>NC_088376.1:39527500-39827500 GCF_037993035.2 Macaca fascicularis
ATGTCATAGAATATGACACAGCCATTAAAAATATTAGAGGGCAGTAATTTTCCAACTATGCTTGCTTTCTACATGAAGCCCTATACTTCTTCAGTGGTACCTCCAAGGCAGAATGTTAAGACTGGTGAAGAAAGTCAAATACTGAGGTTTTCTATTACAATCCCCCCTTCAACCGCAACAGCTGTAGTTTTGCTGTATTTACTTCATTTCTCTGTAAAATCTGTTTGAACAAAAAGTTGCAATGCTAGTAACAGTTGTAATATTACCTCTGTCACAAAAAGGAACTTCCAATTGAAAAAGGCAACACACAGGATTTAGAATCAACTTGCCTGCTTGTAACACACAAAAAACGCTGAAAAGATCAACATGGAAATGTTAACAGAAGTTACCTATTGGGTGGTGAGATTAATTAGATTAATAGTTGTTGTTGTTTCTGCTTACCTGAATTTTCTTTCTTCTTTCTTTTTTGAGACAATGTCTTGCTCTGTCACCCAGGCTAGAGTGTGGTGGTACAATCATGGCTCACTGCGGCCTTGAACCCCTGGGCTCAAGCAATCCTCCCACCTCAGCCTCCCAAGTAGCTGGGATTACAGGCACAGAACTACCATGCCTAATTAAATTTTTATTTTTATTTTTGTAGAGATAGGGTCTCACTATGTTGCCCAGGCTGGTCTCCAACTCCTAGACTCAAGTGATCTGCCTGCCTCAACCTCCCAACATGCTGGAATTACAGGCATGAGCCACCGCACTCAGACATATTTTCTATACGTTTTACAATTGACATTACAAGACTTTGGTGATAAAAATAAAAAGAAGCAATTTTTAAATGTTATGTTTAAAAAAAGAAAGCTCTAATCTAACAAACTGACTTCTCACAACTTCAGAGCTGCTGCAGAAAATAATGTGGCTTTCTATTAATTAGTAGGAAAAACCATATTTACAAGTTATAACATTCACTTCAAAGACTACTCATTCACTTCAAAGACTACTCATCCGATATATGAATTTATTCCATATAATACTTAAAGAACATTCAACTAATTATGTGCTACTAATTGGTAGCACACAAATAACTAAAATATATCACATACTTTTCAGGAAATTTTCAATGACTTCAATATATAAATTTCAGGACCTGGCACAGTGGCTCACACCTGTAATCCCAACACTTTGGGAGGCTGAGGCAGGAGGATTGCTTGAGCCCAGGAGTCTACAGTGAAGTTATTCACTAATAATTCTGATTTTATAGAATCATCCAATATTAGCAGCAATGCCTGTGGTAAAAAGCACATAGGTGTATGTAACTCCCTTGGTTTTCCCAACCCTACAGCCAAGAAACTTTCCAGTATTCCCATTTAATAAATGTAGAATTTGATGTATGAAGCCAAGGTCACAAGTAAGTGACAATGCCATGGAAAAACAGTGATTCGTAATTAAGTGATTTTAAAACTACACCGGTAGAGCTCCTGCAGAACTCATGCATTTCCAACAAAACCTTAATTTAATTTACCAGAAAGTACAATTATAAGAAAAGAACCAAAAAACTAGTATTTTTCATTTTGGTTTTTTAGCTCTTTGGGGGCTGGATGGAGCAGAGGAGGAGAGAATCTCGCTCTGCCACCCAGGCTGGAGTGCAGCGACACAATCTCAGCTCACTGTAACCTCTACATCTTGGGTTCAAGCGATTCTTGTGCCTCAGCCTCCGAGGAGTAGGGATTACAGGCACCACTCTCAGCTTATTTTTTGTATTTTTAGTAAAGGCAGGGTTTCGCTATGTTGGCAGGGGCTGGTCTCGAATTACTGACCTCAAGTGATCCGCTTGCCTCGGCCTCCCAAAGTGCTGGGATTATAGGTCTGAGCCACCACACCCAGACTTGTTTTTTCTTTTTAATCAACTTATATTTTCAAGTACAATCATCTATATCAATACATGTTGAAATAAATGTTAGCTGACACCACCTGAGATTTCAATAATGGATGTATTTTCCAGATGTTGGTGGAATTTTGTTTTCTTTTTGTTTCGCATCTATATATGCCCGAAATGACTCAAAAGTGAAGAGGCTCTTAATATTTTAATGAGATTTTCTCTTCAAAAGGAAAGTACCAGCCGGGTGTGGTGGCTCATGCCTGTAACCCCAGGCACGGGAGGCCGAGGCGGGTGGATCACTTGAGGTCAGGAGTTCAAGACCAGTCTGGCCAACATGGTGAAACCTCGTCTCTACTAAAAAATACAAAAATTAGCTGGGCATGGTGGCACAGCCTGTAATCACAGCTACTTGGGAGGCTAGGGCAGAAGAATTGCTTGAACCCAGGAGGTAGAGGTTGCACTGAGCCAA
Organism: Macaca fascicularis; assembly: GCF_037993035.2. Lineage (NCBI taxonomy): Eukaryota > Metazoa > Chordata > Mammalia > Primates > Cercopithecidae > Macaca > Macaca fascicularis. Next base: position 39,529,837 of record NC_088376.1, read on the forward strand.
GACTGTGCCACCGTACACTAGCCTAGGCGGCAGAGTGAAACGCCATCTCAAAAATAAAAGGAAAGCACACACACACAAAAATCATACGTGCCATATCACTCGCATTTTTTCTCTTCTAGATGCTTTGTATACCTATGACAGGCAGTATTCTCATACTCTATTTGGGTCTCAATAGAGCCTATCATCTTCACAAATGCAGAGGAATAGGAAGAAAAGGCTAAAAGCTACTAGCATAGGGATGCAACATTATCTCTAGATAATGCCTAATAAAAATGCATAAGTAAACTGAGAAGAAAAGTCTCTAAAAATAGGACTCTTGAAGAAGGAGTTTAATGAAAAAGCAATATATTACACTGGTAAACGGGGACCTGGTGCAGTGGCACACACCTGTAATCCCAGCACTGTGGGAGGTGGGTGGATGACTTGAGCCCAGAAGTTCGAGACTAGCCTGGGCAACATGGTGAAACCCCATTTCTACAAAAAAATACAAACATTAGCTGGGCATGGTGGTGTGCATCTGTAGTTCGAGTTACTTTGAAGGCTGAAGTGGGCAGGTCACTTGAGCCCAGGACACCGAGGCTGCAGTGAGCCAAGATGGCATTACTGAACTCCAGCCTGGGTGACAGAATGAGACCATTATCTCGAGGGGAAAAAAAAAAAAAGAAAAGAAAAAAGAAAAAGAAAACAGACCATAATTCACTAATGTAAGTGTAGAAACAAAAAGATAAACTAATATTTTCATCATCAGTGACAAAGGGGATGGTAGAAAGTTTCGTTGCTGAAGTATAAAATGACTCACATAACCAATCCACCAATAAATTTCTGGAGTTTCACTCAAATAAATATCCAGAAACATTTTTCTTTTCCTTGGTTACTGTTTACCAAAGCAAGGATTCCATTCCCTTAACCTGTAGCTGGCAGTCTGGCCAATACACATGCATCTGACTACAAGAACAGAAATGTCATGAGAATTCAGACTACCCACAAAAATGAGGCCTACAAAATGAAAATTACCACTCTTGTTAAACACATCGGTTAAGATGGAAACAGCATTTTCAATAGAGGTATATGTGCACACAGATGTGTGTTTCAACACAAAACCTTACATTGAAAAAGTGAGGGTTAAATAACAAAAATACATAGTGAGAAGTATAACTTCTACATCCCCTGACCCCAAAGGCAAACAAACCCACTGTGACCAATTTTGTCTGCATATTTCCCAGATATATTATACTCCTAAACAAGCATCTAGAGATATGCAATTTAGAGAGAGAAGAAGACTATCACAAAGCTTGTCTATTTTATATCTTTAGCATTCACACATTTCCATTAAAAGTTTACCACAATAAAAAAGATGCCACAAAACACAAAAATTAAAAAAGCTTGTCATCAAAGTGTAAAAGTCAACAACTAGAGTACTTAGAACGTGATAAGCATTTAGCCAACGTTTTAACCACTCCACTCTACCCCCCAACACACACACATAGAGAAAGGGGAAGACTCAAGATACGTGCTAGTCATATGTGCCAGTCAAAAGAAGATACAGAGAATTCATATAGCAGGCAAAGTTCTATTTTAAAATATAACAGTATTGTTAGACAAAGACCATGATGAAAATAATAATAATGTGGACAGAAGAAAAATTAATAGATTATGCAGCACACACTGACATGGAATATTCAAGCTCACTAAAGCAGAAGAAAGAAAATGGAAGAACACATGACTCCCAAAGCAACACCAGATGTTATCTAGTTTGGAAAGTAACTTTCCAAAGTCATTATACATGGAACATTAACATAAGAGATGGGACATCCCAATGAAGAGATCATTCTTTTCTACTAGACTGAAAAAGGGAGTAAGAATTTGTTTGAATATCAAAACAACATAGAGAGTTACTTTAAAGAAATAGGATAAACCTGTTTAGTTTTAAATTTCTAGAAGCAGCAAAATTGAATTTGGGCCACTTAAATCTGTAAACTGTGTTTTCAAAAATGAGGAAGAACACGTAGCAAAAGGTTAGACAACAGATGGCTAATACTAGCTTAAAAATGTACTGAATGAGTTTGCTGACAATTCTTAGTTATAGTTTGTACCTTAAAATCTCTTCACTCTATGATACGATTGGGTATGTACTGAGCCTAGGATGAACAGTATTTCATTTCTTATTTTATTTTTGGAGAAAAAATGAGTACTAGTTGTAATACAACTAGAAAACATGAATGGTAAGATCCTAAAGGAGTTGAAGGTTTAAAAAGTAAATTTAGTCATGAGAAATGACTGCCTGATGTGCAGTTTGAAAAACTGTAATAAACTAGGCCCAACATCTCTATTACATGTTGTATGTATGTACATGCCACAATCCCTCTACCTCAATTATGTCAACCTGTAACCACTATCTAAAGGGAAACAGGAAAAAATTTTCACCTCAAAGTCTGCCCATGATGATAATGCTTTTGTCTCCAACTTTGCTGTCTCTATGCATGAAAGACATGGTTATGGCATACTTGCTAAATGTGGAACAATCTGAACATCAAATACAGTAACTATAATTGATTATAGAAAATATAAAAATACAGGCCAGGCGCAGTAGCTCACACCTGTAATCCCAGCACTGTGGGAGGCCGAGGCAGGTGTATTCCTGGAGCTCATGCGTTCATGGCCAGCCTGGGTAACATGGCAAAACCCCGTCTCTACTAAAAATACAATTGGCCAGGTGTGGTGATGCATGCCTGTAGTCCCAGTTACTTGGAAAAGAAAAGAAAAGAAAGGAAAAGGAAAGGAAAGGGAGAAAAGAGAGAAAAGAGAAAAGAGAAGAGAAGAGAAGGGAGGGGAGGAGAGGGGAGGGGAGGGGAGGGGAGGGGACGGGAGGATGGGGGAGGGGAGGGGAGGATGGGGGAGGGGAGGGGAGGATGGGGGAGGGGAGGGGGAAAATAAAAGAAATTCAAGAGCCCAAAACTGAAAACAATCTAAATGTCCAAACAGTAAATGAATAAAACAGACTGGAATATATCCATACAATGAATGCTACTCACCAACGAAAAAACTACTAATAAATGCAAAAACATGAATGACTCTGAAAAGACGTTTGGCTTACCTCAAGAAGCCAGACAAAACTGTACATATTATATGATTCCAACTATATGAAATCTATAGAAAAATTCTGTCACTTATATAGTGATAGAAGCAGAACTGTGGTTGCCTGAGAGGAGAGCAGTGGTAGGGATGACTGACTGAGAAGGGACACATGGGAACTTTCTCCAGTGCTAGAAACATTTTCATCTTGACTGTGGTGGTGGTAGTTACAAAAATCTATACATTTGTCAAAACTGAAAATGTACACTTACAATGGACACATTATCAGTATACTAATCCTAAATAAAGTTGTTTTTTAAAATAAGTATCCTGATTGTGGTGACTGATGTTTTCACAATGTATACTTATGTCAAAACTTAACAAATTGTATACTTTAAATATATACCATTTACTGCATGTCAATTCTAACTCAATAAAGCTATTTTTTAAAAAGCTAAATGAAGACTTGCATAATTAGTTCTGTCTTCCTGTTTCCTTAAAAAACGAAATTCTACAGCCAGCCCTGAACATGCAGAGAACTTAAAGAGGGAAAAAAAAAAAAAAAAAAAAAACCTAAACTAAAAACAGTAAATTGTGAAACCTATTTAAGCATAATTGAGACTATTGAAATGTTCAACTAGAAAGTAGTCAAGTTGATTTCATAATTGAAACCAACAGTAGATGTCCTTCTAAAGTGTGAATATCAAGTGACAACAGTTAAAATAAGGATCTAGCCAGGAAAACTCATTTGGCAGAAACTTTCTGGCCAAAATCTAATTCCCTTACCACTATCTTGTCCCCAGTCAAATTCCAGAAAAGAGTGACTATTTGGCATTGTCCAACCATTAAGATGTGAAGACTGCTTTGGAGTTCCTGGTACAGTCAATGTTGCTTCCCTGTCCTCTTTCTTCCAATGCTTGGGGCCACAACAGCCATATGCAAACATGAGTGATAGGCCAAGAATTAATCATGGAGACATCTGTCCTGATACCACCACACCAGTGAATCAATACTAGCAACACTGCAACTCTGCTTATTATGAAGGAAAAATAAAGCTCTCTTTTATAAAGCAAGTGCAGTCTGGTTTTCTGTTATCTAATGCCAAATTCAACCCTAACTGATAGGACCACTGTTACCATTTTTTTTTAAGTTGAGATATATAATTCACATGCTATAAAATTCACCCTTTCAAACTATACAATATAGTAGGTTTACTATACTCACCAGTGTGCATAACCATTACCACTGTCTAATTTCAGAACACTTTCATCATACCAAAGAGACATCCCATATCCATTAAATCACTCATTATCCTCCCCACCCCTACTCCCTGACGATCACTATTTGGATTTGCTTAAACATTTTCATATACACGAAATCATATATTAACATTTGTGTCCAGTTATATGTTGCTTGACTGTATCTCCCTTTTCTCCATTAACTGATTGAATAAACACTCCACAATGTTTATGCAATGAAGAATTTATCTATGATGCATTTTCTCAGAAAAATTTCTCTATGATGTGCAAATATTATAGAATGTACTTACACAAATGTAGATGGTGTAGCCTGCTACACACCTAAGCTATATGGTATAGCCTATTGCTCCTAAGCTATAAACCTGTACATCATGTTACTGGACTGAATACTGTAGGCAACTGTAACACAATAGTAAGCATTTGTGTATCTAAACACAGAAATGGTACAGTAAAAAATATGGTACAGAAGATTTAAAATGGCACATCTATATGGGGCACTTACTATGAATGAAGCTTGCAGAACTGTAACTTGCTCTTGGTGAGTGAATGAGTAGTGAGTGAATGTCCTAAGACATTACTGTCCATTACTGTAGACTTTACAGACACTGAACATTTAGGCTACACTAAATTTATAAAATAATTTTACTTTTCTTTCAAAAATGTTTTAACCTTAACTTACTGTAACATTTTTACTGTATGAACTTCTTACATTTTAAACTTTTTGACTCTTTGGTAATAACACTCAGCTTAAAACAAACACATTGTCTGGATATACAAAAATATTATCTTTCTTTTTGAGACAGGGTCTTGCTCTGTCACCCAGCTAAAGTGAAGTGACTCAATCATAGCTCACTGTAGCCTCAATCTCCTGGGCTCAAGTGATCCTCAAACCTCAACCTACTGAATAGCTAAGACTAAAGGCATGTGCCACCATACCCAGCTAATTTTGTAATTTTGTATTTGTGGAGATAGGGTTTCACTATGTCTCCCAGGCTCGTCTCAAACTTCTGGCCTCAACTGATTTTTTGAACTAAGCCTCCCAAAGGGCTGGGATTACAAGTTGTTTTTGGGGGGGTTTTTTTGTTTGTTTGTTTTATTTTGTTACACCCTTGTTCTATAATTTTTTTCTATGTTTAAGCTTTTTTCTGATTTTTATTTCTTAGACTTTTTTGTTTTTTATTTTTTAAACTTTTTAAGTTATAAAAACTTAAAGTTTTTTATTTATTAAACTGTGCCTTAAAAACTAAGGCATACACATTAAGGCATACACATTAGCCTAGACCTACACAGGGTAAGGATCATCAATATCACTGCCTTTCACCTCCACACGCTGTCCCACTGGAAATTCTTCAGGGACAGTACACCCATGAAGCTGTCATCTCTTATGATAACAATACCTTCCCTCTGGAATATCTCCTTAAAGACCTGTCAGAGACTGTTTTACAGTTAACATTTTTTTATAAATAGTACACTCTAAAATAACAAAAGTATAGTAAAATAAACATACAAACCAGTGACACAGTCATTTATTATCAAGTATTATGTATAATTGTACATCCCATACTTTTAAGACTGGCAGCCCAACAGGTTTCTACCAGCATCACCACAAACGTTGAATATTTTGTAGTTCTAGGACATTAGGAAGGTTACCAGATCACAAGGGCTAAAACACTACTAGGTCATAGGAATTTTTCAGCTCCATGATAATCTCACGGAATAACCATCACACACAAGGTCACTGTTGACTAAAACGTCATTATATGACGTATGACTATATGTAAAAATCAACAGCATTTTCTTTTTTTTTTTTTTTTTTTTTTGAGACGGAGTCTCGCTGTGTCGCCCAGGCTGGAGTTCAGTGGCCAGATCTCAGCTCACTGCAAGCTCCGCCTCCCAGGTTCACGCCATTCTCCTGTCTCAGCCTCCCGAGTAGCTGGGACTACAGGTGCCCGCCACCTCGCCCGGCTAGTTTTTTTTTTTTTTTTTTTTTTTTAGTAGAGACGGGGTTTCACCATGTTAGCCAGGATGGTCTTGATCTCCTGACCTCGGGATCCGCCCGTCTCGGCCTCCCAAAGTGCTAGGATTACAGGCTTGAGCCACCGCGCCCAGCCAGCAGCATTTTCTACTGGAGAAACAGGAATTGCTGTGGTCTGAATGTTGGTATCCTGCCAGCATTCAGGTTAGAACCTAATACCCAATGTGAAATTATTAAGAGGTGAGGTCCTTGTGTGAAGTAATTAAAGCATGAGGACTCTACCAACATGAATGGAATTAGTGCCCTTATTTAAAAAGGTTGATGGAAGTTGCCTTGCCCTTTCTAACATATGAAAACACAATCTTTGCAGCAGAGTGAGCCCTCACCAGACACTGAATTTACTGGCACCTTGATCTTATTCGACATCCCAGCCTCTAGAATCAAAATAAATTTTTGTTGTTTATAAATTACCCAGTATACAGTATTTTGTTACAGCAGTCTGAATTAAGACAATAATCTTAGAAAAGGAAGTGAGATTAAAATATTCTCAAAATATTCTCAGGTCATTTGAGAGAAAGTACTATATATACATATTCTAGACAGCAACAGTACCTACATATGACTTCTGAAGAAATTTAGTTAAAGTTGGCACTAGTATGAAGAAAATACACATTCTTAATGAAAGTCATAAACATTATCATGTATTTGTAAAGCACTCATAGAAGTATCAATTGCCCCCATATTAATTTATTAATTTTTTGTAATTCAAATTAGAATCAAAACAATTTCTATTTTAAGAAAAAAATCGGGTTTATATATAAGAACAAATGCTAGAGAACAGCTAATGCTAAAAAAAAAAAGGAGTAAACTTGAAACTGCTTCAAATAACAGCACATATTAGACTGTCACAGATAATAAATCAATATAGTATATATATAGAAACACATCAGTATATAAACAAAATAGTACCCAATGATGAAAAAAATCCATAATATAAAAATTTTTAATGAAATAGGGCAATCACGCAAGTCAGTGGGAAATAGCTTAATTTTTTTAAGTGCTGAGAATCTTCAAGCAGAAAAAGTAGATGCCCTTATGTTATCCAACATACAAAAATAAACAAGATAAATATGAATTGTAAAAAACAAAAATCTTATAGGAAAACAGTATGAGAAACATTCACTACTCAAAAATAGAACTATAAAAAAAATTGAAAATTAAGTTTTTGTATCTAGGGAAAAATAAAAATATTTCAACACTGGTAACAAAGAACTAATGCTTTTAACACATACTGAGCTTCTGCAATTTGAAAAAGATAAACAACTCAAAATTAGGTGCCACATGTGGTGGTTCATGCCTGTAATCTCAGCACTTTGGAAGGTCAAGGTGGGAGAATCGCTTGAGGCCAGGAGTTTGAGACCAGCATGGACAACATAGCAAGATCCCCATGCTCACCAAAAAAAAAAAAATCAGGAATGGTGGCATGTGCCTGCTGTAGTACTAGCTACTTGGCAGTGGGGAAAGGAAGACAAATTCTACTTCAACAAAGAATGTCAAAAGTAATTCACCAAAAAAAAAAAAAAAAAAAAAAAAAAAAAAACAAATGTCTACAAGCATAAAAAAGATGTTCAAACTTATGCCTGCCCAAGAAATTCAAAGTAACAGAAACTAGGAGACATAATGTTACACCTATTGGGCTGGCAAACTTGAAAAGCTATATCCCTACTGCTGGCAAGGATGTAGGAGAAAGAATTCTCCAACATTGCTGGTGGCAAATTTTTGTGGAAAGCAATTTGGCAACATCAAGTGAAACAAAAAATATAGAAATTCTTTAACCCAGCAATTTTACTCATGGAAATCTATCCCACAGAAATAAAAGCAGCATGGGCCAGGCACAGTGGCTCACGTCTATAATCTCAGTACTTTGGGAGGCCAAGACGGGTGGATTGCTTGAGGTTCAGGAGTTCGAGACCAGCCTGTCCAACATGGTGAAACCCCATCTCTACTAAAAAAAAAAAAAAAAAAAAAAATACAAAAATTAGCCGGGCATGGTGGTGCATGCCTGTAATCCCAGCTACTCAGGTGGCTGAGGCATGAGAATTGCTAGATCCTGGGAGGCGGAGGTTGCAGTGACCCGAGATTATACCACTGCACTCCAGCCTGGGCAACAGAGTGAGACTCTGTCTCAAAAATAAATAAAAGCATCATGAAGTCAGGACATATATTCAAACATTTAGCAGTATTTAAAATGACAAAGAATTAGAAATGAAATATATTCCCATAAATGTGGGAATGGCTAAAAAAATTTTATACAACACAACATGAAGCGTTCATTATACAGCCATGAAAATAATAAACTACAGTCTGGCCAACATGGCGAAACCTGTCTCTACTAAAAATACAAAAATCAGCCAGGTGCGTGACTGTAATCCCAGCTACTCAGGAGTCTGAGGCACGAGAATCGCTTGAACCCAGGAGGCAGAGGATGCAGTGAGCCAAGATCATGCCACTGCACTCCAGCCTGGGCATCAGAGCGAGACCCTGTCTCAAAAAAAGAAAATAATAAACTACAGCTATACCTCAGGTGGGGGAATTCCCCCCAAGCTGTTATTAGTGAAAAACCAAGTTACAGAAAAGTGTGCAAAACAATCCCTTTAAAAAAAAACCATCACAAAAAGGCCTATATATCTAAGTAAAAATACAAATAACTAAAAGATTACATGAGTAGGGAGAAAGAGTAACATTTTTAGTAATATAGTAAAATGGAGCAATAAGTAATACTATTTACAAGAATTTGGGGGGGGCATGGTGGCAGGGATAAGGGAAGGGACACAATGGGAAGAAAGTTGAAAATTAAGTCAAAAAGAATGGCATGAATGATAAATCCTCTTTTATTATTTCATGTAAAATTATAAATAAAATATTTTTAATTTTAAGCAGACACATCAAGATATAAATTTTGTCCAAGATAAGCATGAAAGATTTATACTTACATATAAGAAGATAAAGAAACCTAAAGTAACCATTGAATAACACCAAAAAAACTTCTAACTAGTGGTAAATATATATATAAAGAAATATATATATTACATATACCTATTTATGTATAAAAGTATACATTTATATATACAGTCATCCCTCAATATCCATGGGGGATTGGTTCCAGGACCCCACCTCCACCCCACCCTTGTGAATACCAAAATCCACAGATGCTCAAGTGCCTTATATAAAATGATGCAGTATTTGCATATATCCTACAAACATCTTTCCATACATTTTAAAACCATTCTTGCAACATTTAAAAATTTCTTATACCTAATAAAACATAAATGCTTTATTAATAATTGTTATATTGTATTGTTTAGGAAATAATAAGAAAAGGTCTATACACACGCAGTACAGACAGAACCATTCTTTTTTCCACAAAATATTTTCTACCCACAGTTGGCTGAATCCACAGATACAGAACCCATGTATGAAGTTATGTATATGATATGCAGGACTGACTGTACACAAAGTATCAAAATTCACTGAGGAAAATATAATCAATCTGTGAATTACATTTCAGAAAGCTACAAAAGGCAATTTACCTATACCCTAATTGAAGAATATGAATCTTTATATTAGAATTGAAAACTGTATTAATCACAAGTATTTAATTGTATGATTTAAATGAACAGCTTTGATATGTGAAATTAAGCCTTCCTTATATGACAGATCTGCCTGTAGCCTTGAGGAAAAATATACTCCCTTAACTCAGGCATAATCCAAACAAGGTAGTATACAAAGCATGAGGTTATAAATAAGAGCTGAAATACCAGGCTATATAAAGTATCTATAAAATGAACACAGCCACTGCCATTTACACCAAAAATTGGCATTACATTTTTTTTAAAAAGGTAACTTCATTTTTCAAATGTTTCAAGATTAAATAAAACACTAGCAAACTGAACTCAACCTCGTATTAAAAAGATTATACACCCTAACCAAGTAAGATTCATTACTAGAATGAAAGGATGATCCAACGTAGAAAAATCAATACACTACATTAACAGAAAGGGGGGGAGTCACATGATCATCTCAATGCAGAAAAAAACATGACAAAATTCAACAGCCTTGCATGATAAAAACAAACAGCAAATTAGGAATAAAGGAAATTTTTTTACCGTAACAAAGGTGACATATGAAATACCCACAGCTAATATCATACTCAATGCTTAAAGATAAAAATCTTTTCCTCTATGACCTGAAAGAGGGCAAGGATGGCCATATTCACCCTTTCTATTCAACATGGTACTGGAAGTCCTAGCCAGAACAACTAGGCAGGAAAATGAAATTAAAAACACCCAAATTTAAAGAAAAAAGAAAACTCTATTTGCAGAAGACATGATCTTACATGTGAATATAAGATATCTAAAGATTTCTCTAAAATAAAACTCATGCCTGTAATACCAGTACTCTGGGAGGCTGAAGTGGGTGGATCACTTGAGTTCAAGATCAGCCTGGCCAACATGGTGAAACCCTGTCTCTACTAAAAATACAAAAATTAGCCGGGCATGGTGGCCGGTGTCTGTAATCCCAGCTACTCCACAGGCTGAAGCAGGAGGTTCACTTGAACCCGGGCGGCAGAGGTTGTAGTGAGCCAAGATCATACTACTGCATTCCAGCCTAGGCGACAGAGTGGAACTCTGTTTCAAAAATTAAAAAAAGGAATATATATATATATATACACACACATACACACACACACACACAGAGAGAGAGAGAGAGAGAACTAAATACTTCACACAAAAAAACACTTTTTGTAACTAATAAATTCAGTGAAGATGCAGGATGCAAAATTACCACAAATTTAAATTTTGATACACTTAATAGAAACAATTTGAAAATGAAATTAAGAATTCCATTTACGGGCCGGGCGCGGTGGCTCACGCCTGTAATCCCAGCACTTTGGGAGGCCGAGGCGGGCGGATCACAAGGTCAGGAGATCGAGACCACGGTGAAACCCCGTCTCTACTAAAAATACAAAAAATTAGCCAGGCGCGGTGGCGGGCGCCTGTAGTCCCAGCTGCTCGGGAGGCTGAGGCAGGAGAATGGCGTAAACCCAGGAGGCGGAGCTTGCAGTGAGCCGAGATCGCGCCACTGCACTCCAGCCTGGGCGACAGAGCGAGACTCCGTCTCAAAAAAAAAAAAAAACAAAGAATTCCATTTACGATACCATGAAAAGAAATAAAATACTTCAGAATAAACTTACTGAAAAAGGCAAAAGACTTAAACACTGAAAACTATAAATGTTGCCAAAAGACATTAAAGAAGGCACCAATGATCCAGCAATTCCACTTCTGAATATATACCCAAAAGATTTAAAAGAAGGCTCTCCAGGAGATATTTATACACCCAAGTTCACAGCAGCGTTATTCACAATAGCCAAAAGGCAGAAGCAACCCAAGTGTCTACTAACAGATAAATGGATAAAAATGCAGCATATACATAACATGGAATATTATTCAGCCTTAAAAAAGGAAATTCTGACACATGCTACAGTATGGATGAACCTTCAGGACATCATGTTAAGTGAGATAAGTCAGACACAAATATACAAATACTGTATGGTTCTGTTTATATGAGGTGCCCAGAGCCATCAGCATTCAGAGAGACAAAAAATAGAATGGAGGACTGCCAGGGGCTACAAAGAGAGAAAGTTAGTGCTTAACAGGTACAATGTTTCACTTCTGCAAAATCAAGAGTTCTAGAGATTGGTCGCGCAACAATGAGAATATATTCAAATATCACCAATTGCATATTTAAAAATAACTACGATAGTAAATTTTGTGTATTTCAACAAAATCTTTTTTTTTTTTTTTTTTTTTTTTGAGATGGAGTCTAGTTCTGCCTCCCAGACTGGAGTCCAGTGGCACGATCTAGGTTCACTGCCACCTCTTCCTCCTGGGTTCAAGTGATTCTCCTGCCTCAGTCTCCCAAGTAGCTAGGACCACAGGTGCACGCCAACACACCCAGCTAATTTTTGTATTTTTAGTAGAGATGGGGTTTTGCCATGTTGGCCAGGCTAGTCTCAAACTCTTGGCCTCAGGTGATCCACCAGCCTCAGACTCCCAAAGTGCTAGGATTACTGGCACAAGCCACCGTGCCTAGCCTTCAACATGACTTTTTTTTTTTAAACTACAGATAATGTTGTACTGGTGAGAAACTAGAAACTTTCCTACTAAGATGAGGAACAAGCAAGGATGCCCTCACCTTTTCAACAATGTAATGGAAGTCTCAACTAATGCAGTAAGATATGAAAAGGAAATAAAAGGTATACAGAATGGTTAGAAAAAAGTCAAACCGTCTGTTTCCAGGAGACACAATCGTCTTGCAGAAAATCCACATAAGAGCTGACCAAAAAACTCTTGGAACTAAAAAGTGATTGTAGCAAAGTTAATATACAAAAGTCAATCGCTTTCCTATATGCCAGGAATGAACAATTTGACATTTAAAACTCAGTACCATTTACGTTAGCACCCCAAAACATAAAATGCTAAGGTATAAATCTACCTCATTGGTGCTAGTGAGATTTCTCAAGTGTTGGCAAGCTATGATTGTTGAGTGACAGCAGTAGGTAAAGCTAGCTGCAGACTAAGGCAGGCGGTTTTAGCAGCTACTAGGCAAAACTGGCCTTAAGATTACGGCCGGTTGTTTTGGCAGCTGGGCTTGGGAGATAATTCCTGGCACTAATTCCTGGCACAGGCACTTTTATGCCCAGAGTTTTGTATATTTTCTCATATATATCTTGTACATGTTTTGCTAGATTTATGCCCTGAGTGTTTTCCCCCACCTGGTGCCTCAACTCCAAATTAGTTGTGTATCACAGTAACTCCAATTCACATAATCAATTTTCACATTTTTCCCTTTTCCTCAAACTCTTTCTCTGAAACCATCAACTATCCTGAATTTAAGCTTTAACTGTCGCTCGGTGTGGAAATGGATGTATCCTTGTTGTCTCTGGTACCACATCAGGGAGAAAATACAAGAGTCAATCTCAGGGATCCAAGTCACAAGCGAGTTACAAAGAGGACAAAAGGAAAAACTTCCTCATGGCAGGTTTGCCTGGAGTTCAGAATTGAATTCCATCTTACTAGAGCCACAGGCATTAGCAATCATCTCGAACCATTAGGCTAACATCATCTTGTTGGGAGAATGGCTTTACAAAGGTCAGGCAACAAGAACAGAGCTTAAAGATCATAATGTAAAGAATAGTAACATAATAAATCTAGTTTGAAAAACAGCTCTAAACCATGAACCCAATTTTGAAAGTAACCAACTGAACAGATTAAAAAGTCCAGATGTATTTGGTGAACTTGTTGGAACCAGGTGACTTTTTTTTTTTAATCTTCTATAATTGTGTTTTTACTTTTCCAGAGGAATTTATCCATGTGTAGTAAGTAGAGGTAGCAAATGCATAAATGCCTCCTTGTTCAGCTAGTTATGTAATGCAGAGCAATACCAATTCACTTTAGCAAGAGAATCTAGTGAAGTCTGTTGAGATGCAACGGCTAAAGCTGTGAAGTCAGCTATACACCCAACTGGTCATGAATTTTTGACCACTGTTTATAAGGGGCTAACTGATTCAAGGGGAAAATGATCTAACAACTGGGACCATCCAGTTGGATGCATGTTTCTTGGTAAAGTATCTCTTATGTAATAAACTTACATAAGATGGTGTAAGTTAAGAGGTGACAATGTTCAGATTTTGCTAATTTAAATTAAATCCAGAAATATCTCAAACCACACTGGTGTTTTTTTTTTAATTGACTGAGACATTACGCTGTCCATGCATATGGTTGACTACTGAATCCCCCTCAAATGAAACTGTATCTTGATAGAGTACAACAGGTAATTCCATCTAGAGTCTGTTAGAGTCTGTGTGTATTCAGTTACTTGTAGGGAGGTGACAGCAGTACTTATTTAAAGTTCTATTTTATTAAACTACTATATTGTTGGAAGACGTCAAAAATTAGAGGAACAGGGCCATAAATGCTTTTGTAAACTGTTAATTTTTTTTTCTTGAATTCTATTATCATATTTTTCTTTACATAATCTGAATTTAATTTTAAGGTCTTTTGTGTAGACCACAGGTATTACAGTGAAGCAGGGAATCTGCATAAGTGGGTCCAAGGTCCAAAAACTTAACTTGTAAAAACAGGTCATATACAAAATTTGAATAGTTACACTGGGAACATTAGTAAAAACTTGTTATAAAGTAAACTAAAGGTTAATTTGGATCATGGATAGATGAAGGTTTCGGGTGACAAATCTAAGACTCAGTTGTGTTTTCCCCTTTGGCAAGAGACTGGGAAATGTGGATTATACATTGTGTTTCTAGAAAAATGAAGGTATCTAAGAAGAGACCAATTTTTTTTTTTTTTTTTTTTTTGAGGCAGAGTCTCCCTTTGTCGCCCAGGCTAGACTGCCATGGCATGATATTGGCTCACTGCAACCTCCACTTCCTGAGTTCAAGCGATTCTCCTGTCTCAGCCTCCCGAATAAGTAGCTGGGACTACTAACGTCCACCACCACGCCCAGCTAATTTTTGTATTTTTAATAGAGATGGGATTTCACCATGTTGGCCAGGATGGTCTTGAACTCATGACCTCATGTGATCCACCCACCTCAGCCTCCCAAAGTGTTGGGATTACAGGCGTGAGCCATGGCGCCTGGCCAGAGGAGATTAATTTATACTGGCCTGGTCCAAGCATCTTGGGATGACAGTATACTACAGATGTCTGTTTTGATTCCAGGTTAACTTCAGTTTTAAGTCACCTGTTGAGGTCCTGTTTCAGTAAGAAGTCAGGGTTTTTTTTAAAAACGAAATGTGGATCCGGGGTCCATGCCTTTGAGCGTGTCGGCATAGGGACTGGCGACAGGGAGCAGTATGAACGCTTTCAATGAGGCTGACAAGACTTCTTACATAAGTGTCTTCTCCAGTAGACAAAGTCAACAGATTGCACACTGGTGTTTTAGATCTTCATCTACCAGGAGTGCACTGAGCAAAGATAGTTCTACCAAAGTACAAACGGTATAATTGTTTCTCTTTTTTTTCTTTCTTTCTTTTTGAGACAGACAGAGTCTCACTCTGTTGCCAAGGCTGCAGTGCAGTGGCACAATATCGACTCACTAAAACCTCCACCTCAAGCAATCCTCCCACCTCAGCCTCCCATCTAGCTGGGATTACAGGTGCATGTCACCATGCCCAGCTAATTTTTATATTTTTAGTAGAGATGGGGTTTTGCCATGTTAGCCAGGCTAGTCTCAAACTCCTGACATCAAGTGATTCGCCTGCCTTCAGCCTCCCAAAGTACTGAGATTACAGGCAGGAGCCACTATGCCTGGCCAAGAGTATGATTTTTATACGCTGTTTTGACAATGTCCTTATGATATTGGAGTATATCTCCTTTTATCAACTCTGACTAAAAAGTAGAGGAACCTATACGTACAAAACAGCCTGTGATTGTTTTCAAAGATGAAAGTTTGTGAGCCCCAAAGGATGGACGGTTTCAAATTTATTAACACCAAATGAGGAACCTGAGGCCAAAAAAGCTGTTAGGTTTCCATAAATTTTGCCAACTGGGTTTTTATAGTTGCATTTGTTTGTTCTGCCAGGAATAAGATGGGGGATGATATAAGCACAATGAAAATGCTGTAAAATTTGCCAAATTAAACGTACCCACTTAATTACATGGCCAGAAAAGCAGATTCTTTATGGTGTTCTTTACAGAACTTTACAAAACACTGTGAAGTTCAAGGGGAGTTCCCTAAATGGGAATAATTTTCTCAAGAAGAATTTTGGCCATGGCTGAAGCAATGGTTTGTCTATAAAGAAAAATTTCCACCTGATAAAAAAACATACAGATCACAACCAATACATATTGCATACCCATGGGAAGGAGGTAATTGGATAAAATTCAATTGCCAAATGTAGAATGGATATTACATAAATTACAGTGTCCAGGAAGAATGTGTACATATAGCTTTTCCTGGATTAAACTCAGAATAAATGGCATGGTAAGCCAAATAAGCAATCTTGACAGTTTTTGTTTTATGTTGCTTCTTTTATGTATGCATTATGTATAAACAACACTGTTTTATAAAAGAAATCAATCTGTCAGTTATCAAAGGAATCAAATTATGTACTATAGTTAACAGTGGATATTTTATTGAATTTGGGAGAACAGGTTTATTACCAGGTCCAAATCATAGTTTTCTTTTATCATCAAACCAGTAGCCATGGTTTTTCTAATTTTGTTTTTTAGCTTCTAGAGCCAAATTTTGTACACCGTCCCTAATCGGTCTTAAATTATCTTCTGAAACCTCTTTCAGTGGGACCAAGACAGAGATCTGACTGACTGAAGCAGCATTTCTTACAGCATTATCAGCAAAGTGGTTTCCCTGTAGCCTCAGGAGTCTAACCACGGCCATGCACAATGGCTCATACCTGTAATCCAGCACATTGGGAGGCCAAGGTGGGTGGATTATTTGAGGTCAGAAGTTCCAAGACCAGCCTGGCCAAGGTGGCAAAATCCCGTCTCTACTAAAAATAAAAAAATTAGCCAGGCATGGTGGCGCATGCCTATAATTCCAGCTACTCAGGAGGCAGAGACAGGAGGATCAGTTGAACCTGGGAGGCAGAGGCTGCAGTGAGCCAAGATCGCACCACTGCACTGTAGCCTAAGCAACAGGGCGAGACTCTGCATCAAAAAAAAGAAAAGAAAAAAAAGTCTAAGAGTCTAACCCTGAATGTCCAGGAATTCTTTTAATAGTCAATGCAGCTGGTGGCTGGATGATATCCAGTAAGTCTCGTACAAGGGTCAACTCCTCCAGTGCAAATAAGGAAACCTTTTTTTTTGAGACGGAGTCTCGCTCAGTCACCCAGGCTGGAGTGCGGTGGCGCGATCTCGGCTCACTGCAAGCTCCGCCTCCCGGGTTCACACCATTCTCCTGCCTCAGCCTCCCAAGTAGCTGGGACTACAGGCACCCGCCACCACGCCCGGCTAATCTTTTGTATTTTTAGTAGAGACGGGGTTTCACTGTGTTAGCCAGGATGGTCTCAATCTCCTGACCTCGTGATCCGCCTGCCTCGGCCTCCCAAAGTGCTGGGATTACAGGCGTGAGCCACCGCGCCCGGTTTTTTTTTTTTTTTTTTTTTTTTGAGAGAGAGTCTCACTCTGTTGCCCAGGCTAGAGTGCAGTGGCACAATGTCAGCACTCTGTAACCTCCACGTCCCGCACTCAAGTGATTCTCCTGCCTCAGCCTCCCAGGTAGCTGGGACTACAGGCCCATGCCCCCATGCCTGGCTAATTTTTGTATTTTTAGTAGAGATGAAGTTTCACCATGTTGGGCAGGCTGGTCTCAAACTCCTGACCTCACATGATCTGCCCACCTTGGACTCCCAAAGTGCTGGGATTACAGGCGTGAGCCACCGTACCCATTCGAAACCTATTTGTTTCTATAACATTTTACAATAATGAGCAACCCCAAAGGCATACCTGCTATCTGTGTGTGTATATCAGATATATACACACAATCATTAAGGTGGAGGGGTGTCTCATCAGAAGGAAGGGGTAAAAGAGTCACAGGAGTAAGACTGTTCCATCCATCGAGAAGAGTTCTGTGAGGAGAAAGAGTTAGCAAAAGAAGTTCATAAGAGGTAAGACGACTGGCAAAGATGCGTTGGTATGATGTAAATTTAGAAGAGTTTTGATAGTATGGGAAACAAAAGTGGTTAAGGGAGACACCATGATAATTTCTTTGTGGATTTGACTAGCAGGGCAGTGGTTGGGATAGTTCTCGAATGGGGTATAATCTTTGAGCTACTGGGTCTAGTTTCTGATGGTAATATCCAATGGGGCAATGTTGATCTCAATTTTTCTGAGTTAGGACATGCATTTTCTTTTTTTCCACAAACAAAAAGAAAGACAGTTGGCTGGGCATGGTGGCTCAAGCCTGTAATCCTAAAACTTTGGAAAGCCAAGGCAGGTGGAACACTTGAAGCCCAGGAGTACGAGACTAGCCTGGGACACATGGCAAAACCTCATCTCCACAAAACATACAAAAAAATTGGCCAGGCGTGGTGACTCAGGCCTGTTAATACCTGCACTTTGGTTGGCCGACGCGGGCGGATCACACCATCAGGAGATTGAGACCATCCTGGCTAACACGGTGAAACCTGGTCTCTACTAAAAATACAAAAAATTAGCCAGGCGTGGTGGCGGGCACCTGTAGTCCCAGCTACTCAGGAGGCTGAGGCAGAATGGCATGAACCCAGGAGGTGGAGTTTGCAGTGAGCCGAGATCGCACCACTGCACTCCAGCCTGGGAGACAGAGTAAGACTCTCTCTCAAAGAAAAACAAAACAAAACAAAACAAAACAATTAGCTGGGCACAGAGGCACATTCCTACAGTCCCAGCTACTGGGGAGGCTGAGGTAAGAGGCTCACTTGAGCCCTAAGTAGGGCATGTAGAGGTTAAGCAATCAAAGAAAAGTTTGGTGTCCAGTAGTAGCTGGTGAATCTGAGAAACCATCAAAGCTGCCATTTCATTTCGGGTTTAGGGAACTGCAGGATGTCCTGAATCCATTCAAGATCCAAATGTAGTCTTGTTTCAAGAAATCAGATGGCCCAGACATTTAACTTGGGTCTTACTACTTGTAACTTTTCTTTAGAAATCTTACGACATTTTGCAGCTAGATATTTTAATAAATCAACACCATCTTCCTTACAGACTAGCTACAGAGAAGAGCAACGAAGTAGATCATCTACATATCACAGTAAGAACAAGTCCTGGGGAAAACTTCCATCACCTAAATCAGGGTTCAGAACTTGAGAGAAATGGAAAGGACTTTCAGTAGAGTCCTGAGGCATAAGTCTAAGTGAACTGTTGTCCTTCCCCAGTGAAGCAAATAGTTACTCACTGGTTTGAACAACAAGTATAATGAAAAAGGCACTACAGAAGTCAACAACAGCCAGGGGCAGTGGCTCATGCCTGTAATCCCAGTACTTTGGGAGGCTGAGGCAGACACATCACGTGAGGTCAGGAGTTCGAGACCAGCCTGGCCAACATGGTGAAACCCTGTCTCTACAAAAATAGAAAAATAAGCCAGGCATGATGGCAGGTGCCTGTAATACCAGCTACTCGGGAGGCTGAGGCAGGAGAATCCCTTAAAACCAGGAGGCAGCGGTTGCAGTGAGCCGTGATCGCGCCATTGCACTCTAGCCTGGGCAACTAAGCAAGGCTCCGTCTCAAAAAAAAAAAAAAAAAAAAAAGTCAATTACAGTGGGCCAGGCATGGTGGCTCATGCCTGTAATCCCAGCACTTTGGGAGGCCGAGGTGGGCAGATCACCTGAGGTCAGGAGTTCAAGACCAGCCTGGTTAACACGGTGAAACCCTGCCTCTACTAAAAATACAAAAATTAACCAGGCGTAGTGGCAAATGCCTGTAATCCCAGCTACTCAGGAGGCTGAGGCAGGAGAATCACTTGAACCCAAGAGATGGAGGTTGCAGCAAGCCAAGATCGTGCCACTGCACTCCAGCCAGGGGGACAAAGCAAGATTCTGTCTCAAAAAAAAAAAAAAAAAAAAAAAAATTCAATTACAGTGAAAAATGTACTATCAGTTGATATGAAAGTAAGGTGTTCTAAACAAATCTCTACCCTGAACCATTAAGTTTTTAATTGGGAGAAGTATTACAGGGGCTGGTACAAGGAATTCTTAAACCCTGAGCTTTGTATTCCTTAATGATAGGTTTTCCAATTAATTAATGATAGGTTTTCCAACTTGTAAGGCAGACTGGCTCAAGGGATATTGTTTAATATTAGGCAAAAGCTTAGCTGGATCAATTTGGATTGCAATTAGGGGTATATTATACAAGCATCTGATGACGATGTGGCCCATAAAGAGACAGGTGTATGTTTCAATAGGGAATTGTGGGAGCCAGCAGAGATGTCTTCGGTGTGTGGGACACCATAATTGAAAAGCAGGGCATCACTGGAAGAGCCCAGGGAACTATCCAGTTTATCAAACTCTAAAATTATGTCTCCCTTTTAAGGAGAAAGAGATGTCATCATGACTCTACTTTTTAAGTCTTGTCCCAATAAATGAGCTGCAGCAGATTTCACCAGTAAAAAGGGGTAAGTATCCTGTAAACGTTCAACGCAAAAAGTAATGGGCTGGGACAGAAAGGTTGTCAATGGTTTATTAGAAACTCCCACTATTTGAATATTTTTATTATTCCAACACCGTGGCTGATTGAGACTGGTGGGTCTGAGGACCAATATGGTCGCTCCTGTGTCTACAAGAATAGTCACTTCACTGCCAATTTGAAGAAAGTTTTCTCTGAGATGATTAAAAGAAAGGACTGGGAAAAACCCAATGTGTCCTCAGAATCCCTTCATTCTAAAGGAGAAGCCAAAGAGATAAATGAAGAAGGCCATTTAGATAGCTTAAGTTTATGGCAACTTTTTTGCAGTGGGATGGCTGTTTACAACAAGGACAGATTTCAGGAGGTTTCTTTTGTGAACTACAGTTGTGCCACGTAGAGTCCTAACTGTTTTCTGTGGGTGAATTTACCTGTTTTAACTGGAGGTATGTTCACCACTCACTGCAGCCTTGACCTCTCAGGCTCAACTGATCCTCCCATCTCAGCCTCCCAGCAGCTAGGACCACAGGTGCACACCACCATACTCAGCTAATTTTTTTTTTTTTTTTAAGAGATGGGGTCTCATTATGTTGCCAGGCTTGTATCAAATTCCCAGGCTCAAGCAGCTGATCCTCCCACCTCGGGCTTCCAAAGTGCTGAGATTACAGGCAGTAGCCACCACGCCTAGCCTTTGCTGATATTTTTCAGAGTGAGACAATTAATTAACCAAATTAACAAGGTCAGGGGTTTGCACAGTCTCCCATTCTAGATTACCTCCTTCAACTGAGAAATTCTATGTTAGCTCTTCTTGGGAGACCATTGACAAAATTAAGACCAATTCTAGTAGAGTCAACATCCAAGGGAAAGCCAGAATTTTCTCTGAATACCACCTAGAGTCTGTTATAATGGTTATGAAATGGTTCATTTGGTTCTAGGGTACGAGCTTGAATTTTATTCCAATCAATGGCTTTAGGAAATGCTTTGAGGATAACCCTATGTAAATTCTTTGCAAGTTGAGACTTATCCCAATATTGTAGGCCAGAATCTGAGGAAGTGGAGACAGGTCTCACAGACCTCACAGGGTACAGGTGCAACTGACCATCGAGTGTTGGGCTGGTCTTCTCCCAGAGGCACATGAGTACACTGACACAGATTGGAAAATGGCTGGGTACAATAACTCATGCCTGTAATCTCAACATTCTGGGAGGTTGAGACAGAAGGATCACTTGAGGCCAGGAGTCTGAGCCTAGCCTGGGCAACATAGTGAGACCCTGTCTTGAGAAAAATTAAGAAAAAAAAAATTAGCTAGGTGTGATGGCACATCTCTGTGGTCCCAGCTACTCAGGAAGCTGAGGTGGAAGGATCAGTTCAGTCCAGGAGGCTGGGGCTACAGGGAGCTATGATCATGCCACTGCCTAGGCTGCAGAGTGAGATGCTCCCATCTCTTTAAAAAAAAAAAAAAAGGTTTGAAGAAGACAGTCTGGTAAACTTGAAATGCAATGTTAAATTAGTCCCCCAAATGACGAGGGACCTCAATAACCTACGAAATTCCTTCGTGAGCGCACAGAGTTCAGCTTTAGCCCAAGGGACATAGGAAATCTGGGGAACCTCACAATCGTTAAAGGGCGTAATAATAAGGGGAAAAGGTTTTGTAGGTAGAGGCTGGGAAGCAGAGGGAGGAAGCATAGTTGGATAAGAAATATCATGGAAGAAAAGTTTTGAAAAGTGAGGAAATATCACAAAAGACGGGAAGTTTGAAAAGGTGGCACCTGAGAAATAGAAAAAGTTTGAGTTTCTAAGTCATTTTTCTGTTTGTCTCAGATCACTCAGAGACAGTATTTTGGAGCAAGGCAAATTCTGACTCTTAAATGCATTTGGATGCCTGAAGATACCAAGTAAGGTGTATGTCCAATTTAGACCGTTTTCTGGTCTTGGCCTTCTAATTTATTTCTGAGGAAAACAAATTTAGGAAGGTCAAAAGAACCCAATGAAGGCCACTGTAATCTCAAATTATCTTTAGTAAAATCAGTTTATCAAGATAAGAAGGTATGTGATAACACATCATAATGTTTCAGCCTGGCCAACATAGTGAAACCCCATCTCTACTAAAAATACAAAAATAATCAGCTGTGTGTGGTGGTGCATGCCTGTAGTCCCAGCTACTCAGGAGGTTGAGGCAGAAGAATCACTCGAACCTGGGAAGCGGAGGTTGCAATAAGCTGAGATTGCACCACTGCACTCCAGCCTGGGCAACAGAGTGAGACTTTGTCTCAAAAAAAAAAAAAAAGAGAGAGAGAGAGAGAGACCATAATGTTTAAGCATATAACCAGCTGGAGTCCTCAATGGCGGGGGTTACTTTCACATGCCTTTGAATCCTGAAAGCCCATTTTGTAAATAAATCTAGGTGACTTGGTTTAACATCAAACACACAAAAGTCGAAATAAAAACCAAGGGCACAAAGAGTAAAGTACCCACTAGAAAAAAAAAAAATGACAAAACCTTCTTTAACAGGACGATGAAAATCCCCATCAACAGGAAGGAGAAAATCCCTCATAAACAAGAGGAAAAAGATCCCTCAAAAATTAAATCCAAAATAAAACTGGAAAGTTCAAACCACAAGAAATGGGAGTTCAATCCGAGAAAGACTTACCAAGTGGGGAAAAAAAAGCAACACACTGAAGTAGGAGAATCAAAGAGTACATATGGTGGGGGGGGGGGGGGGGGGGGGGGGGGCACTAAAACCCTCCAGGTGAGCTCACTTTGGATCCCACTTCTGACACTAGGTATGTCAAAAGCAAACAAAGCATAGAAACACATCTCTAAGCAAGACATTTTATTTGGGAATATATAAAAACAGAATTGCAATTCAGGACATACACACAGAGCAGGATAATCTTTGGTATGTCTAAAGAACAAACAAAACACTGGGGTTTTATTAGGAAAGAGAAATGCTGCATTAATTGCTTTGATAAAAAGCTTGTTAACATTAGCAAAGTTTTTCTGGAACCACCAAGCTATAACTGGTAAGTGACGGCAGTAGGTAAAAGTTGTCTTAGAGTTAAGGCAGGTGGTTTTAGCAGCTACTAGGTAAAACTGGGTTTAAGTTTATACAAGTTTGTTTTGGTGGCTGGGCTTGTGAGACAATCCCCGGAGCAGATGCTTTGTACCATGAATGCTTTTTCCTCCTTGGCCCCTTGACTCCAGTTTAGCTAGGTATGACAATTAACCTCAATTTGTATAATCGATTTTCATTAGAGCATGGAGGATCTTTAGGGCAGTGAGACAACAGTGTACGATTCTATAATGGTGTGTGCATGCTATATTTGTCAAAACCTGTAGAATGTACACCACCAACAGTAAATCCTAATGTAAACTATGGACTTTGATAATAAGTCAGTATAGGTTCATCAACTATAACAAATGAATGTACCAATCTGTTGACAGTGGGGGAGGTTGAGAATGTTGGGGGAGCGAAGAGGGGTTTTTTGTGAACCCTCTATATATTTACTGCTCAATTTTGCTGTAAATCTTAAACTTATTTTTAATAAAAGGAATGAAGTATTAATAAACAAACAACATGTATGAATCTCAAATGCATTATGCTTAATAAAAGAAGCCAGGCTAAAAAGGTTACATATCAAACGATTCAGTTTGTACGACATTCTGGGAAAAGCAGAACCAAGAATAAGTAAACAGATCACTGTTGCTAGGACCTGAGGTTCATTAAAGGAATGATCAAAAAGGGCATGAGGGAATTGTTAAAACTCTTTTATATTTTGATTCTGTTGATGGTTGCACAATGGATGCACTTGTCAAAACTCATGAAACTGAACACTAAAAAAAAGTTTTGAATTTTGCTTTATGTAAATTATACTCAGGGTGGAGGAAAGTTTGTTGTCTTTAACATCTCTGATGATATTCTTTCTGCTAAGTTAATATTTATGATGCTTGAGACTTTTCATTGTAAATGAAATTTTAAAGTTTATTTCTGACTTACAATGAATAAAACCTTTCCACTTTATAAATTAAAATTTTCCATACTTAACACTTTTTACCTTGAAATCTATTACACTTCCTATGTTGCTTATGAACTTAGTTGTCTCACTTAACATTGCATATCTTCCAAATTAAGCAGGTGGCTCCCAATCCCAGTCAGGGTACAGTTCTCAAAGTGTGAGACTAAAAGCATCTGCATCAACTGGAAGTTGTTCGAAATGCAAAATCTCAGTACCCACCCAACCAACTGAATCACACTCAGTTTGGGATCTTCCACGTGATTCTAAAATGGTTTAAGAATCACTATCTTTACCCTCTAACCAATTAAATCAGGTTCTCTGGGGATGAGATCCAGCCACCAGCAATTTTTTTTAACTCCCTAGATGATTCTAATGTGCAGTCACAGTTGATTTTGATTCAGTAAATCTTGGGAGGGCATCAGACATCAGATTTTTAACAATTCCAATTGTTTATAATGTCAACAGCCAAAAGGAGAAAATAAAACATTCTCTCACAAGTACTGACTATCATCTTCTACTATAATGCAATGTACTTTTTTTCCACTGGAAAAGTTCATTTACTTCAGCTCCCTGGAATTAGACACAACCCAGGCATTTTGAAATCTGGAATTATCCAACTAAAGGGAACAGAATATAAAGAGATTAAAACATCCTCAGCCTGATTACATTCCCAGGAAGTGTATCTTGTTTTAATAGAGGAATTAGAAGATATATTTATAGAAATGGGACTGCACCACAAATGTTTCAATAAATAAACATCAGTTTAGCAGAAGTCAGATGTCCACAGTCATAGTTTACTATTTTCTTATGAAATACACATTATACTATACAGACAGAGCAAGATTATGTCTCAGGAAAAAAAAAAAAGAAAGAAACCTAAGACCTGAAACCATAAAAATTCTAGAATATCAGAAAAACTCTTCTAGACATTGGCTTAGGCAAAGAATTCAGGACTAAGACCTCAAAAGCAAATGCAACAAAAATAAAAATAAATAAATAGGACCTAATTAAACTAAAAAGCTTCTGCACAGCAAAATAATCAGCAAACAGGCAACCCATAGAATGAGAGAAAATATTCACAAGCTGTGTATCTGACAAAGGACTAGTATCCTGAATCTACAAGGAACTCAAATCAGCAAGAAAAAAACAATCCCATCAAAAAGTGGGCAAAAGACATGAAGAGACATTTCACAAAAGAAGATATACAGCTAAAAGCATGAAAAAAATGCTCAACATCACTAATCATCAGGGAAATGCAAATTAAAACCACAATGAGATACCACCTTACTCCAGAAAGAACAGTCATAATTAAAAAGTCAAAAAAAAAAAAAAAACCAGACAAACAATAGAGGAGCATGGATGTGGTAAAAAGAGAACACTTTTACACTGCTGGTGGGAATGTAAACTAGTACAACCACTATGGAAAACGGTATGGAGATTATTTAAACTAAAAGTAGAACTACCATTTGATCAAACAATCCCACTGCTGGGTATCTAAGCAAAGGAAAAGTCATTATATGAAAAAGACACATCCACATGCATCTATATAGCAGCACAATTCACAATTGCAAAGATATGAATCCAACCTAAGTGCCCATCAACCAATGAGTGGATAATGAAATAAAGAAAATGTAGTATATATACACCATAAAATACTACTCAGCCACAAAAAGGAATGAAATAATGTCTTTCACAGCTACTTGGATGGAGGTAGAAGTCATTGTTGTAAGTGAAGTAACTCAGGAATGGAAAACCAAATATTGTTATGCTCTCACTTCTAAGTGGGAGCTAAGCTATGAGGACACAAAGGCGTAAGAATGATATAATGAACTTTGGGGATTTGGGCGGTGGGGGAAGGTTTGGAAGGGTGTAAGCGTTAAAAGACTACATACTGGGTACAGTGTACACTGCCTGGGTGACGGGTACACTAAAATCTCAGAAATCACCACTAAGGAATTTATCCATGTAACCAAAAATCACCTGTACTCCCAAAACTATTGGAATAAAAAAGAATGACTTCCTTTAATGTCTCAATAGCCTACTTAATTTTATAGGAAGAAAATGTCTTTGCTGAGACCACTGCTTTATTCAAATACTTAAGAATTTCTGGTCTGTTTCTCCACACCATCAAATATTATTACTATCTCTAGAATTAGTCAACTGCATTTTCTTTTCTTTGCTTTTTTTAAAGACAGGGTCTTGCTCTGTCACCCAAGCTGGAATGCAATGGCACAATCACGGCTCACTGCAACCTCTGACTCCCGAGCTCAGACGATCCTCCCACCTCAGACTCGCAAGTAGCTGGGACTAAGCGCCACCATGTATAATTTTATTGGGGGGTGGGGGGGGAGATGGAGTTTCCCCACATTCTGGATTACCAGGGTGAGACATAAATGGACATATCCTTTCAGAAAAAAAATCCTAAATGATACTGATGTAATACACAATCCAAATCACTAGGTTGATGACAACCACTAAATTAAAATATACAAAATGATCACTTCCACATTCCAAGTTTTTCTAAAAGAAAAATACTTTCAGAGGAAGCGGTAAGAAATTAATAGCAAGCAGGTTTGATGCATCCGAGGAAATACAAAGAACCCTCCCAACGAGCCATATCACATGTACATATGCTTTAAATGCTATGCCTATTACTATTCACAGCCCTCTGTTCTTCCTCTTGCCTGTAAGTTTACTTTAAAATATCCAAAATTGCCCTATGTTGAAGAGAAACCATTTATTCTTCCCCTGCTTCTCTGTGCTGTTCTACATGCCTACAGTGTGACAGTCCTACCAGTTCCTAATTTTCGTATACCTCCCAAATTGTTTCTTCTTCTCTATCTAGGATGCTTTGCCTAGAAGATCGTGTTCAGAAAAAATTATTTCTGGATGCTCATGCTATCCTCCATTCCTAATTTTGAGCAATAAAGAACTAAGAAAGACTTGAAGATAAAGGATCACTAAATTAGGTTTTTGAATCTCAGTCTGCTGAATAACTAGAAGTATTTAACCTTTCAAACTCATTCAATTTTCTCATCTGTTAAATGAACATATACAACTAAATTACTTCATTTATTTGTTTTTTATTTGAGACAGAGTCTCGCTCTGTTGCCCAGGCTGGAGTGCAGTGGCGTGATCTTGGCTCACTGCAACCTCGGCCTGCCAAGTTCAAGTGATTCTCCTGCCTCAGCCTTCCGAGTAGCTGTGACTACAGGCACATGCCACCACACTCGGTTAATTTTTGTATTTTTAGTAGAGACGGGGTTTCACCATGTTGGCCAGGCTGGTCTCAAACTCCTGACCTCAGGTGACCCACCCGCTTCGGCCTCCCAAAGTGCTTGGATTACAGGTGTGAGCCATTGCGCCCAGTCTGCTCTCAACTATTTTAAGTCGACATGACAACCCTACCTTGATTTAGTGCATCTTCAGAAAACTTTAAATATTGTCCTTACTTTTTAATATCCAACTTATCAGGAAAAACATATTAAAATACTCTATTTTTGTAAAAACTGAATTTCCATCCTTGACCTTTTTGCTTCTTGATTAAAACTTAACCTCTGACACACCACCACCACCACTCCCATCCTCGTGTGTGTGTGTGTATAAAATCCTAACAGGAAAATAATTTCTATAAAGTAGTGCTTACCCTACACATTTTCAGATAAATCCTAGAAGTTATTGTATCCTATAATCAAAAGCAGCTCAGTAAAATAAAAAATAAGACAGAAGTATCTGAACTTGCTTCCTACCTCTACCACTTAACAGTCGGTATGCCCCCTGGATGTAAATATATTGAACGTCTCTGAGCATCAATTTTCTCAACTGGAAAAATAAAGGTAACACCTATCTTACAGGAATTCTGTGGGGATTAAAATAGATCATCTAATAAATCTTTCAGTATCCCTGGAATACAGCAATCACTCAATAAAAGGCTTTTGAGAGAATCATTCTACAAACTGCTTCTTTATAGTCACTGAAACTTCAAATGAAAACTGTTAACACAAAATTATCAAGAGCTTCAACAGGATACAGACTAGAAAAAAATTATCAAGAGCTACTTCTACTTCTTTGCCCCCATAGTTTTACTGTGCAGGATAAATCAGATTTTTAACTGCTAAGTCAAACTTAATAGGTATTCTTTTACTTTTTTTTTTTTTTTTTTTTTTTTTTTGAGGTAAGCTCACAGCAGTCTCCAACTCCCGGGCTCAACTGAGCCTCCTGCCAGAGCCTCCCAAGTATCTAGGACTACAGGCATGCACCACCATGCCTAGAGAGAGAGAGAGAGAGAGAGAGACAGACAGACAGACAGAAAGAGAGAGAGAGAGAGAGAGAGAGAGAGACTCAATGATCTGACAGGTCACTAGCTGACCACAAAGATAACAGAACATAGGCTTCAGTGACCACACACAAATAGCAAAGTGGCAAGAGTTCTTCCTTATCAGCAATCACTTTAAATGTAAACAACTTAAAATCGACAATTAAAAAACATAGACTGGGGCTCGGTTCAATGGCTTATGCCTGGAATCCCAGCACTTTGGGAGATCTGAAGCAGGTGGATCACCTGAGGGCAGGAGTTCAAGACCAGCCTGGCCAACATGGTGAAACTCGGTCTCTACTAAAAATATAAAATAATTAGCCGGAAATGGTGGTGCACACCTACATTCCCAGCTACTCAGGAAGCTGAAGCAGGACAATCGCTTGAACCTGGGAGGTGGAGGTTGCAATTGGCTTAGACTGTGTCACTGCACTTCAGGCTGGGTGACAGAGCAAAATTCCATCTCAAAAACTAATAAACAAAAAACACAGATTGGCATAAATGATTTTTTTTTTTTTTTTTTTTTGAGATGGAGTCTCACTCTGTCGCCCAGGTTGGAGTGCAGTGGTGTAATCTCAGCTCACTGCAACCTCTGCCTCCCAGGTTCAAGTGATTCTCCTACCTCAGCCTCCCAAGTAGCTGCGATTATGAGTGCACCACGACGCCAGGCTAATTTTTGTATTTTTAGTAGAGACAGGATTTCACCATGTTGGCCAGGCTAGTCTCGAACTCCTGATCTCAGGTGATCCACCTGACTTGGCCTCCCAAAGTGCTGGGATTACAGGTGTGAGCCAACAAGCCCGGCCATGATTTTTGTAAAATGCAACTATATACTAGTTAAAAGAGATTCACTTTAGCCTCAAAGACACAAATAACTTAAAAATAAAAGGATGGAATAATTTATATCATGCAAACAGTAACCAAAAGAGAGGAAGGGTAGCAAAACTGATCGTAGACAAAACAGATTATAAATCAAAAGTTGTTACAAAAGACAAAGAACGGCCAGGAGCAGTGGCCCATGCCTGTAATCCCAGCACTTAGGGAGGCCCAGGCAGGCAGATCACTTGAGCTCAGGGGTTCCAGACCAACCTGGGAAACATAGCAAAACCCCGTCTCTACCAAAAATACAAAAAATTAGCCAGGCGTGGTGGCATGCACCTGTAGTCCCAACTACTCAGAAGGCTGACGTGAGAGACATGATTGGGCCTGGGAGGTTGCAGTGGGCTGAGATCATGCCACTGCACTCCAGCCTGGGTGAAGAGTGAGACCCTGTCTCAAAAAAAAAAAAGACAAAGAAGAATGCATAGTGATAAAAGGATTAATTCACAAGAAGATATAACAATTACACACAAAACAATGGAGCCCCAAAATTGTGTGCAAACACTGAGAGAACTAAAAGTAGAAAGAGTTCAACAATAATAAACTTCGATACATACTAAACTTCAACATAACAATAAAATTTCACTTTCAATAATGGCTAAAACATCTAGACAGATGATCATTAAGAAAATAAAAATCGGCCGGGCGCGGTGGCTCCAGCCTGTAATCCCAGCACTTTGGGAGGCCGAGACGGGTGGATCACGAGGTCAGGAGATCGAGACCATCCTGGCTAACACGGTGAAACCCCGTCTCTACTAAAAAATACAAAAAACTAGCCGGGCGATGTGGAGGGCGCCTGTAGTCCCAGCTACTCAGGAGGCTGAGGCAGGAGAATGGCGTGAACCCTGGAGGCAGAGCTTGCAGTGAGCTGAGATCCGGCCACTGCACTCCAGCCTGGGCGACAGAGCGAGACTCCGTCTCAAAAAAAAAAAAAAGAAAAGAAAAGAAAAATCCTGGCCGGGCGCAGTGGCTCACGCCTGTAATCCCAGCACTTTGGGAGGCCAAGGCGGGCGGATCACAAGGTCAGGAGTTCGACACCAGCCTGGTCAACACAGTGAAATCCCATCTCTACTAAAAAATACCAAAAAAAAAAAAAATAGCTGGGCATGGTGACAGGCGCCTGTAATCCCAGCTACACACCATGAACAAGTGAGATTTAGCCCAAGAATGAAGGATGGTTTATCATAAGAAAATCAATGTAATACACAATATAAACAGAATGAAGGAAAAATACATCATGATCACACACACACACACAAATTTAACAGAGTTCAACATATGATATGGTTTGGCTGTGTCCCCACCCAGATCTTGAATTGTAGTTCCCATAATTCCCACGTATTGTGGGAGGGAAAGATGGGAGATAACTGAATCATGGGGGCGGGTCTTTCCCATGCTGTTCTCGTGATAATGAATATAAGTCTCATGAGATCTCATGGTTTTATAAAGAAGATCTCCCCTGCACATGCTCTCTTTGCCTGCTGCCATGTAAGATGTGACTTTACTCCTCCTTTGTATTCTGCCATGATTGTGAAGCATCCCCAGCCATTTGGAATTGAGTCAATTAAACTTCTTTCCTTTATAAATTACCCAGTCTCGGATATGTCTTTATTAGCAGTGTGAGAATGAACTAATACAACATACTATCATGCTAAAAAACAAACAAATGGCCAGGCACAATGGCTCATGCCTGTAATCTCAGCACACGGGGAGGCCAAGGTGGGAGGATCACTTGAGCCCAGGAATTCAACAACAGCCTCGGCAAGATAGCAAGACCATGTCTCCACACACATACACACACACAAAAAAATAGCCAGGGATGGTTGTGCATACTTGTGGTCCCAGTTACTCCAGAGGCTGAAGGGGGAGGATCACTTGGGCTCAGGAAGTCAAGGCTACAGTGAGCCATGATCTGCACTCCAGTCTGGATGACAGAGTGAGACCCTGTCTCAGAAATAAACAAACAAACAAAAAACTTAGGAAACTAGGAACAGAAGGGAGCTTTACATGATAAGATGCATTTATGAAACACCTACAGTTAACATCATAATCAATGGTGAGTAACTAAAAGCTGTCCCTCTAACATCAGAAAAAAGACAAGAATGCCCACTTTCAACACTGCTAGCCGGGTGAGGAAAGAATTTAAAGGCATCCATACTGGAAAGGAGATGTGTATCTATCTCTAGTCGCACATGACACGATCCTATATATAAAATATTCCAAAGAATCAATAAAAAAATCCCCACTAAACTGATTAAAAATTGAGCAAAGTTGCAGGGTATAAGAACAATATACAAAAATCAGTTGTGTTCCTACACAAAATGAACAATCCAAAAAGGAAAGATAACAAATTTACAATAACATCCAAAAATTAAAATATCTAAAAATAAATTTAACCAAGAAAGTGAAAGATTTGTAAAGTGAGAACTACAAAACACTGTTAAAAGAAATTAAGATTTAATTAAATGGAAAGACATGTAACATTCCCAGATTAGAAGATCATTTAATATTGCTAAAACGGCAATACTCTCCAAAACAATGTACAGATTCGGTGCAACCCCTATCAAAATTCCAATGGCCTTTTTTGCAAAAATGGAAAGTCCAATCCTCAAACTCATACAGAATTGCAAAGAGTCCCAAACAGTCAAAATAATATTGAAAAAGCACAATAAAATTTGAGACTAAAACTTTCCAATTTCAAACTTAGTACAAAGCCAAGGGAGTCAAAACAGTGTGGTATTGGCATAAGGACAGAAATATAGACCAATGGAACAGAAAAAGAGTTCAGAAATACACTCACGCATCTATGGTCAACTGATTTTTTATAAGGGTACAAGGCAATTCAATAGGGAAGAAACAGTCTCTTCAACAAATGGTATTGGGATAATGTGATACCCACATGCAAAAGAATGAAGTTGGACCCTTATCTCACACCATACTAAAAGTTAAATCAAAATGGGTCAGTGGCCTAAATATAAAGGCTAAAATTATAAGCTCTTAAGAGGAAACACACAAGTAACCTACTCCACTGGATTTGGAAATGGTTTCTTACATGACACCAAAAGCCCATGTACCTAAAGAAAAATTATATAAACTGGACCTCATCAAACTTAAAAGCTTTGTGCATCAAAGGACATTATCAAGAAAGTTAAAAGACAACTCACAAAATGAGAGAAAATATTTACGGGGCCAGTATCCAGACTACATAAAGAACTCTTACAACTCAACAACAAAAGACAAATGAGCCAATTTACAAATGGGCAAAGGACTTGAAAAGACATTTTTCCAAAAAAGATATACGAATGGCCAACAAGCACATGAAAAAATGTTGAGCTTCATCAGTCATTAAAAGAATGCAAGTCAAAACCACAAAGAGATACTACTTTATAACTTTAGAATGAGGTATTAGTCCATTTTGTGCTGCTTATAACAGAATACGTGACTGGTAACTTACAACAAAAATAGGTTTATTTCGTTCAAGGTTCTGCAGCCTGAGAAGTTCAAGGGTTCAAGGGCATGGATCTCTGGCTTCTGGCGACAGCTTCTGTGCTATTTTACAACATGGCAGGGAAGGTCAATGGGAAAGTGGACACATGCAAAGACGGGAAAGCCTGAGGGATGCCATGGCTTTACAACAACACACTCTTGCAGGAATTAATCCATTCCCTCAAGAATTAATACAGTCTCTAGAAAGCAACAATTCACTCACTACAGTGAGAACAGCACCAGCAATTCATGAAGTATCTGCCCTCATAACCCAAATACTGCCCAATAGGCCCCACCTCCCAATATCACCACACTGGGGATCAAATTTCAACATGAGTTTTGGCGGTACAAACAAATCATATTCAAACAATAGCAGGCAGCTATATTTTTTTGAAAAAGTAAAATAGCAAGTGTTGGCAAGGATATGAAGCAATAGAAGCTCTCATATATTACCGGTGGAAATGTAAAATGATGCCAGCCACTGTCAAGAACAATTTGGCAATTTCTCAAAAAGATAAAAAGAATTACCACGTGATCCAGAAATTCTACTCCTAGGTATACACCCAAGAAAAATTAACATATATATCCACACAGCTATTTGTACATAAATGTTAACAGCAGCATTATTTATTACAGACAAAAGGTGCATTAACAGATGAACTAAGAAATAAATGTGGTATATACGTACAATTGAATGTTATTTAGCCATAAAAATTAAGTACTAATATATGCTATAACTTCAATAAGCATTGAAAACATTATGCTAAGTAAAAGAAGCCACATATTATATAATTTTATTTATAAGAAATATAATAAGCAAATCCATAGAGACAGAAAGCATATTAGTGATTGCCAGGAGATTGGGGGGAGGGTGTCAAGGAAATAGGAAGTGATTACTTAATGGATATGAGACGCTCTTTTGGTATAATGAAAACATTTTGAAACTAGAGATAATAATTGCACAACACAATTGCACTAAATGTCACTAAATGGTATACTTCAAAATAGTTAAATATATGTTATGTGAATTTCATCTCAACAAAAAAAAGCTCAATACTGAAAAGCCAATATGAAATATCAAACAGTAATATGAAATAAACAGTTTCATGGCTTACTATATTGGTATTACCATTATATAGCTACTTACAGTTGTTAGGTGCTTAGTTTCACCCCTCCCATCCCATTCGTCAACAAGTTATTTATAGTTAAAAGCCATGGAATTTTTGTAATATGTAGTAAATCCTGACAATTATTTAAGTTGGGATACAATGGCACAATCATGGCTCACTGCAGCCTCAACCTTCGATGCTGAATCAACCCTCCCACCTCAGCCTCCCAAGTAGTTGAACCACAGCCGCACCTGGCTTTTTTTTTTTTTTTAAAGACAGGATCTCGGCCAGATGCGGTGGTTCACATCTGTAATCCCACCACTCTGGGAGGCTGAGATGGGATCATATGAGGTCAGGGGTTCAAGACCAGCCTGGCCAAGATGGTGAAACCCTGTCTCTACTAAAAATAAAAGAATTAGCTGGGTGTGCTGGCACATGCCTGTAGTCCCAGCTACTCAGGAGGCTGAGGCAGCAGATTCACATGAACCCGAGAGGCAGACATTACAGTGAGCCAAGATCATGCCACTGCACTCCAAACTGGGCGACAGAGCAAGACTCTGTCTCCAAAAAAAAAAAAAAAAAAGGAAGACAGGGTGTCATTATGTTGCCCAGGCTGCCTAATTTATAACTAACTTAAATGAAGTCAAATTTATTATATAGAAAAGCAGGTTACCATATCATTTACATAGAAGAACTCCAGTTATTTCTGAGTTTCAGTGAATTTTTCTCTAATCCATGAAGGGGCCTGGCTCACTCCTATAATCACAGCAATTTGGGAGGTCGAGGCAGGAGGACCGCTTGAGGTCAGGAGTTCAAGACCAGCCTGGGCAACATCATGAGACCTATCTCTAAAAAAAAATAAAATAAAATTAGCTAAGCATGGTGGCACACACTTGTTGTCCCAGCTACTAGGGAGACTGAAGTAGGAAGATCACTTGATCCCAGAAGTTCAAGGCTATCGTAAGTTATAATCAAGCCACCTCATTCCAGCCTGGGCAACAGAACAAGACCCTCTCTCTTAAGAAAAAAGGTGGGGGGCTGGGCATGGTGGCTCACACCTCTAATCCCAACACTTTGGGAGGCCAAAGCGTGTGGATCACCTGAGGTCAAGAGTTGGAGACAAGCCTGGCCAACATGGTGAAACCCCATCTCTACTAAAAATACAAAAATTAGCTGGGCATGGTGGCACACACCTGTAATCCCGCAACTGGGAAGGCCAAGGCATGAGAATTGCTTGAACCCAGGAGGCAGAGGTTTCAGTCAGTCAAAATTGCAACACTGTACACCAGCCTGGGCAACAGAGTGAGACTCCATCTCAAAAGATAACATAACATAATATAACATAACATAACATAACATAACATAACATAACATAACATAACATAACATAATATAACATAACATATTAAAAGGTGGTGAGGAGGGATTGGAAACTCCAGATAAGTATCAGACTTTATTCATAAAACAATGCAACAGCATTTGGCGGGGCTACATATGCCCCTGGAAACAAGCTGGGGTTTTGGTTCTTTTTCCTTCCTTTCTGGATAATCTGTCCTTAAGACCCAGAAAAGTTCACCCAAACACAATTCCAACATTAAGTTTTTGTAAAAATGCTTATCGAGGCCGGGCGCGGTGGCTCAAGCCTGTAATCCCAGCACTTTGGGAGGCCGAGACGGGCGGATCATGAGGTCAGGAGATCGAGACCATCCTGGCTAACATGGTGAAACCCCGTCTCTACTAAAAAATACAAAAAACTAGCCGGGCGAGGTGGCGGGCACCTGTAGTCCCAGCTACTCTCGGGAGGCTGAGGCAGGAGAATGGCGTAAACCCGGGAGGCGGAGCTTGCAGTGAGCCGAGATCCGGCCACTGCGCTCCAGCCTGGGCGACAGAGCAAGACTCTGTCTCAAAAAAAAAAAAAAAAAAAAAAAAAATGCTTATCGACTTTCACACAGTAATACAGTCTGTTATTATGATGGTTTTCCAGGAACGAAGCTGCTAAAATTTTGTTTTATCATTCTCTTCTCCATGCTATTTTATTTTCCTTGTATTCTGATCCTTTTCTTCCTATTATAGTGCTCCAATTCCAGAGCTCCGGTTCAAGAATTCAGAAATAAGCATTTTTCTGTCTCTCTCACAAACAACACTATGCACTATTAAGCCTACCCCGTACTTTGCTTCTCCTCCATAGTAACAGAATTTCAAGTCTTTTAACTTTACTTCCACTGAAACAAGATTGCAATGTGCATACTGTATTTCACTTCAATGTTGCTTTAATTATAGCCCCTCCCCCATTCCAACCATGGAGCAGAAGAAACTACCTAACCCAAAATAAAGTTTGCCAAGAAGAAAAATCTAAAACTCAAAAATAGTAAATAAACCATTTTATTTAACCTACTTTCATGAATAGATTAAAACCATAAATGAAACAAAATGCCAAAGTCCCCCTATCAAAAAAAAAAAAAGAAATAAGTGAAATGGTCATGTTATGGTTTTATTTCAATATACGATACTTTACCCAGTCTTGCTTGAAAACAAAAAGGAAAATGATATCATCAGAAGCAGTTATTTGTGTACCATCCTGGACTCCCTCTGGCTTTATAAATACTGGAGATGCTTTAGGCAATGACTTAAACCTATTATAGAATATAATTTTTCACAAAAACCTTTGCTATAAAACTCCTGGTTAAAGTACGACAATTTCTGAAATCCCACTTACAAAAAGAAAAATATATATATATACTTACTATGGCATAAATAAATCAAGTATCTAAGAATAAATCTAACAAAAGATATGCAAGACTTTTAACTAGAAAACCATAAAGGATGTCAATTCTGACCATCCCAAAATTGATCTAAGCCAACAGTATAATTCCAACCAAAAGCCCAAAAGGGTCTGTGGTTTGGAGGTTAAATTGGTTTCTCTGTTTATTTATGGGGAGAAATTAATGCAGTGATTCTACAATGTACATGGAAATGCAAAAGAACAGACTAGCAAATCTTTAAAAAGAACAAGCTGGGCAGCCTGAGTAACATAGGGAGATCTCATCTCTACAGATAATTTTGAAAATAAGGCAGGCATGGTGACTCACACCTATGGTCCCAGCTACTCCGGAGGCTGAGATAGGAGGATCATGTAAGCCCAGGAGGTCAAGCCTACAGTACACTGTTATCACACTACTGCACTCCAGCCTGGGAAACAGAGTGAGACCATATTTCAAGGAAAAAAATAAAAAGGAGACTTATTCTACAGAATATTTAGACTTATTATTAAGCTCACTAAATAAGGCAGTGATACTGGTACAAGGTAACAGGATAAAGGCCCAGACACATAGCATGCATCTATGGACATGACTTATGAATACACGACAATGCAGAGTGATAGCAATTTTTTTGTTTGTTTATTCATAAATGGTGCTGGAACAATTAGATATCCATTTGAAAAAAAATAAAACTTGACCTAAAAACTACACACACACAAAAATCTATTCCAGGTGAAGTACATATTACATATATAAATGAGAGAAGTAAATAAAAGTTTATAGATGATGTGAAGAACTCCATGACCTACAAAGAAAAAAGAAAATTTTTAAACAGGACACAAAAAAGCACTGTTTAATGGAAAAAAACTGACATATGTACCTATGCAGATAATTTTTTTTTTTTTTTTTTTTGAGATGGACTCTTGCTCTGTCACCAGGCTGGAGTGCAGTGGCACGATCTCGGCTCACTGCAACCTCCACCTCCCCAGTTTAAGCAATTCCCGTTTCAGCCTCCTGAGTAAATGGGACTACAGGCGCACGCCACCACACCCAGCTAATTTTTTCTTCATCACGTTAGCCAGGATGGTCTCCATCTCCTGACCTCATGATCCACTTGCCTCGGCCTCCCAAACTGCTGGGATTACAAGTGTGAGCCACTGCGCCCAGCCTACAGAGAACTTTTCTGCACCAAAAGATACCATATAAAAAGGCACCACAGGCAAACTACAGAATGCGAGAACACATAAGTAACCTACTTAAAACTGACAAATGCCTTATATTAAGAATATATAAAAAGCTGCTATGAATCAAAATACACATAATTAAAAATAAAAACAGATAAGCGATGAGAGCAATCACTTTACAGAACAGGACATCAAAATGGTCAGCACTGAGATGCTCAAATTCATTAGTAGCCAGAGAAAGTGCAAATTAAAGCCATCAAAAATGGCTACAATTTTCAAAGACTGGCAATAATGTGCACTCGGGAGAATATAAAAGGGAATTATCATACGCTGTTGGAAGAAAAGTTTGGTAAAACCACTCTGGAAAACAATTTGGCCTTTTCTACTTACAACATATCTTATGACCGAGAGGTTTCGATCTTAGATATATATCCAATAGAAATGGCTTCACATGTGCATTAAAAAACACGTATGAGGCCGAGCACCGTGGCTCACGCCTGCAATTCCAGCACTCTGGGAGGCTGAGGCGGGTGAATCACCTGAGGTTAGGAGTTCAAGACCAGTGTGGCCAACATGGCAAAATCCCATCTCTACCAAAAATATAAAAATTAGCCGGGCGCGGTGGCAGGTGCCTGTAATTCCAGCTACTCGGGAGGCTGAGGCAGGAGAATCACTTGAACCCAGGAGGTGGAGGTTGCAGTGAGTCAAGATTACCCCACTGCACTCCAGGCTGGCAACAAAAGCGAAACTCCATCTCAAAACAAAACAAAACAAAACCACAAGAGTGTTCTCAGCAGTAATACTTACAATGGTCCCAAACTAAAAATAATCTAATATCCATCAAGAATAGAATGGATAAATGTGGCATAATTACACAAGTATATGGTTCATAAAAATGAACTACGGGTCCCACAACATGAATGAATCTCACAAACAATACTGAGCCAAGAAAGCAAGACACAAAAACTAGTGTGCAGAAAAACTACTGTAGTTTTAAAAAAAAAAGTATGTGTAAAACATATATATAAACTGAGATGATGGCCGGGCACAGTGGCTCATGCCTGTAATCCCACTACTTTGGGAGGCCGAGGCAGGCAGATTACCTTGAGGTCAGGAGTTCGAGACCAGTCTGGCCAACGTGGCAAAATGTTGTTTCTACTAAAAATTTAAAAATTAGCTGGGTGTAGTGGCGCATGCCAGCAGTCCCAGCTACTCAGCAGGCTGAAGCAAGAGAATCGCTTGAACCTGGGAGGTGGAGGTTGCAATGAGCCGTGATCGCGCCACAGCACTCCAGTCTGGGCAACAGAAAGAGACTTCATCTCAAAAAAATAATAATAAAAATTAAAAACATAAATTGATTTGAGTTTTCATGGTTCACTTTTCATGGTTCATCTCACTTAAATCATGGCGGGTGTGGTGGCTCACACCTGTAATCCCAGCACTTTGGGAGGTTGAGATGGGTGGATCACCTGAGGTTAGGAGTTCAAACCAGCCTGACTAACATATAGTGAAACCCCACCTCTACCAAAAAAAAAAAATACAGGCCGGGCACGGTGGCTCAAGCCTGTAATCCCAGCACTTTGGGAGGCCAAGACGGGCGGATCACGAGGTCAGGAGATCGAGACCATCCTGGTTAACACGATGAAACCCCATCTCTACTAAAAAAATACAAAAAACTAGCCAGGTGAGGTGGCGGGCACCTGTAGTCCCAGCTACCTGGGAGGCTGAGGCAGGAGAATGGCGTAAACCTGGGAGGCGGAGCTTGCAGTGAGCTGAGATTCGGCCACTGCACTCCAGCCTGGGCAACAGAGTGAGACTCCGTCTCAAAAAAAAAATACAAAAAGTAGCCCAGCGTGGTGGCGGGTGCCTGTAGTGCCAGCTACTTGGGAGGCTGAGACAGTAGAATTATTTGAACCCTGGAGGCGGAGGTTGCCGTGAGCCAAGATCACGCCACTGCACTCCAGCCTGGGCGACAGAGCAAAACTCCGTCTCAAAAAAAAACAACTATATTCCTGCCAGGCATTGCGGCTCATGCTTGTAATGCCAACACTTTGGCAAGCTGAGGCAGGAGGAGCTCTTCAGGCCAGAAGGTTGAAGCTGCAGTGAGCCATGATGGCACCAATGCACTTCAGCCTGGACAACTAAAGTGAGACCCTGTCTCTTTAAACAAACAAAAACCCTATATTCTAATTAGCCAACCAATCAAATTATCAAAGTAACCTCTAACATTTCAGTGCTTTCAAAAAAGAGCAAAAACAACCGCATTCCCTCCCTGATAAGACAACTGCCCACAGTGGAAAGTATACCACGGTGGTAGAAAGAAACATAAACTTTCCAATTAAAGCTGCACTAACTAGTTGTAAGACTTTCTGCAAATTACTATATTTTTCCAAGACTAGTCTCCTCATATATGAAGTGAGGGTAACAATACATATCTTCCGTAAATTACTTCACAGTTACAAGTCGTGGTTTGGAATGATAATAACAACATATACCACCATCACTGTCATAGGGATCAAATGGGAATTTACATAAATGGTTTATAACAGCAATGTGTACATAGCAATGCTAAATCGTTTTTGTCTGTTCTCCTGTTTCTCTTTGCTCTTCTTTGTATATGCATACAGCATAAAACCACAAGGTATTGTTAACCCTGCCTCAACACCTACTCCCACCACCAAAAGAAATCTACATGCACTTAAACTTCTCATTATCTTATGATATTATAATATCCCTATTTTATATGTGGACTGAGTCTCAAAAAAGCAGAGCTGCCTATACAGATGAGACAGAGAACAAAATCAAAGCCCAGATTTACTATAAAGTTATTGATTTTGGTGTTAAAAGCATTTTGTTACTAATGAGAAATCAATTCTAAATAATATGGAGGTTGGGCATGGTAGCTCATGCTTGTAATCCCAGCACTTTGGGAGGCTGAGGCAGGTGGATCACTTCAGACCAGGAGTTTGAGAACAGCCTGGCCAACATGGTGGAATCCCATTTCTACTAAAAATACAAAAATTACCCAAGTGTGGTGACAGGGACCTGTAATCTCAGCTACATGGGAGGCTGAGGCAGAAGAATCACTTGAACCCAGGAGGCGGAGGCTGCAGTGAGAGGATATTGTGCCATTGCACTCCAGCCTGGGCGACAAGAGCAAAACTCTGTCTCAATAAATTAATTAATTGCCGGGCGCAGTGGCTCAAGCCTGTAATCCCAGTGCTTTGGGAGGCCGAGACGGGTGGATCACGAGGTCAGGAGATCGAGACCATCCTGGCTAACACGGTGAAACCCTGTCTCTACCAAAAAATACAAAAAACTAGCCAGGTGAGGTGGCGGGCGCCTGTAGTACCAGCTACTCAGGAGGCTGAGGCAGGAGAATGGTGTAAACCCGGGAGGCGGAGCTTGCAGTGAGCTGAGATCCGGCCACTTCACTCCAGCCCGGGCGACAGAGCGAGACTCCGTCTCAAAAAATAATAATAATAATTAATTAATTAATATGGAAAAAAATTGTAGTTTTCAGAAAACAAAAGAGAAAAGAGATGATGGATCTCAAACTATCCAGTGAGATCCATAATCCAAACAAAGAATCACGTATAGAAAGTAAAATTTAGAATTTAATTTTAAAGCAATTGGATTTCTAATGCAAATGACAGAAATAATTCCTCTAAAGCAGTAATAAAATGAATTTATTCTCACATAAATGGACCAAATGAAAACATCCTCTCAGCCTCCACACCCTCAAAATTTTGTTATAATTTTTTTCTGATAGAAGGGGAGAAAAGCACAGGACCTAAAATCCCTAAAGAGATATAATTTCTGTCAAACATATACACACACAGACTTGTGTATTTACTGCAAAAAACCACTCCAAAATATCTCCATTTTAAAACAAAGGAAAAAAGAAATTGAAATTTCTATTTCTGTATCTCACTCATCAAAAGTAACCAATTCTTAGTAAAAAATTATTATGGAAGGCTTTAGATGTGATAATGGGAATATATTTATCTTTACAATATGCGGGAGAAGAGTCTAGGTATGTGTAATAGATTAAACAAAACTAGAATGAGTAAATTTTGAAGCTGGGTGAAAAGTATGTGAGGAGGCACTAAACTATTTTCTCTTCATCTGTATCGTATGAAATTTTCCATAATTAAAAGTTTTTTTAATAAAGTATTAATAATAAATGTTTACACTGTTCTATGCAGTAGCTTTAAGTAAAACTTTCAAGCAATCACATTCACCTGGTAGAAATCTAGGTTTTTATCATTAAGCATTATATTTTTGCCTGTGACATATTTGTATTTTATTATTTTTTACTAGCTGGAATAGAATCCTGTGATGCTGATTCTTCTTCCACGGTAACAGCTAACGTCGTTCGTGATACTGAATTCTAATCAAATAGTCATCTTAAATATTCAGATCAATAAACGCGGCCAGGTGTGATGGCTCATGCCTATAATCCCAGCACTTTGGGAGGTCAAGGTGGGTGGATCACCTGAGGTCAGGAGTTTGAGACCAGCCTGGCCAACATGGCAAAACCCCGTTTCTACTAAGAATACAAAACAATTAGCCAAGTGTGGTGGTGGGCGCCTGTAATCCCAGCTACTCAGGAAGCTGATGCAAGAGAATCACTTGAACCCGGGAGACGGAGGTTGCAGTGAGCCAAGATCACGCCACTGCACTCCACCCTGGGCGACAGAGCAGGACAGTCTCAAAAACAAAAAAACTTTCGGAGGCCGAGGCGGGCGGATCACGAGGTCAGGAGATCGAGACCATCCTGGCTAACACAGTGAAACCACGTCTCTACTAAAAATAGAAAAAAAATTAGCCTGGCGTGGTGGCCGGCGCCTGTAATCCCAGCTATTCGGGAGAGGGAAGCAAGAGAATGGCCTGAACCCGAGAGGTGGAGCTTGCGGTGAGCCGAGATTGCACCACTGCACTCCAGTTGGGCGACAGAGCAAGACTCCGTCTCAAAAACAAAAACAAAAAAAGGTGGGAGTGGGAGCAAAACAGTGCAACCATTTTGGAAAACAATTTAGCAGTTTCTTAAAATACTAAACATAAATTTACTACATGACCCAGCAATTCCAATCCTAGGTATCTACCAAAGAGGAATAAAAACATGTCTACGCCAAGACTTGTAAATCAATGTTCATAGCATTATTCACAACAGCCAAATGTCTGAAACTCAAATGTCCATTAACTTAACAAATTAATAAAATGAAGTACTCTTCAAAATACAAGAATGTATTGAAACATCTCTTAACATGGATCATCCTTAAAAACATTGTTAAATAAAACCCAAACATAAAAGAGCATATAAATGATCCCAATTTTATGAAATGTCCCGAAAAAACTTATCTATGGAGACAGAAAATAGATTAATAGTACCCTAAGATTAGAAAATGAGAAATGACTACAAATGGGCACAGATTTTCTTCTTTGGGGGGTGACAGAAGTATTCTGAAATTAGATAGTGTTGGCTACGCAGTTTTCCAAATTAACTAAAAATCACTGAACTGCACGCTTAAAATGGGAGAAATTTACATTATGTAAATTATACCTCAACGTATCTGTCAAGGAAAAACAGAAAACAAGGAGCAGCAGCACTACAGTGCCTCTGGGATGATAAGTGGGTGGTTCGGTGGGTGGGTGGGTGGGTGGTTGGGTGGGTGGATGGATGGATCTCAAGAAAGGAACTTGCTCCAAAGTTTCATCTAAATACATGACAGAGCAATCTAGGATGGACTGCAAAATCCATGCTCTTCCTAGATGCAAGAGCAAGAATGCACTAGAGGCCGGGCGCGGTGGCTCAAGCCTGTAATCCCAGTGCTTTGGGAGGCTGAGACGGACGGATCACGAGGTCAGGAGATCGAGACCATCCTGCCTAACACGGTGAAGCCCCGTCTCTACTAAAAAATACGAAAATCTAGCCGGGCGAGGTGGCGAGCGCCTGTAGTCCCAGCTACTCGGGAGGCTGAGGCAGGAGAATGGCGTAAACCCGGGAGGCGGAGCTTGCAGTGAGCTGAGATCCGGCCACTGCACTCCAGCCTGGGCAATGGAGCAAGACTCCGTCTCGAAAAAAAAAGAATGCACTAGAAGCAATATATATCTCACTCAACTTTGTAAGGATAAATCCAATCCACAAGTGGCTCTTTCACAACTGAAGTGAGGCCAGGAGCGGTGGCTCACGCCTGTAATCCCAGCACTTTGGGAGGCCAAGGCGGGCAGGTCACCTGAGGCCAGGAGTTCGAGACCAGCCTGACCAACATGGAGAAACCCCATCTCTAGTAAAAATACAAAATTAGCTGGGCATGGTAGCGCATGCTTGTAATCCCAGCTACTCGGATGGCTGAAGTAGGAGAATCGCTTGAACTCGGGAGGCGGAGGTTGTGGTAAGCTGAGATCGCGCCACTGCACTCCAGCCTGGGCAACAAGAGTGAAACTCCGTCTCACAAAAAAAAAAAAAAAAAAAAAACTTGAAGTGAACACTGAGCATTAAATTAAGAAGAGTGAAGCAAG
Organism: Macaca fascicularis; assembly: GCF_037993035.2. Lineage (NCBI taxonomy): Eukaryota > Metazoa > Chordata > Mammalia > Primates > Cercopithecidae > Macaca > Macaca fascicularis. The sequence goes on from NC_088376.1 coordinate 39,574,605, forward strand.
ATAAACCATCTATGTGGAATGAACAAAGTAAATACATAAAATCCAAAATAGGTGGCACGGGAAGCAAAACCCAGATCTTGTAAATGATTATATGAAGCTGAAACCAAATTAACTGAATGGTGAGGAGTATTCAAACAAATTAAATTTGGCAGTTTGTCTCCAACACAGTCCCAGGAGAATGTGTCCTGACCCAGATCTGCTATAGTGAAGACAGATTTATCAAGCTATTCAAGCTCAATAACAGTCACAACTAAAATGAACCAACGTGGGCCGAGCACGGTGGCTCACATCTGTAATACCAGCACTTCGGGAGGCCGAGGCAGGCAGATCACCTGAGGTCAGGAGTTCAAGTCCAGCCTGGCCAACATGGCAAAACCCTGTCTCTACTAAAAATACAAAAATTAGCTGGGCATGATAGTGGGCGCCGTAATCCCAGCTACTCGGGAGGCTGAGAGGCAGGAGAATTGCTAGAACTCAGGAGGCAGAGCTTGCAGTGAGTCGAGACTGTGCCACTGCACTTCAGCCCGGGTGACAGAGTGAGACTCCACCTCAGAAAAAAAAAAAATTACACTATGGGGCTAGGTGCGGTGGCTCATGCCTGTAATCCCAGCACTTCGGGAGGCCAAGGAGGACAGATCTCTTGAGCTTTGAAGTTTGAGACCAGCCAAGACAACATGGTGAGACCTCATCTCTAAAAATACAAAAAAAATAGCCAGGCATGGTGGTGCACACCTGTGGTAACAGCTACTTAGGAGGCTGAGGTGGGAAAGATCACCTGAGCCCAGGAGGTTGAGGCTGCAGTGATTGCATTCCAGCCTGGGCAACAGAGCATGCAAGCCATGATTGCATTCCAGCCTGGGCAACAGAGCAAGACCCTGTCTCAAAAAAAAAAAAAGTGATGTTGTACTAAAATTACCTCATAGTAGACTCACTAAAATTACCACAAAGATATATCTTTCTGTTTTTGTCCTAAAATTTATACTTTAGTTTTCTGTATGCCTCCAAGCAACACGCATCTCAAATGTTAAGGTGATCTCTATGTGTTCTCATTTCAAACTTTTTCAACATCTCCCAGAAATAAAATAATAATTAAATTCAAGTTTCACAGTGAACAGATGAGATCATCTACTGAAAAAGAGAAGGGAAGTGGTAAAGTAAGGGGGCTACAGGAGATTACAAGTTTTTAAGTAACTGTATGAGGAATGAGAAAAAACTAGGAACAAAGGAGAATTACTGGGTAATGCTGAGGGTTCAATTAAGATTGGAGAGCATGAATACTTAGTGGCTCCAGTCTGCAAGGCTGTTATTTTCTCCAGCTGTGCTCAGCAGCGCAACACCAGGTACACAGAAGTCAGAAAAATGAAGTGATGTGGTTGGGTTTTAGACAAATGCAATGAAAAGACAAAAATGCAAAGCAGATGAACATGTTTTGAAGGTAAATAAGGTTGTCAGCTAATTAAGAAAATAAAGGCAGGAGGGGATGATACATTGGGACAAAAGAGTAATACTAGAGAGCTCTATAAGGCTGAAAAAAGACTGTCAATGTCTGTTAAAAAAAAAAAACATTAAACATATGTAAAAAATAATGAATAGGTCTTCCATAGCAAAGTAACATTTCTTCTCATTTTAGAAAATGAAATGCTCCTGTCTGACAATTCAAACTGTCTTTTTAAAGTGAACTAGAAAGGTTCCAAATGGAAACAGTCTAATACTTAAAAGTATTATAATTGCAAATCTAGATGTTCCTCAACATTTCGGTGGAAATCCAATGATATTTTTTCCAGTATTTTAAATCAACTAAGGAAGCTTCCAAATTTCTTAGTGAACTTTTACCAAAAATCTTACCCTAAGCAAATGAGTCACTCTATATATCAGTATTACCACCCTTCAATAGGCAAGAACTAGAAAACAAAATTATAGGGGTGTGTGTGTATATGTTTAAAATAAAGTCTTATGACAAAAGAATTACTTCCTATTGCTAAAATCTGACTAGTTTGACCAATTATCATCAGTTGGGCTATTTACATTGCTGGCTCCATGCATGTTGTATTTAACTGCTTTCAAAATACTACTCTACAATTTGGCACTGAAGACTTATTAAGTATGCAGAAAGGCACAAAAAAATCGATATTAGCCAGTATTAATTATTGCTAGTAATAATGCCAATTCTGTTTTCTTGCAAAGCAATAGTAAAGTGATGACTTACGGAGTATGAGAACAGCCACAAGTAGATGAAGCTGCATTATGTTTTGTTACTGAGATACATGCAAAAGGACAGCCTATCATATGCCACACAATACAAACGAAGGTAGAAGAAACTGCCATATCCCTGAGAATAGGTAAGATTTCAAAGCAATGAGTGGCTGGTGTGACCAAGTATACACAGCATGAGGTTACTGTTTCCTTCCTATTGTACACTAAAATAGTGTTGTGTCTTCTATTAATAGCAACTAATATTCAATGAAATAAAAATTTAAAAATCAGAATACTTCATTCCCAGTCTTCCCCACTTTAGCACTGTATCACAAATCACTCAATTATTAGTTAGAAACCTGGAGATCATCCTTGATTTATCCCTTTCCTCACTTATCTACTCTATCTCCAATACACATACAGAATAAGAACACTTCTCAGTATTATCTCTATTACAACCATCGTCCAAGGCACAGTATCTGTCACCTGTACACTGTAACAACCTAACCCTCCCCCTTGCATTCCCCACACCCCACCCACCACTCCAATATTCATACAATAGCAAAAGCAGGGGTTCTCAACCTTGCCACTATTGACATTTTGGGCCAATAGTTGTTTACTATTCTGTGCATTATAGAAGGTTTAGCAGCATCCCTGATCTCTATCCACTGATGCCAGTAGCATACACCATAATCCCTAGGTTTCCATTCGCTGATGCCAGCAGCATAAACCATTATTCCCAGTTGTGACAATCAAAAATATCTAGACATTGCCAAATGTCCCCCGGAAAACAAAATCCCCCTCAGTTGAGAACCACTAAGCTAGAAGAATGTGTTTTGTTTTGAGACACAGTCTTGTTCTATCACCCGGACTGGAGTGTAGTAGCACAATCTCAGCTAACTGCAACCTCTGCCTCCCAGGTTCAAGCGATTCTCCTGCCTCAGCCTCCCAAGTAGCTGGGATCATGCCACCTTGCCTGGCTAATTTTTGTATTTTTAGTAGAGACGGGGTTTTGTCATGTTGGCCAGGTTGGTGGCAAAGTCCTGGCCTCAAGTAATCAATCTGTCTTGGCCTCCAAAAGTGCCGGGATTACAGATATGAGCCACTGCACCCGTCCTAGAAGAATGTGTTTTAAACAATTCTCTTCTTAAAACTCTCTAACAGCTTCTCATTTCACTTATAATAAAATCTGTAAGAATCCTCACTATCCCAAATACACCCTACATAATCCAGACTCTGCTTACCTCTCTGACCTCATGGAACGCCACTGTATTCTTCCTGCATTATGCTCCCTCCAGTCACTATGGCCTTCTCTAAATTCCTAGAGACATTTCTGCTAAAGAGATTTATCCTTGCTCTTCCCTGTATCTGGGCCATTCTTGCCTAGGTTCTGTACACATCCTCAGGTTAAATTTCACACCATCAGAGATGCCTTTCCTGGCCTTTTTTAATGTTAAGTACCTCATCATTACCCATCATAACACCTCATTTATTCCCTTCACAGACAGCATTTATCATATTATCTTGTTTACATGATTACTGCCTCTCACAAAAGAATAAATACCCTGTCTGCCTTCTTTTCCAGTATATAAAAGAAATGAACAAATGTATAACTTGGACAGCCTTAAGTAATAGGTGAGTTGGCAGCAGTGATAATTCCAGCACCACCCAAATCTCATTCCCCATCTATGTATATGATCATTTCCCCTTGAAGTGAAGGGGAGGGGAGGGGAGAAGAGGGAAGAAAAAGAGCCTAACAAAGCCCTCATCTGTAAAAACATCTTTGCCATGTTCTCTGAAGGGTTATATGTGAAGTAAATGGCATGTAACGAATCTAACGCACTTGAAGGGCTTAATAAAAAACTTGTATTCAGGCCGGGCGCGGTGGCTCAAGCCTGTAATCCCAGCACTTTGGGAGGCCGAGGCGGGTGGATCATGAGGTCAGGAGATCGAGACTATCCTGGCTAACATGGTGAAACCCCGTCTCTACTAAAAATACAAAAAACTAGCCGGGCGTGGTGGCGGGCGCCTGTAGTCTCAGCTACTTGGGAGGCTGAGGCGGGAGAATGGCGTGAACCCGGGAGGCGGAGCTTGCAGTGAGCCGAGATCACGCCACTGCACTCCAGCCTGGGAGACACAGCGAGACTCCGTCTCAAAAAAAAAAAAAAAAAAAAAAAAAACTTGTATTCAATAAATGATGGCTATGTATTTAAAGCACCAAAAATAATGCCTATAACAAATACTTGAGAAATGACAGTTCTCTTGCCCCTTTAATCTCATTCTACCACCAGGTTGGCCTGAATATAGTTAAGGATGGAATTCTGTCTGAGAGATACTTTACCCTTTTTGGGTCTCTAGGAACACAACATGCTAGGTGTAAACAGGTTAGTTATTCAAATATGTTCTCTAGGGAAAGGCAAATATCCATTAACCAAAGCCAACTCATCACAAAAGGACCTCAGAATTACATTTTAATTTGTTTCAGTAAGGAAAATAATCATATTATTATTCAATTTTAGAACTTAACTTTAACCTTTGGGAGGAAAACCAACTAAATTATTAACAATATCAGTGTTGGCTATTAAAAATACCCACCATGGCCGGGCACAGTGGCACACACCTATAATCCTAGCACTTTGGGAGGCCAAGGCGGGTAGATCACCTGAGGTCAGCAGTTTGAGACCAGCCTGACCAACATGGTGAAACCCCGTCTCTACTAAAAATACAAAAAATTAGCCGGGTGTGGTGGCAGGTGGCTGTAATCCCAGCTACTTGGGAGGCTGAGACAGGGGAGCTGCTTGAACCCAGGAGGCAGAGGTTGCAGTGAGCCGAGATTGCACCACTGCACTTCAGCCTGGGCAACAAGAGCAAAAGTCTATCTCAAAAAACAAAAACAAAACAAAAAAACACCACACTGAATACAAGTTTACTTACACTAAATAGTAAATTGAGTCCATGATTAGAATCAAGTAACGAAGGGGAAATAAACCATAAAGTGCCACAATACTTTTAGTTAATAATTAGAACAAAGTTATTTATCTTAAATTCCTTTTAATGTCTTGTTTCTGAAAGGAGCACGTAAATGCATTTGTGGGTATGGGGGAAATGATAAAGAAGTATAAAGGGAGCACAAAGGAAGCCAGACTGCCCGAGTCTGAATCCCAGATCTTCTAATTACTAGCTATATAACCTTTGGAAAGCCAATTAACTTCTCTGTGCCTCAGTTTTTTCATCTGTAAAAAAACTTAACCCTACCTACTACATGGGGCTATTTTAAGGATTACATGAGTCAATATATACAGTATGCTAAGAACAGTAGCTGGCATCTAAGACGTACTGTTAACTATTATTACATAATGTTATTATGTTCCTGTTAACTATTACTGTATTACTTTCTCTTTCTGCATCATTGTGGTTAACAACTACCATACTGGATAGCACAAATAAAAAAATTTCCATCACTGCAGAAAGTTACATTAAACAGCGCTATATCAAGCTACAGGATAGTTAAAATGCCTGATGAGATAATGCATATAATCCTCTTCCCTAATTTATTAGGAAGTGCTTAGTAAAAAGCACTCCTAAACCCTAAGTGTTTTTTAATCTAATACCTTGACATGTAACAAAGAACTTATGTTTCATTTCTATTTAACAAAACAAATAAAGGAGGGATATAGGGAAGCCAAGAGAGACTGTCTCTTCTGTAAAGATCCTTTTTTTTTTTTTTTTTTTGAGATAGGATTTCACTTCTGTAGCCCAGGCTAGAGTGAAATGCACGATCTCGGCTCACTGCAGCCTCCACCTCCCTGGCTCAAAGGATTCTCCTCCCTCAGCTTCCAGAGTGGCTGGGACCACAGATGCATGCCATTACGCCTGGCTAATTTGCGTGTGTGGTTTGTTTTTGTTTTTGTTTCTTGTTTTGAGACAGGGTTTCACCATGTTGCCCAGGTTGGTCTTGAACTCCTGAGGTCAAGTGATCTGCCAGCCTCGGCCTCCCAAAGTGTTGCGATTACAAGAGTGAGTCACCACGCTCAACCCAGACAAAAGGATTTATGAATTTAAAATTTCTTATCTACCCCACATCAAGCTATCCACTAAACTCTCCCTCTTTGTGAATAGTACCACGCTTACAAGAGAATTATATTCAATTATCAATGTATTAAAAAAGCAACTTAAAATATTGTAAAATGATTCTTTAACACATTACGTAAGATCTAGAGGTTAATCTAACAATTACCCTAATTTTGAAGTATTGAAATTGTACTTTGAAGTATCTACATCTGCAGTTTCCTCTTTTTTTTGAGACAGAGCTGTGCTATCACCCAGGCTGGAGTGCAATGGCATGATCTCGGCCCACTGAAACCTCCGCCTCCCAGGTTCAAGTGATTCTCCTGCCTCAGCCTCCCGAGTAGCTGGAACTTCAGGCATGTGCCTCCACACCTGGCTAATTTTTGTATTAATATTTTTAGTTGGCCGGGCGCGGTGGCTCAAGCCTGTAATCTCAGCACTTTGGGAGGCCGAGATGGGTGGATCACGAGGTCAGGAGATCGAGACCATCCTGGCTAACACGGTGAAACCCCGTCTCTACTAAAAAAATACAAAAAACTAGCCGGGCGCGGTGGCGGGCGCCTGTAGTCCCAGCTATTCGGGAGGCTGAGGCAGGAGAATGGCGTGAACCCGGGAGGCGGAGCTTGCAGTGAGCTGAGATCCGGCCACTGCGCTCCAGCCTGGGCGACAGAGCGAGACTCCGTCTCAAAAAAAAAAAAAAAAAAAAAAATTTTTTTTTAGTAGAGACGGTATCTTGCTATGTTGGCCAGGCTGGTCTTGAACTCCTGGCCTCAAATGATCCACCCACCTCGCCCTCCCAAAGTGCTGAGATTACAGGCATGAGCCACCACACCAGGCATCTTTTTTTTTTTTTTTTTTTTTTTTTGAGAAGAAGTCTCGGTCTCTTGCCCAGGATGGAGTACAGTAGCATGATCTCAGCTCACTGCAACCTCTGCCTCCCGGGTTCAAGTAATTCTCCTGCCCTAGCCTCCTGAGTAGCCGTGACTACAAGCAAGTGCCACCACACCCAGCTAATTTTGGTTAAGAGATTAGAGTCACCCTCTGTTACCCAGGCCCTCTGTCACTGCAACCTCAAGTTCCTGGGCTCAGGCAATCCTCCCACTACAGCCTCTCAAGTAGCTGGGACTACAGGCCCACACCACCACACCCAACTAACCATCTGTAATTTAATATGAAAATATTTCTAATTTCTGTTGGTGACAAAATAAGTATTGCTAATACACCTGTGATTTGTTGCCAACAATTGAAATTGAAGGAACTGCTAAATTTCAGTTATAGGTTAGTAAAAATAAAGATGTAATTATTTTGCCATCCAAATTCATGAACCCAAGGTTTTTTGTTTTAATTGCTTAAGAGATTAGACTTTAGAGTCACAAAAACCTGGACTCAACCACTTTCTAGCTATGTAACATTGGGAAAAGGTACTTAACTTTTCTACCTTGCCTGTGAAATAGGAATAATATCTACATAAAACTGCTGTATTGTTTAATTATTATGCATGTAAGCTAATTGACACCATGTTCGATACATTTTCAATAAATATGTACACTATTATAATCAGAACCAAGTCCTGTCTATATATAGTTCACAATCCTCACTGTGCCTCAGAAACTCAGACTTGGGTTCAGCTGGTCTGGGACAAATCCCAGACACTGCTATAGTTTTAAAGCTCTCAGGTAATTCTAAGGTACAGTCACTGGCCTAAGGACCAAACTCAAACACTTTCCTTTGGCACACTAGGCACTCTGCTCATGGCTTACACTCTGTATTTTAATCACTCTTCCCTAGTCACCCCATGCTCCAAACACAATCAAGTAATACATCCTGAAGAGGTGGGCTATAGCAGTGATTCTTAAACTTCAGCCTACATCAGAATCACCTGAAGGACCTGTAAAAACACAGACTGCTTATGCCCAGAATTTCTGAGTGGGCAGGCCTATGGTGAGGGCCAAGAATCTGCACGTCTAACAAGTTTCTAAGTAATGCTGACACCACTGGTGCTAGGACCACACTTTAAGAACCACTGGGCTATATATCATAGCTCTGTCCTTTTGCATATATACATTGTTCCTTCACCTGGAATGTCATTCCCATCTCCAACATTTACCCTTGTCTGGCTTTCACTTCTCTTTCAAAACTCACCTAAGAATTCATCTCCTTCAGGAAGCATTTGCTCACTTCAACAAATCACCTCAAGGCATTCATTACCCAGTACAAAACTTGACTACAAAAAAAAAAAAGCAATACAGAATATTAATGTACAGTAATGCAAAGGGTGGATATCTGCTGGAATACATAGGTTCTTTTGTAAGAATTAGAAAAAGCACTCTACTCTGAGCAGGTAAACTAGAAAAAGGTGGAAAAACCAAATAGAATTTGTCAAGCAGAATAAAATCTGGATTTCAGCCTTCCCCTACCATTTTATCCAGGCATCTTTAGGCAGGGTACCAATTCCACAACCATTCATGGCAGCCCTGGCACTGTGTGCCACTAAAATACAAAGAACATTTAGATCAGTCCTGGATGGGAGAAAGAGAGGAGCAATAAGCCTATCAAGTAAAGATTTCTGAAGAAGGTACTACCTAAGTTCTGAGTCTTATACCATTTAACCACACTATATGGCTCACTGTAGATGTTCAACAAATGCTTGATTAATCACTCAATGAGCAAAATCACATGAAAACACTTGCTAACCTCCTTTTCATCAAAAATGTAGCAAACACATGCCCACACCTGGCACCAGAAACTATTAAGTGCTATCTAAATATCAACATTTTATCTGGCCTGTATATTTATCAGCTAGTGGAAAACATAAATTATTCCAATAAGCAGATGGGAGGTGTGGAGGCAAAATATCACACCTAGGTCTTCAAAACAAATGACTTTTTTTTTTTTTTTTGAGACAGAGTCTCGCTCTGTCGCCCAGGCTGGAGTGCAGTGGCCGGATCTCAGCTCACTGCAAGCTCCGCCTCCCGGGTTCACGCCATTCTCCTGCCTCAGCCTCCTGAGTAGCTGGGACTACAGGCGCCCACCACCTCGCCCGGCTAGTTATTTGTATTTTTTTAGTAGCGACGGGGTTTCACTGTGTTAGCCAGGATGGTCTCGATCTCCTGACCTCGTGATCCACCCATCTCGGCCTCCCAAAGTGCTGAGATTACAGGCTTCAGCCACCGCGCCCGGCCAACTAATGACTTTCAAATCAAAAACTGCATTACCTGATGAAGACTTAACTTCATGATTATTTCAATAGGGACTGAAAAAATTACAGGAAATCTTGGAAACCAGCTATCTGGCCAAAGACACTAATATTAGAGATGAAGAAACTGAGGCCCAGAGAAATAATCAATCAAAGACACACAGCCAGTTAGTGGTAGAGTTATAATTAAAACTCAGACCTCTGGCCCTACACTAGTTTTTGTTCTTCTACACCCCTGCCTTTGTATCTATAAAATAAAATCTTAAATATCCACAACTAAAAAATAAATAACACCTCTTAGTCACAATTGTGTTGTCTGCATTCCAATTGGAGAAAAAACTAGTAAGCCATCATCTTATTTTGTCTAGAAGTAACTTTCCAACTTTGCTCTTGGTTTCATGCCTACCCTTCTGGGTGCAGAAGTATAGAGAAAAAGCTAAGATTCATAAATAATCCTGATAAAGCCATCAAAATTTATCAACTACCAAAGAAGCATTACAATGTCTTTCCAGGATGCAGCACTTTTCTAAAGAAAGAAAAAGAGCCTAATTTTTGAAATGTGTTTACTAATAAGCAGAACACACAGGTGATAACCTTCATCTCTCAATTAACCAGAGTACCTTATCATCTGACCATTCTCATTAATTAATTTTTTGTTTTTGAGACAGAGTCTTGCTCTGTCACCCAGGCTAGAGTGCAGCGGCGCAATCTCCGCTCACTGCAACCTCCACCTCCCAGGTTCAAGCGATTTGCCTGCCTCAGCCTCTTGGGTAGCTGGGATTACAGGTGCCCACCACCGCACCCAGCTAATCTTTGTATTTTTAGTAGAGACGGGGTTTCGTCATCTTGGCCAGGCTGGTCTCAAACTCCTGACCTCATGATCCACCCACCTCGGCCTCACAAACTGCTGGATTACAGGCGTGAGCCACCGCTCGGCCTCATTAAAAAAGTTTTAACCAATTGCTAGCCCTACCTGCTGTTGAGAACCAATTAACTAAAATTATTTGCTTACAGAAAGTAACCTCACCATTTACCTAGATTATGATGTTATTCATCTTTTAAGATTAATGATCTTTGGATCTATGCACAACACAATATAGTCTAGTGGTTAAAACCTTTTTTTTTTTTTTTTTTTTTTTGAGACAGTCTCACTCTGTCACCCAGGCTGGAGTGCAATGGCATGATCTCAGCTCACTGCAACCTCTGCCTCCTGGGCTCAAGCAATCCTCCCACCTCAGCCTCCAGAGTAGCTGGGACTACAGATGACAGCTACCATACCCGGCTAATTTTTGTATTTTTTTGTAGAGACAGGGTTTCGCTATGTTGCCCAGGCTGGTCTCAAACTTCTGAGCTCAAATGATCCACCCACCTCAGTGTCCCAAAGTGCTGGGATTACAGGCATGAGCTACCGCGCCTGGCCAAAGGCTAACTTTTTAACACCTACAGCAACCCACAACAGTGGAATACTTTTATTATTATTCCCATTTTACAGATGAGAAAACTGAGACTTAGAAAGGTTAAAGAAGTTAACATAGACGGAAACATGCAATCAGAATTTGACACAGTGTGATTCCGGCACCAGGAACTCTCCCAGACAATGGACAATAGCTTTCTTAGCCATCTGTCATGTGACAGTGCTTCCTTCATCTGTGAACACATGAGATTTTTAACTGTAACCAGCAGCACATGGCATAAATTAAGGCATTGGTTTCCCAAAAGTTAATTTAGGCTATAAGAATAAAATAGAACACAGCCTAAAATGTTCTTCAACTTTGATACCTTGCACTATAAGAATTTCTGCACACTTGCAGGCCAGGCGCAGTGGCTCACACCTGTAATCCCAGCACTTTGGGAGGCCAAGGCGGATGAATCATGAGGTCAGGAGATCAAGACCATCCTGGCTAACACGGTGAAACCCCGTCTCTAATAAAAATACAAAAAATTAGTTGGGCGTTGTGGCAGGCACCTGTACTCCCAGCTACTCGAGAGGCTGAGGCAGGAGAATGGCATGAACCCAGGAGGCGGAGCTTGCAGTGAGCCGAGATCGTGCCACTGCACTCCAGCCTGGACGACGGTGCGAGACTCAAAAAAAAAAAAAAAAACAAAAAAACAAAAAAAGAATTTCTGCACACTTGCTAGTTTGCACTGTCTCTACTAAAGAATAGGGACTGACTACCTCTCAGTGCCCCAAATAAGACAGGAAAAATTGTAACCTGATATAATCAAGGCCAACCAAGCTTCATGATAAAAGAGACAGGCAGGTACCTCAAAGGAGAGAACCATGTCATCCTCATGCTTGACTATGTATAAAACATTTCTTTTCTGCCTAAGACTGAGGAGGCAGATAGTAATGTTTCAAACTACCACCTGGACCTTTAAACCAATTTACCAATTATGAAGAGAAATCTTGCCAGAGAGCCAAAAAACAGTAGAGGTAATATTTAACTATTCATGTTATCTTGGTTAGAAAATAAAGGGACTCTCCTGAAAAACTCTTCTGACCTATGTTTGTTATTTCCTGACACATAAAAAGGATCTAATGTTATGCGAGGCAGGAGGCGGCACACTGACAGGGAGAAGAGCATCTCCTTTTACTTTGTATTTTTTATGCTTCCCACCTCCCCCCATCCACATTTCATTAACCCTGTTGGTTTGTTTTGTTGTTTTGGGGGTTTTGTTTGTTTTTAATCTCTCTCAATAGAATAGAAGCTTTTTAAGAGAAAAACCTACATATTTATCAATTTTGTATACCCACTACCACACATGGAATAAGTACTCATAAAATATTTGCTGAATCCAGGCCAGGCGCAGTGGCTCACGCCTGTAATCCCAGCACTTTGAGAGGCCGAAGCGGGCAGATCTCGAGGTCAGGAGATCAAGACCATCCTGGCTAACATGGTGAAACCCTGTCTCTGCTAAAAATACAAAAAATTAGCTGGGCGTGGTGGTGGGCGCCTATAGTCCCAGCTACTCAGGAAGCTGAGGCAGGAGAATGGTGTGAACCCGGGAGGCGGAGCTTGCAGTGAGCCGAGCTCACGCCACTGCACTACAGCCTGGGCAACGAGTGAGACTCCGTCTCAAAAAAAAAAAAAAAAAAAAAAAAATTTGCTGAATCTTAACTGAAGCATATCCTGCTATTCCTGACAATATGGAAAAACCTGGACATTATGTTAAGTGAAATAAGTCAGGCAAATACCTCATGATCTCACTTACATGTGGAATCTAAAAACGCTGAACTCGTCCTCTCCACCAGGCCTGCAGAGTTTCTGGTCAGAACTCTTGACACTAACCTAGTAACCAAACTCTCCTCAATTATTATTACATTCTCCAATTCCAGTTTCCACGCTAGGGCAGCCAACTTCCCTTCTTCCTTCCTTCCAACCCTCTCTCTCCCTCCCCACTCCCTTTTTTTTTTTTTTTTTTTTTTTGAGATGGACTTCCGCTCTTGTTGCCCAGGCTGCAGTGCAGTAGTGGGACCTCGGCTAACTACAACCTTGCAATCTTGACCTCCCGAGCTCAAGTCATCCTCCCACCTCAGCCTCCTGAGTAGCTAGTTCTACAGGTGGCCACCATCATGCCCAGCAAATTTTCACATTTTCTGTAGAGACACGGTCTTGTGCTTGCTATGACGCCCAGGCTGGTCTCAAACTCATGAGTCTAAGCAATCCTCCTACCTTGGCCTCCAGAAATGCTGGGATTGCATGCATGAGCCACTGTGCCCAGCCTTGCCTCTGCATTTTTTTTTTCCTTTTTTGAGATAGGGTCTCACTTTGTCGCCCAGGCTAGAGTGCATTGGCGTGATCTCAGCTCAATGGAACCTCTGCCTCCTGGGTTCAAGCGATTCTCGTGCCAAGGCCACCAAAAGTAGCTGGGATTACAGGCATATGCCACCACATTCAGCTAATTTTTGCGTTTTTTTATTTTTTATTTTGAGACAGAGTTTCACTTTTGTCAACCAGGCTGGAGTGCAATCATGCCATTTCTGCTACCTGCAACTTCCACCTCCCGGGTTAAAGTGATTCCCCTGACTCAGCCTCCTGAGTAGCTGGAATTACAGGTGCCTGCCACCACGTCCAGCTGATTTTTTGTATTCTTAGTAGAGACGGGGTTTCACTATGTTGGCCAGGCTGGTCTCGAACTCCTGACCTCGTGATCCACCCGCCTCAGCCTCCCAAAGTGCTGGGATTCCAGGCGTGAGCCATTTCGCCAGGCCAATTTTTGCATTTTTAGTAGAGACAAGGGTTTCACCATGTTGGCCAGACTTGTCTCAAACTCCTGACTTCATGTGCTCCTCCTGCCTCGGCCTCCCGAAGTGGTGGGATTACAGGCATGAGCCATCGTGCCAGGCCTTGCCTCTGCATTTTATGTTCACGTTTTCAACTTCTACTAGTCTGCCTTTTTCACCACGCTACCTCTTGCTTCCTGGCTTTCAGTTAATGATACCGCTTACTATATTCAACAAATATGTGTTAGCCCCTACAGTGTCAGAATCTATTCTAGATAGTAATATAAAGGAGGCGGATAAGATCTCTCACCACAGAGCTAACATTCCAGAGGCAAGAAACAGACAATAAACAAGCACTTTAAAAAATAAGGCCAGGCACAGTGGCTCACGCCTGTAATCCCAGCACTTTGGGAGGCCAAGGCAGGCGGATCTCAAGATCAGGGGTTCAAGACCAGCCTGACTAACATGGTGAAACCCCATCTCTACTAAAAATACAAAAATTAGCCGGGCGTGGTGGTGTATACCGGTAATCCCAGCTACTCAGGAGGCTGAAGCAAGAGAATCGCTTGAACCCAGGAGGCGGAGGGTGCAGTGAGCTGAGATTGCGCCACTGCACTCCAGCCTAAGCGACAGAGTGAGACTCCGTCTCAAAATAATAACATAACATAACATAACATAACATAACATAACATAACATAACATAACATAACATAACAGAACGCTGAATTCATAGAAGCACAGAGAAGAATGAATGGTGGTTACCAGGAATAAGAGTAGAGATGGGGATTAAGAAGACATTGATCAAACGGATACAAATTTTCACAAGGCCCAGTGGATCAGTCCTGTAATCCCAGCACTCTGGGAGACCAAGGCGGGCAGATCACCTGAGGTCGGGAGTTCGAGACCAGCCTGGCCAACATGGTGAAACTCCATCTCTACTAAAAATACAAAAATTAGCAGGGCATGGTGGCACTCATCTGTAATTCCAGCTACTTAGGAGGTTGACGCAGGAGAACCACTTGAACTCCGGAGGCAGAGGCTACAGTGAGCTGAAATCACACCACTGCCTTCCAGCCTGGGAGACAGAGCAAGACTCCATATCAAAAATAATAACTAGGCCGGGCGCGGTGGCTCAAGCCTGTAATCCCAGCACTTTGGGAGGCCGAGACGGGCGGATCACGAGGTCAGGAGATCGAAACCATCCTGGCTAACACGGTGAAACCCCGTCTCTATTAAGAAATACAAAAAACTAGCCGGGCGAGGTGGCGGGCGCCTGTAGTCCCAGCTACTCGGGAGGCTGAGGCAGGAGAATGGCGTGAACCCGGGAGGCGGAGCTTGCAGTGAGCTGAGATCCGGCCACTGCACTCCAGCCTGGGAGACAGAGCGAGACTCCGTCTCAAAAAAAAAAAATAATAACAATAATAATAATAATAATAACTAGGTGGGCACGGTGGCACACGCCTGAGGTCCCAGCTACTTAGGAGGTTGAGGCATGAGAATCACTTGAACCCGGGAGGGGGAGGCTGCAGTGAGCCGAGATCGCACCACTGCCATCCAGCCTAGGCAACAGAGCAAGACCCTGCTTTCCTCTTCCCCTCCAAAAAAAGGATACAAATTTTCATTAGACAGGAGGAATAAGTTCAAGAGATCTATTGCACAGCATGGTGGCTATAGTTAATAACAATGTATACTGGATACTTGAAAATGCTAAGAGAATAGATTTTAAGTGTCTTCACCACACCAAATAAATATGTGAAGAAAAGTATATATTAATTAGCATGATTTAGCCATTCCATAATGTACACATGTATCAAAATGTTATTCACCATAAACATATTTGTCCATTTAAAAATAAGTAGATTTTTCTAAAAATAAAAAGACTCTAAACTGTATTCCCATCTTAAAAATGAGAAAATTGCCGGGCGCGGTGGCTCAAGCCTGTAATCCCAGTGCTTTGGGAGGCCGAGACGGGCGGATTACGAGGTCAGGAGATCAAGACCATCCTGGCTAACACGGTGAAATCCCGTCTCTACTAAAAAAATACAAAAAAATTAGCTGGGGGAGGTGGCGGGCGCCTGTAGTCCCAGCTACTCGGGAAGCTGAGGCAGGAGAATGGCGGGAACCTGGGAGGCGGAGCTTGCAGTGAGCCGAGATCGCGCCACTGCACTCCGGCCTGGGCAACAGAGCGAGACTCCATCTCCAAAAAAAAAAAAAAAAAGAGAGAAAATTGAGGACTCCAGAAAATAAACGTCCTACGCAAGACAATTATTATATAATAGAATAGGGAAGAAAATCAAATCTTCCTAAAATAAACTTCAAAATACGAAGTATTTCAACATGCAGAAATGAGGCTGACAGAAAAATGGCCTTTTAAGAGATTTAGAGAGTGGGTTCTGAAACAACCTAAGTTCAAATTCTGGCACTATCATTTACTAGCTGTTTGGCCTTGGAAAATTAGTTTAAAACATTACACACTGAGTGAGGCTTGGTGGCTCACAACAATAAGCCCAGCGTTTTGGGAAGCCAAGGTTGGGGGGATTGCTTGAGCCCAGGAGTTCAAGACCAATCTCAGCAACACGGTGAGACCCTATCTCTACAAAAAAAAAAAATTATTTTAATTAGCTGTACCTCATGGCACACACCTGTGGTTCCAGGTACTCCCAGCTAGTTGGGAAGTTGAGGTGAGAGGTTGAGGCTGCAGTGAGCCATGATCATGCCACAGCACTCCAGCCTGGGGCAACAAAAAGACCCTGACAGAAAAGGAAAAGAAAAAAAAAAAAAAAAAGGCCAGGCGCGGTGGCTGACACCCATAATCCCAGCACTTTTGGGAGGCCAAGGCAGGCGGATCGCCTGAGGTCAGGAGTTTGAGACCAGTCTGGCCAACATAGTGAAACCCTGTCTCTACTAAAAATATTTTTTTAAAAAATTAGCCAGATGTGGTGGCAGGAACCTGTAGTCCCAGCTACTCGAGAGGTTGAGGCAGGAGAATCACTTGAACCTGGGAGGCAGAGGTTACAGTGAGCCAAGATCACGTCACTGCACTCCATCCTGGGCAACAAGAGCTAGACTTCAACTCAAAAAAATAATAATTATACACACACACACACACACACACACACACACACACACATTACACAGGACACTGTGCCTTATGAACACAGCCACTTACTAAACATTATGATGCCAACAATAAATGCAAACAGGACAGACACAGAGGATAAAGATTGGCTGAAGTTATCAGTAAAGATTTCACACAGATTCCACATCTTATTCTGTGTTTGTTTTTTCTTTTCTTTGTGAACTATATCAATTATACAGTACATTATGTAAAATTCTAAATAACAGTTTAAAGAATTTTAAAGCATGGTGGCAGGCACCTGTAATCCCAGCTACTCGGGAGGCTGAAGCATAAGAATCGCTTGAGGCGGAGGTTTCAGTGAGCCGAGATCGCACCACCGCACTCCAGCCTGGGCGACAAAGCAAGATTCCATCTCAAAAAAAAAAAAAGAGAGAATTTTAACGCAAACACTCCAGGTAATTACTACTAAGGTCAAGAAATAGACTACTACAAAAGCTTCTCCATAATGTGTCCCTCCCTAATTACAAACTTGGGAAATTTAATCCAAGCCTCAGTTCCTCACCAGTAAAAGGGAGATAGTACCAACATAACAATAACTACCCCACAGGTTATTGTAAAATGTTTATTGGCATATAGTAAATGCTCAATGAGTGTTTTCTTTTGTTCTTTTATTGGGACAAAGTCTCACAGGCTGGAGTGCAGTGTCGTGATCACAGCTCACTGAAACCTCAACTTCCTGGGCGCAAACTATCCTCTGCCTCAGTCCCCCAAGTAGCTGGGACTACAGGTGTGCACTACCACAGCTAGCTTATTTTTTGTAGACACGGGGTTTCACTATGTTGCACAGGCTTGTCTGAAACTCCAGAACTCAAGTGATCACCCGCCCCAGCCTCCCAAAGGGCCAGGATTACAGGCAGGAGTCACCATGCCCGGCCAAGTGTTTTCTTACACACACATCTATTCACCAGAACAAAGACCTGGGGAAAGACAGGATACAAGTATGTAATCTAATTTGGTGATAACATAAAAACCATAGAGAAGTACAATGAAGAAATAGAGCTGGAAAGCTAAGTTGTAGCCATGTAAGAAACAAAAGAAAAATTTAAAGAAATAACAAAAGGGAAACTGGAGAAAATTCGCTAGGCAGTTTTGGAAGACAATTCTCCATGGGGTCTCTTGATTTTCTGCCTGTCTTGAGAAGAGAAGCACTGAAAGCCTTTGTTCCAATCTTTTCAGGATAGTTATATAGTGAAGAATCCTGGAAGAGAGACATGTCCCAGAGCAAAAAGCGTATTTATGACCCATTATAAAAGATCTGAGTTTCTCTAAGCTTGGGATTCCACTACTTGTGCAGGCATCACCTGGACCTCTTCCCAATGCCCTACACAAACTGAAGCTCAGAAATCTGACGCAAATGCTGTCTGGCTACTGATACAGTGCATCATTCTTCATCTCTGACCAAGCCATTTCGATGGCTTCTACCATAAGCCATTAAACTATGCCACGTTAACTTGTCAGCCTATAAATACGGTAAAACTTCAAACTCTTCATAGTTCTTGACAAACATTGGCATATAATCAATGTTTATTACAACTGAAAGATTCCACCTTCCATGTTGTTGGAAGGAATTTTTTTTTTTTAAGACAGAGTTTTGCTCCTGTTGCCCAGGTTGGAGTGCAATGGCGCGATCTCAGCTCACCACAACCTCCGCCTCCTGGGTTCAAGCAATTCTCCTGCCTCAGTCGCCCAAGTAGCTGGGATTACAGGTGCCCGCCACCATGCCCAGCTAATTTTGTATTTTTAGTAGAGATGGGGGTTTCTCCATGTTGGTCACGCTGGTCTCGAACTCCTGACCTCAGATGATCCACCTTGCCTCGGCCTCCCAAAGTGCTGGGATTACAGGCATGAGTTACTGTGCCTGGCCAGGAATTTTTTAAAAAGCAATATTCAACTATATACTATCATCAAAAGCACTTTAAATATAATGAAGAGTTTTGGGTAAATAGGTAGAAAAAGATATATTATACAAATAGTAAGCTCAAGACGGCTGGAGTGGCTATATTAACACCAGATAAAGCAGAGTTCAAGAAAAAGATTATTAACAGAGACAGAAAGACATTTCATAATAATAAAAAGGTCAATTTGTCAAAACGACATAATAATTACAAGTTGTGCATGTCTTACAACAGAGCTTCAAAATGAGTGAGCAAAACTTGACAGAACTAAGGGAGAAATAGATAATTCCACAGTCGTAGTTGGATATTTTAACTTTCTTCTCAGCAGTTGGCCGAATGAGACAAAAAATAAATAAAAACATAGATTATTTGAAAAGTGCTATTAAAACATCTTAATCTAATTGATAGTTACAGAATACTACATCCAACAACTGCAAAACATACTTTCAAGTATGAAAGATACATTAACCAAGATGGACCACATGCTGGCCCATAAAATAAGTTTCAATAAATTTTAAAGGATTAAAATAATCAAGACTATGACCTCAAAATGACACTAGCTTAGAAATCATTAATAAGATATCTAGAATAACCCCAACTATCGAAAATTAAACAACAAGGCCAGGCACGGTGGCTCATGCCTATAATCCAAGCACATTGGGAGGCTGAGGCAGGCGGATCCTTGAGGTCAGGAGTTTGAGACTAGCCTGGCTAACATGGCAAAACCCCGTCTCTACTAAAAAAATACGAAAATTAGCTGGGCGTGGTGGTGCGTGCCTGTAATCCCAGCTACTATGGAGACTGAGACAAGAGAATCACCTAAACCTAGGAGGTGGAGGTTGCAGTGAGCGGAGATTGCGCCACTGCACTCCAGCCTGGATGACAGAGGGAGACTCGTCTCAAAAAAAAAAAAGAGAAAATTAAACAACACACTTTTAAGTAATCCATGGGTAAAAGATATCACAAATTAAAAACAATGTCAAAATAAATTATAAACATATAACACATCGAAGTCTGAGTGATGCAGCAGTGCTTAGAGAAAAATATACAGCTTTAAATGCTTTTATTAGAAAACAAAGTGCCTAAAATCTATAACCTAAATTTTCACTTTTAAGAAAGAAAGCAAAACAGAAGAAAATTTTAAAGAACAGAAACCAATGAGATACTAAAGACAAATACTGACAATTATCGAAGTTGGTTATTTGAAAAGATAACCAATAAATCACTAAACTGGTCGAAATAAAAAGAACATACTGGCCTGACGCAGTGGCTCACGCCTGTAATCCTAGCACTTTGGGAGGCCGAGACAGGTGAACTGCTTGAGGCCAGAAGTTCAAAACCAGTCTGGCCAACATAGTGAAACCCTGTCTCTACTAAAAATACAAAAAATTAGTCAGGCGTAGTGGAGAGCACCTGTAATCCCAGCTACTTGGGAGGCTGAGGCAGGAGAATCGGTTGAACCCAGGAGGCGGAGGTTACAGTGAGCTAAGATTGCACCACCGCACTCCAGCCTGGGCAACAAGAATGAAACTCCCTCGCCAAAAAAAAGATATATTAACAATACCAGTATTAAAGAAGAGCTATCACTACAGATCCTATAGATATTAGAAGGATAGCAAGGAAATCTTATAAACTCCTGCCAATCAATTAAGTAAAATGAACAAATTTTCCTAAACTGACACAAGATGAAACAGACCAAAACTGACACAAGATGAAACAGAAAATGTGAATAGTCCTATATCTAGTATAGAAACTAAATTTGATTGTTATCAAAACCATCCCAAAAAGAAAATTCCAAGTCCAAATGGTATCACTGGTACATTCTAAAATTCCAGGAATAAGAACACCATTACACAAACTATTTCAGTAAATAGAGGGAACACTTCCCAACCTTTTTTATGAAACTATCATAACCCTAATACCAAAACCTGACAAAGACATTACAATAAAACTACAAAGCAATATGCCTAATGAAGAAATAGGCCAAAACTCCTATCAAAATAATAGTAAATACAAAAGGGATACACAATACACTATGACCAAGTTGGCTTATCCCAGTAACCAAAATTATTTTAACTTTTGAAAACCATCATTAATTTAACCATTCTACCACTAAAGACATTCAGTTTATTTCTGAATTTTGGCTACTGCAAATAAGGCTACTATGAACATCCTGTTCACACATCCTGGTACAAAAACACAAGGACTTTGGCTGGCCGTGGTGGCTCACGCCTGTAATCCCAGCACTTTGGGAGGCCGAGGCGGGCAGATCACCTGAGGTCAAGAGTTCAAGACCAGCCTGACCAACACAGAGAAACCCCGTCTCTACTAAAAGTACAAAATTAGCCAGATATAGTGGTGCACGCCTGTAATCCCAGCTACTCAGGAGGCTGAGGCAGGAGAAGCGCTTGAACCAGGGAAGCGGAGGATGCGGTAAGCTGAGATTGCACTATTGCATTCCAGCCTGGGCAACAAGGGTGAAACTCCGTCTCAAAAATAAAAATACAAGGATTTCATTCATCAGGAATATAAAGACAGGAGTTTAACTCCTAGGGTTAAAATACATGAATCTTGAATTTACTAAATACTCTCACTAACATCTTTCCGAAAATGATCGTATCAATTTACACTGCTGTCAAAAGTGAGAATGTAATTTCTCTACATTCTCACCAATACTTGATATTATCAGACTTTTTAATGTTTGTCAATCTGATGGAAGTGAAATGGTTTCTTCTCATGGCTCTACTTTGCACTTTCCTTTTTACCAATGATATTACAATTCAATACGTTTCCAAGTGTTAGTTGCTGTGAGTCATGATATTGCTTAGGTGAACTACAATCTTTTTTTTTTTTTTTTTTTTTTTGAGATAGAGTCTCACTCTGTCGCCTAGGCTGGAGTGCAGTGGTGCGATCTCAACTCACTGCAACCTCTGCCTTCAGAGTTCAAGCGATTCTTGTGCCTCAGCCTCCCAAGCAGCTGGGACTACAGGCACATGCCAGCACTCCCAGCTAATTTTTGTATTTTTAGTAGAGACAGGGTTTCGCCACGTTGGCCACACTGGTCTCCAACTCCTGACCTCAAGTGATCCATCTGCCTCAGCCTCCCAAAGTGCTAGGATTATAGGCATGGATCACCATTCTTAATAGCATTCTTAATAGAAAAGATCAGAAAATATCAGAGTGCGCTGCATAAAGATTAAGTATTATTTCATGAAACTTTTATTTTCATTGTGTGTGTATGTGTGTGTTTGTACTGTGCCACAATGTAAAATGTTTTTGTAACTGCTAGCAAAAGCTAGAAAACAAGTTAAAAGCCATTGCTATTGTGTTTACAGCAAAATTCCATTGAAATTCTTGGACAACTAACTGGTATATCATTTTGGCCCATAGCACAAAGAAATGTATTTCATAAAGAAGGTAAGACATTCTCAAATAACCCATAAATACATACACCCACTATAGACCCACGAAATTAAAACTAAAATAAAATAAACTGGGGGGGAAAGAAGGCAAGATTTACAACATCCTTCACTACTAACTGACAAAAAAAGAGCAGCCATCCCCAACCTTTTTGGTACCAGGGACCAGGTTCGTGGAAAAAAATTTTTCCACAGATGGGGTGGGGAATCAGAAGGGTTCAGGATAAAACTGTTCCACCTCAGATCATCAAGCATTAGATAAAGCATGCGACCTACATCCCCTGTATGCGCAGTTCACAGTAGAGTTTGCACTCATGACAATCTAACGCTCCCACTGATCTGACAGGAGATGGATGGAGCACCGGTGGTAAAGCTAGCTCACCTGCCTCTCACCTCCTGCTGTGTAGCCCCGTTTCTACCAGGCCACAGACCAGTATGGGTTCACAGCCCAGGGGTTGGGGACCCTTGATTTAGAACACAGGTGTCCAATCTTTTGGCTTCCCTGGGCCACACTGGAAGAGGAATTGTTGTAGGCCCTACATAAAAAACCCTAATGATAGCTAATAAGGTGAAAAACAAAACAAACCTCATAATGTTTTTAAAGAGTTTATGAAATTTGTGTTGAGCCACATTCAAAGCCATTCTGGGCTGCATGCAGCCCATGTGCCACAGGTTGGACAAGCTTGATTTAGAAGAGGAGGAGAAAAGTCTGAGGGAAGCAATAAGGGGTATGTTACATAAAGAAAAGATTCTATAAAACCAACTGAATTACAAGACACTTTCAGCACTAAAAGCCAGGAAGGTGACTGTCCTCTTAACCACCAAAATAACAGAAAATTTCCTATAGACACAATTCTAATTCCTACCTCAAGAATCATCTCATTCTGTGACTTACGCAAGAACATCATTTTAGCTCTCTGCTTCCTAGTTTTTCCCTACAACCCTAGCAAGAATCACCTAAATTCTAAAGATTTATATTTTTATTCAGCAAACAAAGATTTACCAAGCCCCTATTATATCATTTCTGTGTTAAAACATATCTCCCTAGTAATTTTAATTCACAGTTATATCCTTTAAAGGAAGGGTGTCTAATCTTTTAGCTTCCCTGGGCTACACTGGAAGAAATGTCTTGGGTCACCCGTAAAATTAACTATAACTGATGAGCTCAAAAAACAAAAAACAAAAAATGCAAAAAACACCTCACAATGTTTTAAGAAAGCTTATAAATTTGTGTTGGGCCACGGGTTGGATAAGCTTGCTTTAAAGCTTGATTATCCTTGGCTAACCTGTCTTAATTCCCTTTTCGTGAAAATATTTTGCTTCTTGGACTGCTAAACCACGTGCCATGACTAAACTTCTGCTGCCTTCTTTGTTCCACCAATAATACCCTTACTCTGAGACTTGCAAATAACTATTCTCTTCATAAGGATTCTCTCCTCAGCCAGGTGCGGTGGCTCACTTTGGAAGGCCAAGGCAGGCGGATTGCCTGAGGTCAGGAGTTCGAGACTAGCCTGGCCTCTGGTGGGTGGCGAAACCCCATCTCTACTAAAAATACAAAAATTAACCGGGCGGCCAGGCGCAGTGCCTCACGCCTACAATCCCAGCACTTTGGGAGGCCGAGACAGGCAAATCACCTGTGGTCAGGAGTTCAAGACCAGCCTGACGAACATGGAAAAAACACTGTCTCTACTAAAAACACACAAAATTAGCCAGGTGTGGTGGTGCGTGCCTGTAATCCCAGCTACTCAGGAGGCTGAGGCAGGAGAATCACTTGGACTCGGGAGGCGGAGGTTGCAGAGAGCCAAGATTGCACCACTGCACTCCAGCCTGGGGCAACAAGAGTGAAACTCTGTCTTAAGAAAAAAATAATAATAATTAGCTGGGCATGGTGGTGCATGCCTGTAATCCCAGCTACTCAGGAGGCTGGGGCAGGAAAATCACTTGAACCTGGGAGGCAGAGGTTGCAATGAGCTGAGATTGCGCCACTGCACTCCAGCCTGGGCAACAGAGCAAGACTCATCTAAAAAAAAAAAAGAATTCTCTCCTCACAAGCTGCTAGACCAATCACACCACAGCAACTGTCTGATGCAATGACTGTGTGAATCTGCCACTTAACAGGAGTGTGATCCAAGGCATTTAAATTCCTTAACTTTGGCCACACACAGTGGCTCACGCCTGTAATCCCAACACCTTGGGAGGCCAAGGCGAGCTGATTACTTGAGGCCAGGAGTTTCAGACCAGCCTAGGCAACGTGGCAAAACCTCATCTCTACACAAAATACAAAAATTAGCCAGGCGTAGTGGCACGTGCCTATAGTCTCAGCTACTGTAGGCCCCACCTGAGCCTGGGGAGGTTGAGGCTGTAGTGAACTGTGACTGCACAACTGCACTCCAGCCTGAGCAACAGAGAGAAAACCTGTCTCGAAAAATAAAAAATAAATAAATTCCTTAACTTTTCTGAGATTCAATATCATAACAAAAACAGGTAAAACAAAAAGCATCAAGGAATGGCAAGAATTACATAATTTTTTAAAAATAAAAATAACTGACTGGGCGTGGTGGCTCATGCCTGTAATCCCAGCACTTTGGGAGGCCAAGGTGGACAGATGGTTTCAGGTCAAGAGTTTGAGACCAGCCTAGCCAACATGGTGAAACCCTGTCTCTACCAAATATACAAAAAATTAGTCAGGCATGCTAGTGCATGCCTATAGTCCCAGCTATTCGGGAGGCTGAGGCACGTGAATTGCTTGAACCGAGGCGGTGGAGGATGCAGTGAGCCTAGATCATGCCACTGTACTCTGGTCGGGGCACACTCAAAAAATAATAATTTTTTTTTTTTTCCCTGAGACGGAGTCTCGCTCTGTCACTCAGGCTGGAGTTCAGTGGCGTGATCTCAGCTCACTGTAAGCTCCGCCTCCCAGGTTCAAGCAATTCTCCTGCCTTGGCTCCTGAGTAGCTAGGATTACAAGCAAGTGCTACCATGCCTAGCTAATTTTTGTATTTTTAGTATAGACAGGTTTCACCATGTTGGCCAAGCTGGTCTCGAACTCCTGACCTCAGGTGATCCACCCACCTCGACCTCCCAAAGTGCTGGGATTATAGGCACTAGCCACCACACCGGACCAATAATAATTTTTAAAAATTTTTTTTTAAAAAAGTGTTCTTACTGGCAGAAATGAAAGAAAAAATAATTATATAAACTCCCTTCTCCCATTGCCTCCCTTCTTTATAACTTTTTTAATTTTCATTTTTATTTTAATTTCCTCTCAAAGCAATAAAATTATTTTCTAGAGGAAGGCATGTAAACTAAGGTAACAGGAAATAGGGGAAAGAAAAAAGGTGAGGAAATGGCAATATAAGTAAGAGTAAGCTGATCAAGCGGGGTTACTGCTCTGCCTATGTCCTCTCCTTGTATGTCCAGAATCTGAAGAGGTAAATGTGAAGATACTTATTTTCCCAGGCAGGCAAAATTCTTAAGAGCCGCCACTAACCCACACCCTTGTATCATCCCCTCCCCTTGAGTGTGGGAGAGACCTGTAGATATAACGGGATATCATTACTGTGGTTATGTTATATGACAAAATATATGTTTGCATATGTAATTAAGGCCCTTAATCAGTTAAGTTTACCACAAAGGGCCTGACCTAATCTGGTGAGCTTTTAAAAGAGACCTTAAAGGGGAGTCAGAGGTCAGACACAGAGGAAATAGTGAGGCTGATTCCTGTTAGCCTGGATAAAAGCTAACAGCCATGTTGTGAACTATGGGGCCACAAGGCAAGGAACTGAGAGCAGTCCTTGGCCAACAGCTAACAAGAAGATGGGGACTTCAGTCATACTATCACAAGGAAATTAATTGTGCCAACAAGTAGTGACCTTGAAAGACAACTCTGGCCGGGCACAGTGGCTCACACCTGTAATCCCAGCATTTTGGGAGGCTTAGGTGGGCAGATCACCAGTTGAAGAGATGTAGAACATCCTGGCCAACATGGTGAAACCCCTCTACTAAAAATACAAAAATTAGCTGGGCATGGTGGCACGCACCTATAGTCCCAGCTACTTGGGAGGCTGAGGCAGGAGAATCGCTTGAACCTGGGAGGCGGAGGTTGCAGTGAGCCGAGATTGCGCCACTGCACTCCAGCCTGGGGACAGAATGAGACTCCATCTCAAATAGATCCAAAACAAAAACAAAAAAACTAATACACCCCTCCTCAATAAGGATATAAAGATACAGGACAAAACAACAAAAGGGGAAACAAGAATCTATCTTTCCCAGAGTACATTATTTCCTCTCACAGCACCGAGATTATGAACATATATAAAGTCAGAATCAAGGAACAAAATATTAAAACTGTATAAAATTCTGTAAATTTTAAGTTATAGCAATTAAATGTGTTTTTCACAGACATCTTGTTACACAACCACCATAAGATACTATCCCCATTTTATTTTTTTCTAAAGAGATGGGGTCTTGTATGTTGCCCAGGCAGGCCTCAAACTCCTGGGTTTAAGGGTTCCTCCTGCCTCACTACAGAGTAGCTGGAACTACATACAGGAGTGCACCACCAGGCCCGGCTCCCCATTTTTAGACATAAAGAAAGTTAGGTTCAAAGGGGTAACATCCTTAACATCACAAACCCAGGGGATGTTCAAAGTAACTTCGGTCCAGGACCCACTCCTTCCCTACACCATAGTGCCCTTAAGGCTTTGAAAGAATCAAATCTAGCCATTTTATTAGTCTCTTCAAAGGAGGCAATCCTAATAACACAACAAACTTCCATATTTTGCATCTATTTAAATATTCCTTAACTTTATCAGAACATCGAAACTGAAATGGATACAGAAAAATTTCCACTCAAAAGTAGCTCGTTTGTGAAAATGACCATTGGTAGATCACTTGAATTAATTTAGTTTACTCCAAGTACATTTTAAATATGTAAAGGAAAAAAACGTGGCAAAACACCTGTAGATCTTCTACAACTTTATTTAGGCAACAATTTGTCTTATAAGTATTCTTAATCATCAAAAGCAAGGAAATAACATTTCTGCTTCTTTCCATTCCATATTTCCCTGCTTGGTTAAAATGTTTTAGTCTGAATTCTTCATACATTATGAATATAACAACAAGGTACATTATATCACCCTACAATAAACAAGTTATTTTTATTTTCACTGTTCTGTATATTTCCGTAAATGCTCCACCATCAGAACGTGCAATTTTCTTAAAGCACAAGGAAAACTAAAATGTAGAGTCACATTCAAATTCCACATAAGTTACAAATCACACAACTCTGTGCCAATTCAGATATTTCCCGTGTATTTTTGCAAAGATGCAAAATAGTCTTTCTAGTCAGAACCACGAGAAAAAAACTCTATCCATCTTAACACCAACTTTAACAGCAAATAATTTTTTTTTAATCATAAATTGCATTGCTTTTTGTAAGTGTACGAAACCATCCCATGACTTATACGCCCGGAGCACGATTCCCTGCAATGTGAAGAGAATCGATAACATTTCAAATATGGGTAGATGGGGGTGATGTGACAATCCTAAAACCTGAAAATTTCTTAGTACCCATACCACACAAGAAGCACCCAGTTCGGACCCTGCAAACGAGGCTCAGGTCCAACTCTAAGCACTCTAGTTTCCCACCCCGCCCCCACCTCGAGAAAGGAGGGAAAACAACTTTTATTGGCCTCGTCTCTCAGGGGACTGGCAAACTAGCGGGGTAGTGCTTGGGCCTGGACACGTTTCACAAGGAGGCCCCCGTCGGGGGCTGAGAGGGCAGATAGCTGGAAAGCCCAGCATGGACACCCCATCTCCCCCAGCCAACACCCCCCTGCCCCACCCCGCCAACAAGAAGCCTGGGCCAGCCGACCCGCCGAGCGACCCCCAGGCCCCTCCGCTGAGACGAACTCGTTGTCATGTGACGCCGCCGCCGCTAAAACACCGCAGAAACGCAGGTCGGCGGGCGGCGGAAGGCATTCGCGCCAGCCCGCCTCGGCCCGGCCCCGCTGGGCGCGGGCGAGTCCCGAGAGCCCGGGCGAGGGGGGGGGCGGAGGGCGGGCTTGGCGGCGGGCCCAAGCGCGCCACAAAGGCTTCCGCGCCTGTCGCCGTAGTGCCCGGGCGGGCGGGGGCAAAATTTTCGGTGCCCGCGGAAGGGGTAGCAAGCGACGAAGACGCCGGGGTGCCCGCCGCGCCCACAGACGCCTCTCCGGGCACTCGGACGGCCCACGACCGCCGCACCCCGCACAGGCCCGCGCGGCCTCCCTCCCCCGCACGGGGCCCGCGCCCAGCCCGCCCGCTCCCCGCTCGCGCTCTCTCGCTCTCGCCCGGCCTCCATCTTGGATCGGCGCTTCCAGCCCCCGCGCCGCTGCCGCCGCATTCCCCCTCTTTCCCGCCCCCCGCCGCCGTCGCCGCCGCCCGCACTCACCTCAGCTGCCCATCCGGGCGCCGCCGGCCGTCGACCTAGTTTCCCCCCAAAAGTCTCCGGTGTGTTATTCCCGATGTGGGGGGGTTGTTACGGGGTGGTCGCCGGGGGTTCGGGAGCGGGGGCCGCGCCTTCAACGGAGCTGCAATCCTAACCCGCCATCTGGTGGCATTTTCCACACGCCAATGGCGCCGCTGCAGACTTGGGTCCGGACCGCCCTCTGCTGGCCGCAGTGCTCACTGCCTTGCTGACGGGACGGGCCTGCCCGGAAAGGGGAGGGAGCTGAGGCGCGAGCTAGGGGCCGCGGCAGGAGCGCGCGCAAACGCTTTCCTGTGGGGATTGCGCGCACGCGCACCAGCGGGGCGGGAAACGTGGCCGCTGCGTGGCGGCCCCGCCCCCATACGGAGCGGTCGCGCAGTTCAGCCAATCGCGAGCGGCGTAGGCTTCTGGATAAGGGCGCTGTGGACTGTTCTTGGGCCGCCCGAGGCGGGCGGAAGAACGGCCACGGTGGCGCCTGCGCGTCCGGCTCTCCGAGTTGCCGCCCGCCATTTTTGGAGCTTCTTGGAGACCTAGGCAGGAACCCACCCCGGGTTCCTTCACCGAGACTCCTCCCTAGGTCTCAGGGCCGGCGCTTTCCTCTGTCCCCGCCCGGCTCCTGCTGCCCCCACCCACAGCTCTCGAGACGCCCTGCGGAAACCCGAGGGTGAGGCAGCTCAGATCTCTGCTCCCACTTGGATTTAACAAGGGCCTCAGAGCTTAGCATTATATTTGCGATTTACAGTTGACAAGCGCTTTCACCAGGCGAGGGTGAAAAGGTTTCAAAGGAACTGTTGGGGACTTCCCTCGCCATTAATCTAGACGAAACACTGCCCGCCCCAGGCCGATTGGCGTCATCCTGCCTCTGTAAAGCACATCCTCTCCGTGGTGCTGGCTTTGCATAAGGCGGCAGCATTGGCTAGTTTGTGAGAAGAGAATATAACTAGACTGAGAAAATAGACTCAGCTGTGAAATTGGATTTCTCCTTCCGCAACCTAGGACTACTTTCAGTAGCTCTGAGATAAACATGAGAATCTTAGCCTTCTAGATGCCAAAAGAGAAATAATCACTAAGGTGAAATAATTAACTATTTATGTTGAACGTCACCTCTTCCCTGATCTCCACCTGCCCCTCTATGGTTATGGATCCCTACCTTTCACCTGCTTACAACTTTTTACCACAAAAGTGAATCCTTACTCTACTGGATCATTAGCCCCATATCTGACTAACTGCTCTATCGCTATAGCCAACTCTATCTCAGTATAGAATCCCTCAACTACTTTATAGTCTTCAGGGCCTATCTCCAATAGGTTACCCCTATTTGCGGTTTCTCTCTCAAGGGTTTGCAAGATGTGTGGCTTTTCACTGCAGGAAGTCATAACTGTCCAGATTGGATATGAATTCGTGACTGGACTCCTCCTTATAATTTTCTTGGGTTTTTTTCTAATCTCTGGCTGATTTCCTATCCTATTTTCCACAAAGACTGTTTCAAGCTTTCCATGTTATTAAAGATGCCAGTCCCAGCCCATACTAATAGATAAATTCATCTAGTTTCCTGGGCTCAAAGCTATGGGACTCCAATTCCGATTTGACATTCCCTCCATAATAAAATATCTGTGACCACCTCCTGTTCGTGATCTCAAAATGTCTAACCAAATTAACCCAGAACCCTTTTCCTTCTCTCCAAAGCCACCCCCTCTGCCTGAAACTATGCCATCCCTTCCCACCTCCTCCTTCAACCACTACTTTCCTAGCGCCTTATATCGTAAGTATCTTCGTATCCACTGTCGTCTTCCTTTCTGTTTCTCAGAAGTTTCTGTTGTCTTGGCAGGGTGCGGTGGCTCACGCCTGTAATCCCAGCACTTTGTGAGGCCGAGGCGGGCAGATAACATGAGGTCAGGAGTTTGAGACCACCCTGGCCAACATGGTGAAACCCTGTCTCTACTAAAAATACAAAAATTAGCCAGGCGTGGTGGTGTGCTCCTGTAATGCCAGCTACTCGGGAGGCTGAGGCAGGAGAATCTCTCGAACCCGGGAGGTGGAGGTTGCAGTGAGCCGAGATCACACCACTGCACTCCAGCCTGGGCGACAAGAGTGAGACTCCGTATCAAAAAAAAAAAAATTTTTTTTTTTTTTAAATTCAGTGATGTTACTCCCTTCGGTTGCTATACTATCAGCCTTCCTTTCATTGACACATTTCTCAAAAGAAACAGTTACGGTTTTCACCAATCCCCATCCCCTACTTGAAACGCTTTTTCCCTTTCTTTTAAGACACTTCCGTGGATCTACACCTACCTAGTTTGCTGGTCTTCTGATTTCTTTGCTAGCACCTCCTCTTTCCTCAATCTGTTCTCTACTACATGCCTTCGCTTAGGTCTCCCAAAATTAGTCTGTTCTTGATTTTTCCTAAACTGAGATTCCTCGTGTTCAGCTACTTGCCAGAAAGCTGCAGCTCAAAACACTTAAAATAATTCATCTCTCTTATTTGAATTTCCTAATTTATCCTAACATTGTAATTTCAGCATAGTATAGTGATTAAGAACACGAACTGTGAAACCAGACTGCTCTGGAAAGCTTTGTAACCTTAGGCAAATCTCTTTCTGTCTCAGTTTCCTCAGCTGCAAAATGGAAATAACAACAATACCAATCTCATAGGGTTGTTATGAGTATTAAACTATTTAATATTTATATATTATAGAAATGCCATCAGCATTATTACATTTATTGTTTTTAATCTTACTAAGAACTTTGAGCATTTTTTTTAAGTCCGAGGGCATGGGTAATCAACTTTCTAAGTTTATACAAATCTAAAATTGTATTTTGCCCTCACACTTAATAATTGAGCTGGTGTTTATAAATAATTACATAGCGCCCTAGGCTCTAAATTGTAGGGCCAGATTTGATTCTTTTCTTTCAAAAAAGCATAAGTCCCATCATACCTCATTCATATGGCTTGCTTTTTCTTCTACTGCTGCCATCCTTATTCAGACCCCTCTCCCCTCCCATTGCCTTACACCAAAACTATTGTAATAGCCTTCTGAACACCTCTCCCTTCATTCACCTCCCTTGTGTTCATTTGTGTTTGTTTGTTTGTTTTTTGTTTGTTTTTGTTTTTGTTTTGAGACGGAGTCTTGCTCTGTCGCCCAGGCTGGAGTGCAGTGGTGCAGTCATAGCTCACTGCAGCCTCTAATTCTTGAACTCAAGTGATTCTCACACCTCAGCCTCTCTAGGTCTAGAGGTAGATGCCATTGACCCACCTTCCCTCTACTGCCCACTCCTGCTTCACTTCCCTTTTAAAAATGCAACATTGTATACCTACACAAAAGCGTTCTGTGATTCCTATGGCTTAAAAGATATCATCTAAAATAGTTAATGACATCCAAGGCATGCCTTGATTTTTTTTTTTTCTCTATTTCGTTACAAATTATTCGCACTAGTTGACCTGTCTGATTAATCATAAATGTAAGTGAAAGGCAGATTTATTCATCCTTTACCTATCTGGTAAGATAAAGTAATAAAGGTCCTACAACACATTGACTTTGTTACAGAATTACATATAAAAGCAGAGGCTGCTTTTTATGAAATTCTTTTTTTTTTTTTTTCCAGACAGAGTTTTGATCTTGTTGCCCAGGCTGGAGTGCAATGGAGCAATCTCGACTCACCACAGCCTCCGCCTCCCAGGTTCAAGCAATTCTTCTGCCTCAGCCTCCTGAGTAGCTGGGATTACAGGCATACACCACCACACCTGGCTAATTTTGTATTTTTAGTAGAGACGGGGTTTCTCCATGTTGGTCAGGCTGGTTGTGAACTCCCAGTCTCGGGTGATCGGCCCGCCTCAGCTTCCCAAAGTGCTGGGATTACAGGCCTGAGCCACTGCGCCTGGCCAACAGAATTCTTAGGATTCCAATTCTCTTGGCAAGGATTTTCAAACACCGCAACTTTTATTAACAGCTTCAAGTCATACATATGATCAAAATATTATCGAGGCACAGAAAAATGATTCCCCAAAATACAGCACTTCAGCATGCTGAATGCTTTGAAAATTGAAAGCCCTCAGAATCAAGGTCTGTTTCTGACCCTTCCCTGTCTCCCTGATCCTCTTTCCCGAAGCACCAAGGGTACAGTTTCTTTGGAATTTCCTTATCTGACCAAGAAAGCTTTTTTACAAAAGAAATGCAGTGTTGGCAGGGCATGGTGGCTCACGCCTATAATCCTAGCATTTGGGGAGGTCAAGGCGGGTGGATCACCTGGGGTCAGGAGTTTGAGACATGCCTGGCCAACATGGTGAAACCCTGTCTTTACTAAAAAAACAAAAATCAGTCAAGCGTGGGCATGGTGTTGCGTGCCTGTAGTCCCAGCTACCGCAGAGGCTGAGGCAAGAGAATCGCTTGAACCTAGGAGGCGGAAGTTGCAGTGAGCCAAAATTGCACCACTGCACTGCAGCCTGGGGGACAGAACAAGACTCTGTCTCAAAAAAATAAATAAATAATAAATAAAAAGAAGAAATGCAATGTTGTAAAACTCCCGCCCTAGTAATCTCATCAAATAACCAGGAAATATCAACCACTAGAGAAGAGATTGAGAGTCACCATGACCAGACAGACTTTTCATCTGTTCTTCTGAGGGCAGCTCCAAGGGATTACCTGGAGGACTTTATCTGTATAAGAAGACAATCTGTTCCTGTGCAGCTCTACACCTCACCTTCCCATTAATGTCTGCCTTCCACCTCCAAGGTCCATTTGTTCTCCCTAATGACTTGCTGTCACTCAAAAGAATTGTCTACATTCTCCATCTCTCCCTTCCCTTATGAAAGAGGGTATATAAGTTTCTTTACCACACTAAATAATGGGTAATCACTCTGGATTATTCACACACACACACACGTTAATTTAAAATTTCTGGTTTTTTTGAAACAGGATCTCACTCTGCCACCCAGACTAGAGTGCAGTGGCACTATCACAGCTCACTGAAGCCTAAAAGTCCTGGGCTCAAGCGATCCGCCTCAGTTTCCCAAGTAGCTGGGACTACAGGCACACACCACCATGCCCACTAATTAAAAAAAAAAAAAAAAAAAAAATCTTTGTAGAGACAAGGTCTCACTATGTTGTCCAGGCTGGTCTCAAACTACTGGACTCAAGCAATTCTCCCTACTTGGCCTCCCAAGATGCTGAGATTACAGGTGTGAGCCACTGCGCCCAGCCTAATGTGACTGTGGTCAGTTGATTTTTCAGCAAACCTTCAGCAGAGGGAAAACTTCCCTTTGTTATTACATATAAAAGTTTTCCCTTCACCCCTCAGTATGAAAAAGAATATACTTCAGACACATGCCCATCAGAACTTTATTTCAACTCAATCTCTTAGCCAACTTGGTCCAAAAGTAGGTATTTAATGTTATAAACAGAAAAAAAAAAATGCACTCTATAGCCTATGAAATGGGAAGACATTGCACAGGGGTTGCAATAGTTTATTTTAAAAGATTTTTATATAGTGTTGTTTTACCAGGAACTTTAGATTGCTTTTCTTGTTTTCATTGCAAATACGCCAAATTGTGTTTCTGAAAATGCATTAGTTATAATTAACATTTATTAACAAATGACATGAAAAACTTTGCCTTATTACCCAAAGAATTAGTTTCTGATTGTGTAGATTGCAGTTTCTTTAAAATCTGAGCCAGACTTATGTATTTTTTCTCTCTGGATAATTTTAGCACACAAAAGATTTCAGTTATTCTATGGCCTTCCAGTTAGAGTAAGACACATTAAATCAACTTTTTTTGCATGAGGATAATGGTGATATTTCTTGCACAGAAAGGATTTTTAAAGTAAAATTTGGGCTGGGTGCAGTGGCTCAGGCCTGTAATCCCAGCACTTTGGGAGGCCGAGGTGGGCAGATCACCTGAAGTCAGGAGTTCGAGACCTGACCAACATGGTGAAACTCCATCTCTACTAAAACCCAAAAATTAGCCGGGCACGGTGGCGCACACCTGTAATCCCAGCTACTCGAGAGACTGAGGCAGGTGGCAGGAGAATCGGTTAAATCCATGAGGCAGAGGTTGCAGTGAGTCGAGATCATGCCACTGAACTCCATCCTGGCAGACAGAGTGAGACTCCATCTCAAAAAAAAAGAAAAGTAAAATTTGATTTGTCATTCTTCCTTTTCCTTCCCTTTTTGCAGAGTTCCAAGTGCAATTGCTTGATATCTAGAGCAAAGACAAGTCTTCTGATCAAGGTTCCTCACCCTTCATTTTTACCACCTCCACAAACCCTGCGTTTCAGGGATCGTGGCCACTGTCTCATCTCAATATCCCCCAAATCAAGTATTCCTTTGCATTTTTCAATTGGTCACAAGGCATTTGTTCTTTCTTACATTGGTAGACTTTTGCAAATATCAGAAATAATTTTCTCTTCTTTTCTATTCTTGCAATTAAGATGTGCTGCCAATTGGTGTCAGTAGTATTCCATGGTGTCCTCCCTATGGGATTTAAACCATTATTTTTCCTTTTTTTTTTTTTTTTTTTTTTGGACACAGAGTCTCGCTCTATTGCCCATGCTGGAGTGCAATGGTGCGATCTCAGCAAACTGCAACCTCCGCCTCCTGGGTTCAAGCAGTTCTCCTGCCTCAGCCTCCCAAATAGCTGGGATTACAGGTGCCCGCCACCACGCCTGGCTGATTTTTGTATTTTTAGTAGAGACAGGGTTTCACCATGTTGGCCAGGCTGGTCTCAAACTTCTGACCTCAGGTGATCCGCCCACCTCGGCCTCCCAAAGTGCTTGAATTACAGGCATGAGCCACCACGCCCAGCCTAAAAACACTATTCTTTTTAAAACTGAGCAAGCAGCCAGGCACAGTGACTCACACCTGCAATCACAGCACTGTAGGAGGTGGAGACAGGCAGATCTCTTGAGGCCAGAAGTTCAAGACCAATCTGGGCAACATATGGAGACCCCATCTGTATAAAAAATAAAAAATTATCTGGGCAGGATGGGGCACACCTGTAGTCCCAGCTAATTGTGACACTGAGGTGGGAAGATCACTTAAGTGAGTCATGATGATGCCACTGCACTCTAGTCTGGGTGACACAGCAAGACCCTATCTCAGATAGACAGACAAATGTATAACTAAATAAATTCTGCCCCATTGTTGGTAATAAGATGGTAAGAGGGATCCAGAATACCTTCCCTTTCAGAATCAATTACCTGGTTACAGGCAAAACTCTATTCCCAAAAAGCAGAGGATCGGAATTGCTCAGATTTTTTTAAAAAATAAATCTCAGCCAGGCACATTGGCTCACGCCTGTAATCCCAGCACTTTGGGAGGTGGAGGCAGGTGGATCTCAAGGTCAGGAGATCAAGACCATCCTGGCTAACACAGTGAAAACCCCTCTCTACTAAAAATACAGAAAATTAGCAGGGCATGGTGGCAGGCATCTGTAGTCCCAGCTACTGAGGAGGCGGAGGCAGGAGAATGGCGAGAACCCAGGAGGCGAAGCTTGCAGTGAGCCGAGATCGCGCCACTGCATTCCAGCCTGAGCGACAGAGCAAGGCTCCGTCTCAAAGAAAAAAAGAAAAAAGAAAAAATCTCACAGGCAGAGGGCTGGAACTAGCGTGGGTAGGAGCTAAGAGTTCTGATTATTTAGAGACTCAAGTGCCAGTAGAACAACCATTTTCTTAGTCCAAGTTTCTTGGTGTCCTTGGGATTCCACTTCATGGCTTATTTCAAAAGACCTGTAGGAGGCCTGGACTACTTTGAGGAATCATCCCTCTTTTTTTGTTTGTTTGTTTTTTTTTTAAGTCAGAGTCTTGCTGGGTTGCCCAGACTGGAGTTCAGCGGGCTGATCTTGGCTCACTGCAACCTCCGCCTCCCGGGTTCAAGCGATTATCCTGTCTCAGCCTTCCGAGTAGCTGGGATTACAGGCACACACCACCACACGTAGCTAATTGTTGTATTTTTAGTAAAACAGGATTTCACCATTTTGGCCAGACTGGTCTCAAACTCTTGACCTCAGGTGATCCACCGGCCTCGGCCTCTCAAAGTGTTGGGATTACAGGCGTAAGCCACTGCACCAGGCCTGGGAATCATTCTTGATAGAATAGCTATCTAAAACATTGTTTCCATATAGGCAGGAAAACCAGCCTCTAATTTTATTTTCAGTTAAAGAAATGCACAGTGGCAACAAATAAAAGGATACAAAATAAGTTGTAACATATCAAACAGGACAAAAGAACTTATGTTGAAAAGCAACCAAGCTTCATCCTAACTCCACCTCCAGGGCCACTGCCCAAGGATAACATCTCTTACATGTTTTTATTTGTTTGTTTGGAATTACTTCAATATTTCTAAATACACTCATATCAAATTTAGACAAAATCTAATGACTCCCTGCTATAAAGGATAAAAATTATGTTAATACCCACTGGTCCAATATTTAACAGTTACATTAAATTTGCATCTGTTGTTGGTTTTCTTTGTAACTTTTTTTTTCTTTTTTCCTTTTGGAGACAGAATCTCCCTCTTGGCCAGGCTAGAGTGCAGTGGCCTGATATTGGCTCACTGCAACTTCTGCCTCCCAGGTTCAAGCAATTCTCCTGCCTCAGCCTCCTGAGTAGCTGGGATTACAGATGTGCGCCACCATGCCCAGCTAATTTTTGTATTTTTTTTTTTCTTTTTTTTTTTGAGACGGAGTCTTGCTCAGTCACCCAGGCTGGAGTGCGGTGGCGCGATCTCAGCTCACTGCAAGCTCCGCCTCCTGGGTTCACGCCATTCTCCTGCCTCAGCCTCCCGAGTAGCTGGGACTACAGGCGCCCGCCACCACGCCCGGCTAGTTTTTTTGTATTTTTAGTAGAGATGGGGTTTCACCGTTTTAGCCAGGATGGTTTCGATCTCCTGACCTCATGATCCGCCCGTCTCGGCCTCCCAAAGCGCTGGGATTACAGGGTGAGCCACCGCGCCCGGCCAATTTTTGTATTTTTAGTGAAGACAGGGTTTCACCATGTTGGTCAGGCTTCTCTCAAACTGACCTCAGGTGGTCTGCCCACCTTAACCTCCCAAAGTGCTGGGATTACCAGTGTGAGCCACCATGCTTCTTTGTAACTTTGAATAATACAAGATAAAACACTAGATAACATTTCAACTTTAGATAGTATTACAACTCTCCACTATTAACACCACCATTCTTCCTTCACACCTTCTCACCTCCCTTAAACCCAAGAAGTCTTTTGTGTTTTGTCCATAGGTTGACACAGTTAATAGACAACTTCCAGACTAAGGAGTGTGCTAGGATTACATTTTCTCTTTTACAGAAGCACCAAACCACTGTGAAAACCACTAGAAAACCACTCAAAGGAAAATGTAGAGAGCATCAGGATCAAATGGATTATCTTCCCTTATTATCAATTGCCCAAATATCTTTGCTTCATATTGAGATGACAAACGGGCTGGGCACAGTGGCTCACACCTGTAATCCTAGCACTTTGGGAGGCCAAGGTAGCAGATCACTTGAGCCTGGGAGTTCAAGACCAGCCTGGAAAACATGGTGAAATCCTGGCTCTACAAAAAAATACAAAAAATTAGCTGGGCGTGGTGGCACACACCTGTAGTCCCAGCTGCTCAGGAGGCTGAGGTGGGAGGATCTCTTGAGCCTGGGAATTCAAGGCTGCAGTAAACCATGATAGCATCACTGTACTCCAGCCTGGGTGACAGAGAGACACCGTCTCAAAAATAAAACAACAACAACAACAAAAAGCAAACTTCCCCATCTCTACTAAAAATACAAGAATCAGCTGGGCGTGGTGGCAGGTGCCTGTAATCCCAGCTACTCAGGAGGCTGAGGCAGGACAATCACTTGAATCCAGGAGGCGGAGGTTACAGTAAGCCAAGATCGCACAGTTGCACTCCAGCCTAGGTGACAAGAGCAAGACTGCGTCTCAAAAAAAAAAAAAAAAAAAAAGCAAACTTGCATGGCTTTGTTTTTTCTGGAGTTTTAAATTGCCCCTTTTGCCTCCTGAATATTTTACCTAATTTATCATATCAAGTTTTTCCATTTACAGAGATACTTTCTCTTTTGCCCCCTGGTACATACCCCTGAAGAACGTTTGGCCTTCTGCCTCCATTTAATCTAATTGTTCTTTAATCCTGCTGTACCACTGAGGACTTCCCTTTACTGCACTCCAAAGTTAGAGCCACTCTTTTCTAGTGTCTATGTCTGCGATATGGTTTGACTGTGTCCCCACTCAAATCTCATCTTGAATTGTAGCTCTCACAATTCCCATGTGTTGTGGGAGGGACCTTGTGGGAGGTAATTGAATCAAGAGGGGTGAATCTTTCCCATGCTATTCTTGAGACAGCGAATAAGTCTCATGAGATCTGACGGTTTTGTAAAGGGGAGTTTCCCTGCACAAACTCTATTCTCTTGTCTGCCACCATATAAGATGTGCCTTTCACTTCTACCATGATTGTGAGGCCTCCCCTGCCACATGGAACTATGAGTCCATTAAACCTCTTTCTTTTGTAAATTGCCCAGTCTCTGGTTTATCTTTTATCAGCAGTGTGAAAATGGATTAATACAGTAAATTGATACCAGAAGAGTGGGGTGCTGCTGAAAAGATACCCGAAAATGTGGAAGCGACTTTGGAACTGGGAAACAGGCAGAGGTTGGAACAGTTTGGAGGGCTCAGAAGAAGACAGGAAAATGTGGGAAAGTTTGGAACTCCCTAGAGACTTGTTGAATGGCTTTGGCCAAAATGCTGATAATGATATGGATAATGAAATTCAGGCTGAGGTGGTCTCAGATGGAGATGAGGAATTTGTGGGAACTACAGCAAAGGTGAATCTTGTTATGTTTAAGCAGAAAGACTGGTAGCATTTTGTCCCTGCCCTAGAGATTTGTGGAACTTTGACTTGAGAGAGATGATCTCAGGTATCTGGCAGAAGAAATTTCTAAGCAGCAAAGCATTCAAGAGGTGACTTGGGTGCTGTTAAAGGCATTCAGTTTTCAAAGGGAAGCAGAGCATAAAACTTCGGAAAACTTGCAGCCTGGCAATGAGATAGAAAAGAAAATCCCATTTTCTAAAGAGAAATTCAAGCAGGCTGCAGAAATTTGCATAAGTAACAAAGAGCTGAATGTTAATCACCAAGACAATGGGGAAAATGTCTCCAAAGGCCGGACACAGTGGCTCACACCTGTAATCCCAGCACTTTGGGAGGCTGAGGCAAGTGAATCACTTGAGGTCAGGAGTTAGAGACCAGCCTGGCCAACATGGTGAAACTCTGTCTCCACTAAAAATACAAAAAAAAAAAAAAAATAGCTGGGCGTGGTGGCACATGCCTGTAGTTCCAGCTACTTGGGAGGCTGAGGAGGGAGAACCGCTTGAACACAGGAGGCGGAGGTTGCAGTGAGCCAAGATTGCACCATTGCACTCCAGGGCAACAGAGAGAGACTTCATCTCAAAAAAGAAAAAAAAGGCACATCAGAGACCTTTGCAGCAGCCACTCCCATCACAGGCCTAGAGGCCTAGGAGGAAAAAATGGTTTCATGGACCAATCCAGGGTCCCTCTGCTCTGTGCAGTCTAGGGACTTGGTACACTGCATCCCAGCCACTCCAGCCACAACTAAAAGGGGCCAAGGTGCAGCTCAGGCTATGGTTTCAGAGGGTTCAAGCCCCAAGCATTGGCAGCTTCCAGATGCTGTTGAGCCTGTGGGTGCACAGAAGTCAAGAATTGAATAATCTCTGCCTAGATTTCAGAGGATGTATAGAAACGCCTGGATATCCAGGTAGCAGTTTGTTGCAGGTGTGGGGCACTCAGGGAGAACCTCTGCTAGGGCAGTGCAGAAGGGAAATGTTGGGTGGGAACCCACACACAGAGTCCCCACTGGTGCACTGCCTAGAGGAGCTGTGAGAAGAAGATGGCCACCATCCTCCAGACCCCAGAATGCACCATGTGCCTGGAAAAGCCACAGACACTCAACACCATCCTGTGAAAGCAGCCAGGAGGAAGGCTGTACCCTGCAAAGCCACAGGGGCAGAGACCAAGACCATGGGAACCCACTTCTTGCATCAATGTGACCTGGATGTGAGACATGGAGTCAGAGGAGATCATTTGGAGCTTTAAGATTTGACTGCCCTGCTGGACTTCAGACTTGCATGGGGCCTTAGCCCCTTTGTTTTGGCCAATTTCTTCCATTTGGAATGGCTGTATTTACCCCCATTTTATCTAGGAAGTAACTAACTTGCATTTGATTTTACTGCCTCATAGGCAGAAGGGATTTGCCCTGTTTCAGATGAGACTTTGCATTGTGGACTTTTGAGTTAATGCTGAAATGAGCTAAGACTTCAGGGGACTGTTGGGAAGGCATGATCGGCTTTGAAATGTGAGGACATGTGATTTGGGAGAGGCTGGGGCAGAATGATATGGTTTGGCTGTGTCCCCACCCAATTCTCATTTTGAATTGTAGCTCTCACAATTCCCACGTGCTGTGGGAGGGACCCAGTGGGAGGTAATTGAATCTTGGGGGTGGGTCTTTCCCATGCTATTTTCATGACAGTGAATAAGTCTCAAGAGATCTGATGGCTGGCCGGGTGCATTGGCTCACGCCTGTAATTCCAGCACTTTGGGAGGCCGAGGCGGGCGGATCACAAGGTCAAGAGATCAAGACCATCTTGGTTAACATGGTGAAGCCCTGTCTCTACTAAAAATACAAAAAATTAGCCAGGTGTGGTGGTGGGCACCTGTAGTCCCAGCTACTCAGGAGGCTGAGGCAGGAGAATGGTGTGAACTCAGGAGACAGAGCTTGCAGTAAGCCAAGATCGCGCCACTGTACTCCATCCAGCCTGGACGACAGAGCAAGACTCTGTCTCAAAAAAAAAAAAAAAAAAGAGATCCAATGGTTTTATAAGGGGAGTTTCCCTGCATAAGCTCTCTTCTCTTGTCTGCTGCCATGTAAGACATACCTTTCACCTTCTGCCTTGATTGTGAGGCTCCCCAGCCATGTGGAAATGTGAGTCCATTAAACCTCTTTCTTTTGTAAATTGTCCAGTCTCAGGTATGTCTTTATCAGCAGTGTGAAAATGGACTAATACAGTCTTCTTAGTTTATCTTCTTATTCGCTGGAGAACATCTCCAGCTACTTATTAAAGAATGGGAGATAAACTTCCAGTTTTTGGATATTTGAAAATATCTTCCTTCTGCTGGTCAGTGTGATTTAGTTTGAATTTACTCTCCCTCAAAATCTTAAGGCGTTATGTAGTATAACACATTCTAGTTTTCAGTGATAGTGATAAATTAGATAGAAGTGTGGTCGTCATAGATAATTAATTAATTTTTTTAAGATGGAGTTTTACTCTGTCACCCAGGCTGGAGTGAAGTGGCACAATCTCTGCTCACTGTAGCCTCCACCTCCCAGGTTCAAGCAATTCTGCCTCAGTCTCCTGAGTAGCTGGGATTACGGGCATGCACCACCACGCCTGGCCAATTTTGTAGTTTTTAGTAGAGACGGGGTTTCACCATATTGGCCAGGCTGGTCTTGAACTCCTTACCTCAAGTGATCTGCCTGCCTCGGCCTCCCAAAATGCTAGGATTACAGGCATGAGCCACTGTGCCTGGCCAATAATTAACTTTTTAATCCCCTCATTACCACCAGAAACTTACCCTTCATGTTTAATTAATTTAGTTAGCTATAAATCATCTCTGGGTTAAAATATATTATGAAAACATATTCAGATCACTTTTGCAATCTTTCATTACATATATGTCATAATCAAGTTATTTCTTCTCCCCCAAGCCCCACCCTCCCCAATCAAGTTATTTCTGAAAAAAGAACTTTTTTTTTCTTTTTGAGACAGAATCTCACTCTATTGCCCAACTGGAGTGCAGTGGTGCGATCTCGGTTAACTGCAAGCTCCGCCTCCTGGGTTCACGCCATTCTCCTGCCTCAGCCTCCCAAGTAGCTGGGACTACAGGCGCCCACCACCATGCCTGGCTAATTTTTTTGTATTTTTAGTAGAGATGGGGTTTCACCCTGTTAGCCAGGATGGTCTTGATCTCCTGACCTCGTGATCCGCCTGCCTTGGCCTCCCAAAGTGCTGGGATTACAGGTGTGAGCCACCACACCTGACCAAAAAGAACTTTTTCATATAAATATTATACACATGTTACCAATTCAAACATTAAAAAGTTACTTGCCTATTTCTCACACACTAGAATCTTAGTTTTCTTCCCAGAGGTAGACACTATTATTCATTTCCAGAAGCTTTTAGGCTTTCTCTTTAATCTTAGTGATATAACATTTTAAAAATAAAAATTTAATAACAACTTTTCAGGATCAGAATTGCAATTTTTTTCTGAATTAACATAAGCAATCAATAAACTAAAGATGAATATAAATATACTTTGTCAGTGACACCTAGGCAGACATGTTGAGTATATCTTACTATATATATAGATGTTTGATACAGTTCTGTTGAGATTAGATTGACATATAACAAAAATGCACATATTTAAATTTTATAATTTGATGAACTATGACATATATGTATGCCCATGGAAACATTACCACAATCAACATAATGAATATAGGCCAGGCATGGTAGCTCATGTCTGTCTGTAATCCCAGCACTTTGGGAGGCTGAGGCGGGAAAATTGCATGAACTCAGGAATTCAAGACCAGCCTGGGCAATATAGTAAGACCTGGATTCTAGAAAAAACAAACAAAAAATAGCTGG
The DNA here is from genome assembly GCF_037993035.2 of Macaca fascicularis. NCBI lineage: Eukaryota > Metazoa > Chordata > Mammalia > Primates > Cercopithecidae > Macaca > Macaca fascicularis. The sequence continues at coordinate 39,617,920 of NC_088376.1, forward strand.
GTTCAGTGGCACACGCTTTTAGCCCCCACTACTTGGGAGGCTGAGGTGAGAGGATCTCTTGAGCCAGGGGGATCAAGACTGCAGTGAGCTGTGATCACACCACTGCACTCCAACCTGGGTGACAGAGAGACCCTGCATCAAAAAAAAAAAGAAGAAGAAGAATGAATATATCCATCAACTCCAAAAGTTACCTCATCATCCTTTGTAAACTATCTTCCCCAAACCTCTATTTATCTTATCCCCAGGTAACCACTGATCTGCTTTCTGTCACTACAGATTAATTGCATCTTCTAGAATTTTATGTAAAGGTAATATTACATCATGTAATTTTTGTCTTATTTCTTTATTCAACAAAATTATTTTGAGATTCATCCATGTGGTGTGAATTAATTGTTCATTCCTTTCAGTACTGCTATAGTAGTCCATTGCATGATTATACTACAATTTGTTTCATTTACTTTCCAATGGACATCCATACATAGTTTTTTCTTTTTTTTTTTTTAAGACATTTATTCGGCGTCACGATCAGACTATTACATTTAGCAATCAACAGCAACTTTATGTAAACTTTCCTGATGTTTTTATTTTATTTTATTTTTGAGACAAGGTTTCACTCTGTCACCCAGGCTGGAGTGCAGTGGCACGATCTCGGCTCTCTGCAGCCTCAATCTTCCAGACTCAAAAGATCCACCTGCCATTCCAAGTAGCTGGGACTACAGGCATGTGCTACTACACCTGGCTAATTTTTTTTTTTTTTTTTTTTTTTGGTAGAGACAAGAGTTTCACCATGTTGGCCAGGCTGGTCTTGAACTCCTGACCTCAAGTGATCTGCCTGTCTCAGCCTCCCAAAGTACTGGGGTTACAGGTGTTAGCCACTGTGCCCTGCCTCAAGCTCTCCTTTTAATTGACTTCTTCTAGCTACTGAGTTCACTGTTGGCTAAGTCTTTAGTATCTTCAGAATTGCTACATTTGCACAAAGCCACTTTGCTCAAGGTTAGGTTCCTTCCCAGGTGGCCCACATACAATTGCTGATCAAAGTGAAAGTATAAGAGGCCAGGCATGGTGGCTCATGCCTGTAATCCTAGCACTTCGGGAGGCCAAGGTGGGTGGATGGCTTGAGCTCAGGAGTTTGAGACCAGCCTGGGCAATATGGCAAAACCCCATCTCTAAAAAAATAGAAAAATTGGCCAGGTATGGTGGCATGAGCCTGTAGTCCCAGCTACATGGGAGGCTGAGGTGGGAGGATGATTTGAGCCCAGGAGGCGGAGGTTGCAGAGAGCCAAGATTGCGCCACTGCATTCCGGCCTGGACAACAGAGCCAAATGCTGTCACACACAAAAAAACCCTCAAAGTAAAGGAATAAGAGCTTGACCATCTTAGCCCAACTTGGGACAACTCTAATGGTCAACTGTAACATCCCAGACTCCCTATGTAATCTGCATAATCTCTCTCTGCCCAGTCCTACTTCCTTCCCCCTCTATTCCACAAGTGCTAATCCCAAGGGCACTCCTTAATAAATAACCTGCCTGTTAAATTCTGTATCATAGTTTGCTTTCCAGGGACCCAACCTATGACAGTTGGTGGCAGGAGTGAGGTATGAGAAAGCAGACACTAAGATGGGGCTTTGGAGCGTGATCACTAGCTGCCCACCTGACAATGAGGACCGCATCACAAGATTACAGTCCAGGCCGGGCGCGGTGGCTCAAGCCTGTAATCCCAGCACTTTGGGAGGCCGAGACGGGTGGATCACGAGGTCAGGAGATCGAGACCATCCTGGCTAACACGGTGAAACCCCGTCTCTACTAAAAAATTAGAAAAACTAGCCGGGCAAGGTGGCGGGTGCCTGTAGTCCCAGCTACTCAGGAGGCTGAGGCAGGAGAATGGCCTAAACCCCGGAGGCGGAGCTTGCAGTGAGCTGAGATCCCGCCACTGCACTCCAGCCTGGGCGACAGAGCAAGACTCCGTCTCAAAAAAAAAAAAAAAAAAGATTACAGTCCAATTGTTAAAACTTCCATGTATGGTCAATTGAGTTGGTACGCCAGTAAAAGAGTATGTATTTACAGATATGATGTATTAGGCATTTGAGAAATATGGGGGAAATAGCAACTATAAGGGTGATGGAATTGGGTGGTACTATGGACTGAAATATATCCCCCAAAATATGTACGTTGAAACCCTAGTCCCCAATGTGATTATATTTGGAGATAGGACTTTTAAGAGATAATTAAGGTTAAATTAGGTCATATGGGTGGGGTTCTACTCTGATAGTACTAGTGGTCTTTTAAGAAGAGGAAGAGAGATCTCTCTCTTTCTCTGTCTCTGCACGCGTGCACCGGTGGAGTTCTACTCTGATAGGACTAGTGGTCTTTTAAGAAAAGGAAGATAGATCTCTCTCTCTCTTTCTCTATCTCTGCACGCGTGCGCCAAGGAAAGACCACGTGAGGACAAAGCAAGAAAGCAACTATCTTCAAGACAGGAAGAGAGCCCTCACTAGGAACCAAGTCAGCTGGCACTTTGAAGTTGGACTTCCTAGCCCCCAAAACTGTGATAAATAAATTACTGTTGTTTAAACCTCCCGATGTATGGTATTTTGTTATAATAGCCCAAGCTGACTAAAACAGACTAAGACTTTTGTTTAACCAGATTGATGCACTAGAAAAAAGACAATGGAAAGTTGAAAATGATTAATCACCAATTGCTTCGTTGAGAATGATTAATCTCCAAGTGAAAATTAGAGTCTGCTTAGTAGCTCACAAAGTGGCTCTCATCTCCAGCAGTGGGGGTACAGAATAAGCTAAAAAATAAACTTAGAGTAGCTAAGCTCCAAAGAAGATTAACTTTCCAGTCAATGCAGGTATATCAAGTTAAGGTCAGGGCCCTCGTTGGGAAAGAATGGGGCTTGACCCATTAGATGAGGACATTCCTAGAAGTGGCCCACCCTGTCTGCACCATTGCTCAGAGATGGTGCAGAGACCTCTCTCCATCAAGACAACAAGCGTTGTCTAGGTGCAGGGGCTTATATCTGTAATCTCAGCACTTTGGAGGCTAAGGTGGGAGGATCACCTGAGACCCTGAGTTTGAGAACAGCCTGGGAAACATGGAGACCTTGTCTCTACCAAAAAAAAAAAAAAAAAAAAAAAATTAGCCAGGCATGGTTGCCCACATCTGTGGTCCTAGCTATACAGCAGGCTGAGGCAGGAGGATTGCTTGAGTCCAGGAAGTCAAGGATGCAGTGAGCCGTGCTTGCACCACTGCACTCTAGCCTGGGCAACAGAGTGAGACCCTGTCTCCAAAATAAATAAATAAATAAATAAATAAATAAATAAATAAATAGGCCAGACGTGGTGGCTTATCCCTGTAATCCCAGAACTTTGGGAGGCCGAGACGGGCGAATCTGAGGTCAGGAGTTCAAGACCAGCCTGACCAACATGTAAAACCCTGTCTCTACTAAAAAAAAAATACAAAAATTAGCTGGGTGTGGTGGCGGGTGCCTGTAATCCCAGCAACTTGGGAGGCTGAGGCAGGAGAATCGCTTGAACCTGGCAGGCGGAGGTTGCAGTGAGACAAGATCATGCCACTACACTCCAGCCTGGGCAACAAAGCAAGACTCCATCTCAAAAAAAAAAAGCCCGGGTTCAGTGGCTAATGCATGTAATCCCAACACTTTAGGAGGCCAAGGCGGCCAGATCACTTGAGGCCAGGAGTTGGAGACCAGCCTGGCCAACATGCTGAAACACCATCTCTACTAAAAATATAAAAATTAGCTGGGTATGGTGGAGCATACCTGTAGTCTCAGCTACTTGGGAGGCTGAGACAGGAGAATCTCTTGAACTCAGGAGGCGGAGGTTGCCATTGCACTCCAGCCCGGGTGACAGAGTGAGACTCCATCTAAAAAATAATAATAGGTTGGGTACAGTGGCTCACATCTGTAATCCCAGCACTTTGGGAGGCCGAGGCAGGTGGATCATGAGGTCAGGAAATCGAGACCATCCTGGCTAACACGGTGAAACCCTGCCTCTACTAAAAATACAAAAAATTAGCTGGGCATGGTTGCACATGCCTGTAGTCCCAGCTACTCAGGAGGCTGAGGCAGGAGAATCGCTTGAACCCAGGAGGCAGAGGTTGCAGTTAGCTGAGATCCCTCCACTGCACTCCAGCCTGTGTGACAGAGCAAGACTCCATTTCAAAAAATAATAAATAAATAAATAAATAAATGTCTAATTGGACAGTTATTATAAGATCAGAGAGACAGTCAGGGGGAGGTGGCCCTCATAGGATTATTATGGAGATAATTAGTATGGTGTCCTTAGGGAAAAAAAATAGATGGGCAACCAATAAGGGTATTCAGTTTGTTTTTTAAAAATTTATGATCAGGAGGCTGAATCAATAACCCCAATTGAAATATAATTCCTTGACAAGTTTCCAAACATGAACTCACGTTTTAGACATGAAATCCATTAACTCAAGGAGAGATTAGGTCCCCAGGAAAAAATAACCTGTAACACCATGGTGGAAGTACACAGGAATGATTTTCTCTGTCCTTCCCCAATGGTTGTTCCAGAACTTTTGGACCTATGGCTTTACTCAAATAATCATGCACTGGGAAAATGGTAATACCTAAACATTTCAAGGACTTCTGGTTCCAGGTTCTGAATTAATGTGGATACATAGAGACCCAAAGAATCATTTATGGTCCCCCCTATTAGGGTAGGTACATGTGGGAGCCAGGTAATAAATGAAGTCCTACCCAAGATGCCATAGTCTGAATGTTTATGTTCACCCAAAATTCATATGTTGAAACCTAATTCCCAATGTGATAATATTAAGAGTGGCGCCCTTGGGAAATGATAGATCTTGAGGGCAGAACTGTCATGAATGGAATAAGTACTCTTATAAAAGAAGCCTGAGGGCCGGGCATGGTGGCTCAAGCCTGTAATCCTGGCACTTTGGGAGGCCGAGGTGGGCAGATCACATGAGGTCAGGAGTTCCAGACCAGCCTGGCCAACAAAGCAAAACCCCATCTCTACTAAAAACACAAAAATTAGCCAGATGTGGTGGCACATGCCTGTAATCCCAGCTACTCAGGAGGCTGAGGCAGGAGAATCACTTGAACCTGGGAGTTGGAGGTTGCAGTGAGCCGAGACTGTGCCACTGCACTCCAGCCTGGACAACAAGAGTGAAACTCTGTCTCAAAAAAAAGAAAAAAGAAGCCTGAGGAAGCTGCCTTACCCCTTCTTCCATATGAGGGAGAAGGTGCTATCTATGAAGAACAGGACCTTACCAGACAGTGAATCGGCTGGCAACTTGTCTTGAACTTTCCAGCCTCCAGAACTGTAAGAATTAAATGTTCATCACTTATAAGCTACCCAGTTTTGGGTATTTTGTTATAGCAGTGTGAATTCACTAAGAAACAAAGTCCAGATCACAGTGGGTCTACTCTTCTACAGACCCATAAATTGGTAATTTCCCCATTTCCCAAATACATAATCAGAATAGATATACTTCATAGTTGGCACAACTCCCTCATTGGGTCCTTGGCCTATTAAATAACAACTATAATGATATAAAACAAAAATAGTACTGTAGACTGGGCGCCATGGCTCACACTTATAATCCCAGCATTTTGGGAGGCTGAGGCAGGCAGATCACTTGAGGCCAGGAGTTCGAGACCAGCCTGGCCAACATGGCAAAATGCCGTCTCTACTAAAAATACAAAAATTAGCCAGGCTTGGTGGCAGGTGCCTGTATTCCCAGCTACTTGGGAGGCTGAGGCAGGAGAATCGCTTGAACCTGGGAGGCGGAGGTTGCAGTGAGCCAAGATTGCGCCACTGCACTCCAGCCTGGGCGACAGAGCAAGACTCTGTCTCAAAAAAACAAAAAAACAAAAAACAGTACTCTTGGAGGAATGGTGGAAATTAGTGCCACTCTGCTATGGTTTGAATGTGTCCCCCAAAAAGTATATGTTGAAAACTTAATCCCCAATGCAATGGTGTTGGGAGGTGAAGCCTAATGAGAAGTGATTAGGCCATTAGGGCAGAGTGAGTGAATTAATGCTGTTATCTTGGTAGTAGGTTTGTTATGAAAGGAGGAGTTTGGACCCTTTTTACTCTCTCTCTTGCACTTCCACCTTTCACCATGGAATGAGGAGCAAGAAGGCCTTGCCATATGCCAGCCTCTTGATCTTGGACTTTCCAGCTTCTAGAACTCTAAGAAATAAATTTTCATTCATTATAAAATCACCCATTCTGGCTAGGCTCAGTGACTCACACCTATAATCGTAATCCCAGTTCTTAGGGAGGCTAATAAGGCAGAAAAATAGTCTCCCAAGTCTGAGCTCTTCAACGTTGGAGGTACAGGTCCCCAAAAGGAGTGCAATTTTACTGGAGAATATAGTAAGACTCCCACTGAGTTCCAAGCTATGGCTATCAACCTAGGCCCTTTGTGTTATTTGTGTCCAGGGATAGCAGGCAAAAAGAAGAGTCACCATTCTGGCATCAGGGAAAGGTTAGATAGCAGAAGCATGGAATGTTTGGCATTTAGGTAATCTAACTGTGTACCTCCTGGTGTATGATTTTTCCCATTTTTGACCATAAATAGACAAGTATAGCAACCTCAGCTTGAGAAAGGAATAGAAACTAGGGGAAACCCTTCAAAGATGAGGGTTTGGGTCATGCCACTAGGTAAGCCACTGAGGTAATAGCTGAGGTAAGAGGAATCTAAACTGGATAGAGGACAAGGGAGACAATAAGTATCAGTCGCAGCCCAGAGACTAATGGCAATAATAAGGGCTATAGTTTGTTCCATTAATCTTACTTTTCTAAATGTCCCACAGAAAAAGAGAGGTCCATCCTAATGCTGGTATTGCTGCTCCTAGAACATATGTGAAGATATAGATCTGAACAGAACAAGACTATGGTGGACACTGTGATATGCTGCTCAGATCCTCCTTCAATTAAGGATTACCCTAACTTCTGGGAATGCTATTAGCTCCTTCAGGGATTGCCTCAGCTGCAGAGAGACAGGTCCCTTCCCAAGATGACTCATATCCAGTGATCAATGCCAGGGTAAAAAGGCCTGACTGACAGGGTGCAGAGGGGGTATACGGGCTCACGCCTGTAATCCCAGCACTTTTGGAGGCCAAGGCAGGCAGATTACATGAGGCCAGGAGTTTGAGACCAGCCTGGCCAACATGACAAACCCTGTCTCTACTAAAAACACAAAAATTAGCTGGGTGTGGTGGCACACATCTGTAATCCCTGCTACTCAGGAGGCTGAGGCACAAGAATTGCTTGAACTGGGGAGGCAGAGGTTGTAGTGAGCCAAGATCGCACCACTGCACCCCAACCTGTGTGACAGAGCAAGACTGTCTCAAAAAAAAAAAAAGAAAAGAAAAGAAAAAAAAAAAGGCCTGACCATCCCCAGTTTGGGATAACTCTAAGGGATCATTTCAGTTCGAGAACTTCCTGTGAGGTCAGCTGAGGCTACCATTGGGTTTAAAATCCAACATAACTTCTCCGTCTGTTCAATTCTGCTTCCTTCCCCTCTTCTCCACAGATGTTGATACGAAGAGCACTTCATCTCAGAAAGTGCCTTCCCCAGAACCCAACCCGAGATATCCATTTTATATCCTTATAATAGATTACTATGTATCTATTAAAAAGATAACAATACTTCCATATTACCTATTGGCTTAGAAAGAAACCCAAAGTACATTAAGTTCAACAAAATCAGGTCAATATAAACTAGGAAAAAGTTTGGATACATAGTGTAGTGTTAACAGTGAGTATCTGCTGGGTGAGGTGGCTCACTCCTGTAATCCCAGCACTTTGGGAAGCCAACGTGGATAGATTGCTTGAGCCCAGGAGTTCAAGACCAGCCTGGGCAACATAGCAAAACCCCGTCTCTACAAAAAACATGAAAAATCAGCTGGGCATGCTAGGGTGCTCTGTAATCTGTGATCTCATCTACATACCTGGAAGGTTGAGGTGGGAAGATTACCTGAGCCCAGGAGGTCTAGGTTTCAGTGAGCCATGATCGTGTTACTTCACTCCAGCCTAGGTGATGAATGGAAACCCTGTTTCAAAAAAACAAAACAAAACAGCAGTGAGTATCTGTGGATAATGTTTTTTTATTTTCCTTTCTTTTTTTTTAGACGGAGTCTTGCTCTATCACTCAGGCTGAAGTGCAGTGCTGCCATCTCGGCTCACTGCAACCTTCACCTCTTAGGTTCAAGTGATTCTCCTGCCTCAGCCTCCCAAATAGCTGGGATTACAGGTGCCCGCCACCATGCCTGGCTAATTTTTGTAATTTTAGTTGAGTCAGAGTTTCACCATGTTGGCCAGGCTGGCCTCAAACTCCTGACCTCAAATGATCCACCCACCTCAGCCTCCCAAAGTGCTTGGATTACAGGTGTGAACCACCACGCCCGGCCTTTTTATTTTCCTTTCTACAAATTTCCTGTTTTGCTTTTCAGACAGGGTCTCACTCTGTCACCCAGGTTGGAGTGCAATGGCACCATCTCGGTTCACTGAAGCTTCTGCCTCCCAGGCTCAAGCAATCCTCCCACTGCAGCCTCCCAAGTAGCTGGGACCACAGATATGCACCACCACGCCAAGCTAATTCTTCGATTTTTGGTTGAGATGGGGTTTTGCCATGCTGCCCAGGCTGATCTCAAATTCCTGGGCTCAAGTAATTCACCCACCTCAGCCTCCCAAAGTGCTGGGATTGAAGGTGTGAGTCACCTCAACAGACCTAAATTTCCTGTGTTTTCTGAACTTACATATTTAGTTTTTTTTCTTTTTTTTTTCTTTCAACAGAGTCTCGCTCTGTTGCCTAGGCTGGGGTGCAGTGGTGCTATCTCAGCTCACTGCAACCTCTGCCTCTCGGGTTCAAGCGATTCTTCTGCCTCACCCTCCCGAGCAGCTGGGACTACAGGTATGTGCCACCATGCCCGGCTAATATTTTGTATTTTTAGTAGAGATGGGGTTTCACCGTGTTCGCCAGGATAGTCTCCATCTCTTGAACTCGTGATCTGCCCGCCTCGACCTCCAAAAGTGAGCCACTGTGCCCAGCCACACGAGTTATTTTTATATTCAAAAAGTGCAGCAAAGTGATTTTCATTTTGGAAAATAAACCTTATAGTGAATAGATAATCTCTTAAACAACTGGGATAGTAAATTGGTATAAATATTCTGGAAAATAATTTTATCATATATGAAGATTCTTAATTCCCAGTAATCCTACTTTAAGGAAATTATCCTGATAAAATAACTAAAATAGAATTAAATATATTTTTTAAGACAGAGTCTTGCTCTGTTGCCCAGGATGAAGTGTAGTGGCACAATCTCTGCTCACTGCAACCTCCACCTCCTAGGTTCTAGCAATCCTCCTGCCTCAGTCTCCTGAGTAGCTGGGACTACAGGTGCACACCACCACACCCAACCAATTTTTTGTATTTTTAGCAGAGATGGGGTCTCACCAGGTTGGCCAGCCTGGTCTCTAACTCCTGACCTCAGGTGATCCACCCGCCTCAGTCTCCCGAAGTGCTAGGCTTATAGGTGTGAGATACCATGCCCAGCCTGGAATTAAATAAATTAATAGAATTGAAATTATACAAAAATACATATTACAACTTTATTTCTTTTCTTTGTGTTTGTTTGTTTGTTATTGATGGAGTCTCACTCTGTCGCCCAGGCTGGAGTGCAGTGGCACGATCTCGGCTCACTGCAACCTTCGTCTCCCAGGTTGAAGTGATTCTCCTGCCTCAGTCTCCTGAGTAGCCAGGATTACAGGCGTGCACCACCATGCCCAGCTCTTTTTTTTTTTTTTTTTTCCGAGATGGAGTCTTGCTGTGTCACCAGGCTGGAGTGCAGTGGCATGATCTCAGCTCACTGGAACCTCTGCCTTCCAGGTTCAAGCAATTTCCCTGCCTCAGCCTCCCGAGTAGCTGGGACTACAGGCACGCGCCACCACTCCCAGCTAATTTTTTGTATTTTAGCAGAGACGGGGTTTCACCATGTTAGTCAGGATGGTCTCCATCTCCTGACCTCGTTATCCACTCACCTCAGCCTCCCAAAGCCACTGCACCTGACCGATTTTTTGTATTTTTAGTAGAGACAGGATTTCACCATGTTGACCAGGCTGGTCTCTAACTCCTCAGATGATCTGCCTTGGCCTCCCAAAGTGCTGGGATTACTGGTGTGAGTCATTGCACCTGGCGTACAGCTTTATTTCTAGTAGCCAAAAAGAAAAAAAGTAAAGAAACAACATCATGATGCACACACGTACACATATGTGTGTGTAAATATTTATAGCTATTCGAAATACGATTTTAGGTTGGGCACAGTGGCTCACGCCTGTAATCCCAGCACTTTGGGAGGCCCAGGCGGGTGGATCACCTGACGTCAGGAGTTTTGAGACCAGCCTGACCAATCTGGTGAAACCCCATCTCTACAAAAAATACAAAAGTTAACCAGGCGTGGTGGCATATACCTGCAGTCCCGGCTACTCAGGAGGCTGAGACAGGAGAATTGCTTGAACCTGGCAGGTGGAGGATGCAGTGAGCAGAGATTGTGCCACTACACTCCAACTTGGGCGACAGAGTGAGACTCTGTCCAAAAAAAAAAAAACATATATATATATACACGCACACACATATATACACACATACATATACATATATGTGTGCGTGTATATATAAAAATGTTTTTTTGCTTGTTTGTTTTTGTTTTTGTTTTTTGAGACAGAATCTAGCTCTGTCTCCAGGCTGAAGTGCAATGGCATGATCTCAGCTCACTGCAACCTCTGCCTCCCGGGTTCAAGCAATTCTCCTGCCTCAGCCTCATGAGTAGCTGGGACTACAGGTGTCTGCCACCGCTGCCTGGCTAATTTTTGTATTTTTAGTAGAGATGGGGTTTCAGCAACGTAACTAGGCTGGTCTTGAACTCCTGACCTCGTGATTCACCTGCCTCAGCCTCCCCAAAGTGCTGGGATAACAGACGTGAGCCACCGTGCCCGGCCTATATATGGTTTTAAAAGAATGTTCATTGGCATGAAAAAATGCCAAAGGAAAACACTCGTAGAACATATATCAAAATGTTTAACAGTATATATTTCTGAATATTAGAATTGCAAGTCATTAAAAATATTAATCTTTTCTAATTAAAAAAGTAATATACATGTACATGGTTAAAAAAGAAAAACTACATTGCAAAAGGATATACGCAGGGGAAACTAAGCCTTCCTCACATTCCAGACCCCTATATACTTCACCAGATGAACCATTTCTACAAATTTCTTGTGTCTGATTTCAGAAATATATTGTGCCCATATTAGTACAAAGGTATACAAGCTCTCTTTTATAACCCTCTCCGTTCTTTTTTATACACAGGTGAGAACCTACTATTGACATTGTGTTACTCCTTCCTTTTTTTTTTTTGAGACGGAGTCTCGCTCTGTTGCCCAGGCAGGAGTGAAGTGGCACCATCTTGGCTCACTGCAAGCTCTGCCTCCCGGGTTCACGCCATTCTCCTGCCTCAGTCTCCCAAGTAGCTGGGACTACAGACGCCCACCACCACGCGCGGCTGATTTTTTGTATTTTTAGTAGAGATGGGGTTTCACCGTGTTAGCCAGGATGGTCTCGATCTCCCGAACTTGTGATCTGCCCGCCTAGGCCTCCCAAAGTGCTGGGATTACAGGCGTGAGCCACCATGCCCGGCCAAAACATTATTTTTTTATGTAAAATTTTGATAATTGCATTTCAGGTATTTTGCTTCCTTTTTTTTTCCTTTTCTTTTTTTTTGAGACAGAGTCTCACTCTGTCAGGCTGGAGTGCAGTGGCGCGATCTCAGCTCACTGCAAGCTCTGCCTCCAGGATTCAAGCAATTCTCCTGCCTCAGCTTCCCGAGTAGCTGGGACTACAGGCGCCCGCCACCACGCCCAGCTAATTGTGTGTGTGTGTGTGTGTGTGTGTGTGTGTGTGTGTGTGTGTGTGTGTTTTTAGTAGAGACGAGGTTTAACCATGGTAGCCAAGATGGTCTCAATTTCCTGACCCTGTGTTCCACCCTCCTTGGCCTCCCAGAGTGCTGGGAATACAGGCGTGAGCCAGAGCGCCCGGCCTGAAATAGTTATACATCCACCTTTTCATGCACATGGATGTACACATGGAGAATAAATGGAATCTCTGGGTCAAAGGGTTTTTAAATTTGTATCAATTTAAAATTTGTATCAATATTTTCAATTGCTTTTCAAAGAGACAGTATTTATTTATTTATTTATTTATTTATTTATTTATTTATTTTTGAGATGGAGTCTCACTCTGTTGCTCAGGCTGGAGTGCAGTGGCTCGATCTCGGCTCACTGCAACCTCCGCCTCCTGGGTTCAAGTGATTCTCCTGCCTCAGCCTCCCGAGTAGCTGGGATTACAGGTGCCCGCCACCACACCCAGCTAATTTTTGTATTTTTAGTAGAGGCCGGGTTTCACCATATTGGCCAGGCTAGTCTCAAACTCCTGACCTTGTGATCCGCCCGCCTCAGCCTCCCAAAGTGCTAGGATTACAGGCATGAGCCACAGCACCCGGCTGAGATTGTACCAATGTATACCCTCAATCTACAAAAAAAAAAAGCAGGATACAAAACTATAAATGTATATAATTTTATTTTTTCTAAAAAATTAGATTATATGGGCCAAGCACACCTGTAATCCCAGCACTTTGGGAGCCTGAGGCAGGTGGATCACTTGAGGTCGGGAGTTGGAGACCAGCCTGGCCAACATGGTGAAACCCCATCTCTACTAAAAATAGAAAAAAAAAGTACCTGGGCATGGTGTGCACCCATAATCCCAGCTACTCAGGAGGCTGAGGCATGAGAATCATTTGAATCATTTGAACAGATCATACCACTGCACTCCAGCCTAGGCAACACAGTGAGACTCTGTTTAAGAAAAAAATAAATAAATTATATGATATGGATAACAAAAACACCAGAAGAAACTATACAAAAATGTTAACAGTAGGTTTCTTAAGGTGTTAGGATTATAGATGATTTTTATTCTTTTCTTTATATTTTTGTGAGTGTTCCAACTTTTCTATCATAAACGTATATTATGATAATCAGAAAAAAAAAAAAAAAAAGCTGGGTACTATGACTTCATGCCTGTAATGCTAGAACTGTGGGAGATAGCAGGATGATTTGAGCCCAGAAGTTCAAGACCAGCCTAAGCAACATGACAAGGCTCTATTTCTACAATTTTTTTTTTTTTTAATTAGCCAGGTGTGGTGGCATGTACCTGTAGGATGTTTCTCAGGAGTAAGAGGGTGCAGTGAGCTGTGGTCACGCCACTGCACTCCAGTCTGGATGACAGAGCAAGACCCTGTCTCTTAATAACATTAGGCGGGGCAGGATGGCTCATGCCTGTAATCCCAGCACTTTGGAAGGCTGAGGTGAGTGGGTCATCTGAGGTCAGGAGTTCAAGATCAGCCTGGCCAACATGGAGAAACCCCATCTTTATTAAAAATACAAAAAATTAGCTTGGCTTGGTGGCGGGCACCTCTAATCCCAGCTACTTGGGAGGCTGAGGCAGAGGAATCACTTGAACCCAGGAGGCAGAGGTTGCAGTGAGCTGAGATCACACTATTGTACTCCAGCTTAGGCCACAGAGCAAGACTCCCTCTCAAAAATCATCATCATCATCATCATCATAGAGGAAAAAAATGTTTCTAAAGCTAAACAATAGTATGTTATATATTTTCACATATTTATTTCTAGAAACTGAATACAATTGCAAATATCATTTTTATATTTTTCCTCTGAGGCTATAAAATAATTTCATTTAATTAATTACAACATACCACATATAGATGACATAAAAACACTAATATTGATATTTAAATAATGAAAGAGGTATAAAGATAACTGCATCAGCTGATTACTGGTGGCTCACACCTGTAATCCCGACACTTTGGGAGGCCAAGGCGGGTGGATCACGAGGTCAGGAGTTCGAGACCAGCCTGACCAACATGGTGAAACCCGTCTCTACTAAAAATACAAAAAAAAGAAAAAAATTAGCCGGGCATGGTGGTGGGCGCCTGTAACCCCAGCCACTCAGGAGGCTGAGTCAGGAGAATCGCTTGAACCCAGGAGACGGAGGTTGCAGTGAGCTGAGATCGTACCACTGCACTCCAGCCTAGGCGACAGAGCGAGACTCTGTCTCAAATAATAATAATAATAATAATAATAAATAATTGCATCTAGGTTGGGCGCAATGGCTCATGCCTGTAATCTCAGCACTTTGGGAGTCTGAGGTGGGCAGATCACTTGAGCCTAGGAGTTTGAGATCAGCCAGGGCACCATGGCAAGACTCCATCTCCACAAAAAATAAGCTGGGTGTGGTGGTATGCACCTGTAGTCCCAGCTACCTGGGAGGTTGAGATGGGAGGATCACCTGAGTCCAGGAAGTTGAGGCTGCAGTGAGCTGTGAGTGAGCCACTGAACTACAGTCTGGGTGACAAAGTGAGACCCTGTCTCAATAATAGTAATAGTAATAATAATTGCATCTAATTTTCACGTGTGAGAAGATTCTTTTAACTTAGGGCTAAAGCAATCGATGGTCCTTTTAAATGAGTGGTTCCTAAGCATATATGCCATAATCAGACATCTAGAACTGGAAATGGACCATCAGATCAAAGTCCATGAGGACTCCCACTAGCATCAGTCTCCAAGAATCTGTATGTGGCTCCCAGAGACTGAGACCAAGATACATTGTGAGTTCTAAAAGGAATTTCCCTTCTGGTAGAAGTCAGGGAGAACCTGAGAATGGAGGAGTGCCCGTAAGTCATGCTTGCATTCATTTAACAAATATATTTAAGTGCCTATTATATGTAAAGTACCATGTTAGGCGCTAGGAAGACAAAGATTCACAAGAGATAGTCCTTGCCCTCTTAGAAATTTATATTCTAGGCCGGGCGCCGTGCCTCAAGCCTGTAATCCCAGTGCTTTGGGAGGCCGAGACGGGTGGATAATGAGGTCAGGAGATCAAGACCATCCTGGCTAACACAGTGAAACCCCCTCTCTACTAAAAAATACAAAAAACTAGCCGGGCGAGGTGGTGGGCCCCTGTAGTCCCAGCTACTCAGGAGGCTGAGGCAGGAGAATGGGGTAAACCCGGGAGGCGGAGCTTGCAGTGAGCTGAGATCCGGCCACTGCACTCCAGCCTGGGCGACAGAGCGAGACTCCGTCTCAAAAAAAAAAAAAAGAAATTTATATTCTAGCAGAAGATAAACACACTAAACAGCTAATTATATAACTTTTTATAGATAAATGACTAATTATATAAATACTAGGTATATAGTAACTATTCTGTTATATTAATAATTGTTATAAGTGTTATGAAAAGTACGGGATTCTATGAAGCTACATAATTGGGGCACCTGACTAATGTGAGAATTATCAGAAAGGCAACTTCAAAGACAAAATGCTTTAGCTGACATCTGAAGAAGATGGGTTGCTGAAGTGAGGAACCCCTTGTACAAAGGCCCTTATCAATAAGGACCTGAAGCATTCAAGGAATTAAAGAAGGCCAGTATGGAGAAAAGGCAGAAAGCCATGGGAGAATGCACAAAGCACTGCATCCACTCTGGCCCTTCTCCAGCCACTCCCTTGCAATGGGGTGAGGAATTCACAGAAGTCAAGAGGACGTGCCCATCTGAAACCTGCATCATCCTTCTTTCTAGAACACACTCTGGGTTCTCTGAAATTCCCAGCCCAAATGTCTCTGAACCTGCTTCCAGGGCCTGTGCAACCCTCTTTCCTGGTCTTTTCTTTTAAGTGTGGACCTGGTCACTGATATGCACACTGCTGGGCCCAAAAATTGTCTAAAGGGCAGCTATTTATCAGGGATGTGGAACATGCAGACTTGGGTGAACACACATGTGCAAGTGAGGTCCCTGTGATGCTGAATGGAACCTGGCGTGGTGAGAAACATAAGAGCCAGGGCTTGGGGCTCACCTCTCCCTGAGCCAGAAACTTCACGTCTGAGAATTATAAATGTAAATCTGGTCTCATAGGGAGTCATGAAGATATATTTGTCAAAATAGGAGGATATTACATATTTTTAAAATTTCTTCATCAGCTTGTTTTATAACTTTTAAATATCTAAAAATTTAGTATGTCGGCCTCTATTTGTGTTCTTGTTTCAGCCTGGTAGATGTTAGGGATGAGCCTGACCATGTTTCTAAGTCTCATTTTGATCTTTATTCTAAGAACAATAGGAGACAATTAAAGGGTTGTAAACAGAAAAGTGATTTGATCAGATTTACAAAGATCACTAGTTGCTGTGTGGACAATGGATTAGAGATGGACCAGAGGAGATGTACAAAGGTCTCCTGAGTAGTGCAGGCTAGAATGGAAAGCAACTTAGACAAGCACAGTAGTGGCAGAGACATCAAAAATCTCTTTAAGTGATGATTTGGCAGTGACAAAATCCAAGAGACAAGATAATTGATAATCACATCCAGAGTTAAGATAATTGATTGAATATAAATGACTCTGGAATTTCTGACTGGTGCAACTTGATGGAGAGTCGTACCATTCACTGAGATGAACAAGAAGAGGACTAGACCTTTCTTTCCTTTTCTTTTCTTTTTTTGGTTGGGGGTGGATAGAGTCATGTTCTAGCTAGAACCATGGCAATTACTTCTTTAAATAATATTCGATCATGTGTTTTACAATTACAAGTAATGATTTTCGCTAATCAAATGGAGCTCTTCTTTTTTCTCTCAATCAAGTAACTAATAGAGGGGGAGGCAACTTATTTAAGGAGGCACCAGAGCCAGTGCCCACAGGAAGAATGGTCGACAGGTGCACTGGGGTCAGCACAAATGACTGCAGCTATGGGTCATGAGCAATGGCAGGACAACTCAGCAGTCAAGAACCCAGCTCCAGTGGAACAGTAAGTCTATGCTGGGGTGCGAATGGGGTAGGTGGGCACCTCTGCTTTGCCCCTTGACAGGAACTGCACAGGTGAGAGAGTTACCAGATTCACTGATATGTGTTGATAGGCTCATTGTCTGTGGGAAGCCTCCTGTACTGTGGAGAATGACATGGACAAGGCCAGAGGAGGAAGATGGATGGTTGCTTCTCTGGCCTCAGTGTTAAGGATGCTTAGGAAGGAGACAGCTCCATCTTCATTGGATTTCCAGTCTACACCAGATGCCAAACCAACATGAAGTAGAAACAGGGGGAAATTTTGTCACAATTATCTGCCATAACGATTTCTCTTCTTACCACCCTGTCTTTTTACACTTTGACTATGTGTTGCATTAAATATTTGAATTTTGCAGTGAAAAAAGGTTGCTAAGCAGGATTTACACGATAAATTTAAAGGTAGAAACTAGAAAAGATTTCCATTCACATTTTTAAAAGCAATTAAGTAGAGAGATATAAGGAAGACAGAGTGAACTGAATGTTTGTGTTACTCAACTGTCAATAGGCAATTAGAATAAAACTGATGTGTGAAAAACATGACCGCATCATCAGATGGAGGACAAGGCTGCAAGGGCCAGCAGCCAATGTAATTGGTGAAACAGTTGTTGCAAGTACAACTTTACAATGTTACTTTAACATAACACACATTGTCTTTTTAAACAAAATTCATAGTTCTTCCATAAGAAATGAATCCTGCGGCTGTGGGGCATGCTGTGTCTCACGCCTGTAATCCCAGTACTTTGGGAGGCCGAGGTGGTGAATCACAAGGTCAGGTGTTCAAGACCAGCCTGGTAAACATAGTGAAACCCCCGTCTCTACTAAAAATATAAAAAATTACCCGGGTGTGGTGGTGGGCACCTGTAATCCCAGCTACTCGGGAGGCTGAGGCAGGAGAATCTCTTGAACCTGGGAGGCAAAGGTTACAGTGAGCCGAGATCATGCCACTGTACTCCAGCCCTGGCTACAGTGCGAGACTGTGTCTCAAAAAAAAGAAAAAAAAAAAAAAAAAAGAAATGAATTGCCTGGCTGGGTGCGATGGCTCAGGCCTGTTATACCAGCACTTGGGGAGGCCAAGGTAGGCAGATCACTTTAGGTCAGGAGTTCGAGACCAGCCTGACCAACATGGTGAAACCCTGTCTCTACAAAAAATACAAAAATTAGCCAGGCGTGGTGGCAGGTGCCTGTTATCCCAGCTACTGGGGAGGTTGAGGTAGGAGAACTGCTTGAACCTGGAAGGCGGAGGTTGCAGTGAGCTGGGATTGTGCCACTGTACGCCAGTCTGGGCATGAGACTTTGTCTCAAAAAAAAAAAAAAAAAAATGAATCTCCTATGACATTGCTTATCAATCAGTACTTAGGGTTGGTTAGTTTGTGCCAGCTAATTACGCGCCTCTTCCAGCAGTGAGAGAGACTGTTGCCCCTCTGTACCTACAAGCAGGAACAAAGGAAGGAAGGGGGCTGGACCAAGTGATGGCACGTCAACGCAAACACTGTTTGGGGGAATGTACATTATCTAGCACGGTGTTTTTGCAAATCTGGGATGTGGAATGATCTCAGGTGTTACAAAAACAAGCCATGGAATTACACTGAATCAGAGAGAGAAAAATATTCCTCTTTAAAATAACTTTCAATTCTCCTAATTATAGAGAGAAAATTGTCGTTTGCTGGTAGGTTATTGTTGATACTTGTTGACTTCCTTTTTAACCAAAAATAAGTTTTGACTGAGAGGTTAAAGGGACCTTATTTAGCTAGAATTTTTTAATTTTTTAAATCTATTTTTTATTTTTTGAGATGGAGTCTCCCTCCATGTCACCCAGGCTGGAGGGCAGTGGTGCGATCTCGGCTCACTGCGGCCTCCGCCTCCCAGGTTCAAGCGATTCTCCTGTCTCAGCCTTTCTCGAGTAGCTGAGATTACAGGCACGTGCCACCACATCTGGCTAATTTTGTATTTTTGGTAGAGACAGGGTTTCACCCTATTGGCCAGACTGGTCTCAAACTCCTGACCTCAGGTGATCCGCCCACCTTGGCCTCCCAACATGTTGGGATTACAGGGGTGAGCCACTATGCCCAGACAAGACTGTAACTTTGAGAGAGGATAATCTCTTTAAATGAGAAAATCTCTGAAGGGGTTGATGATTGAAGACTATCTCTGCCAATACCACTCCCAGCAGTTGGGGCAATAATCCTTCATTGAAGAGGATTTGAGTGGCATATCACTATGTCTATGACAGTCACAAAGAAGAAACTCACCTGAGCTGGACAGCCCAGCTGTCTAGATGCAAGGAGATAGCCTTTGGCATTGTATTTACGAAAAATGAAAATTCAGTTGGAAATCATAACTTCAAAAATTTTAAGTTTTATTCTATTTTCTAATGCATCATTAAATAGTCTCACAAAAATATCACCAATATTTGGAGGACATTTCTCAGAAATAACAGTTTCAAACTTTGGGGTAGTTTCAAACTGAGAAGTGAGAGAAGGGTCACTCAAAAGTAGCCAGCTGACTGAGTGCTTGAAATTTTATAGTTTCTTCAAATTTGGACTTTGTAATTTAAAAAAAAAAAAACTGGTTGTTTCTGACCAGGCATAGTGGCTCATGCCTGTAATGCTAGTGCTTTGAGTGGTCAAGGTGGCAGGATTGATTTGAGGCCAGGAGTTCAAGACCAGCCTGGGCAACACAGTGAGACCCTGTCTCTACAAAAAAATTGGAAAATTAGCCAGGCATGTTGGTGCAACCCTCTAGTCCCAACTACTCTGGAGGCTGAAGTGGAAGGATCTCTTGAGTCCCTGAGTTCAAGGCTGCAGTGAGCTATGATGACACCACTACACTCCAACCTGGGAGACAGAGCAAGACCCTGTCTCAAAAATAATAAATAAATAAATAACTGATTGTTTCCCTTCTACCTTTGATTCTGGCACAATGCTTGTCCACTTCTTGAAATTCACTGATGTCTGGGTGTGGTGGCTCATACCTGTAATCCCAGCACTGTAGGAGGCTGAGGCAGGTGGATTGCTTGAGCTTAGGAGTTTGAGCGATCAGCCTGGGCAACATGGCAAAACCCCATCTCTACTAAAAATACAAAAAAATTAGCCAGGTGTGATGGTGCATGCCTGTAGTACCAGCTACTCAGGAGACTAAGACATGAGAATCGTTGAACTCAGGAGGCAGAGGTTGCAGTGAACTGAGATCACACCACTGCACTCCAGCCTGGGTAACAGAGCAAGACTCTGTTTCAAAAAAAAAGGAAAGAAAAAGAAATTCATTGACGGTTAATTCTTTGATCTTTTTGACAACAGCAAAGGAGCAGTGAGGCATATGTTTCATATTTCTTGATGGAATCTTCTCTGGCCCTTAGCCTGCTGGCTTCTTGAAATGAAAGAAATATAGTGCCAACAAGGGCCCTGAGTGAATGCATCCCAACCTGCACTCACCACACGCAGCTGCAGCCTCTGGAAAGGGCTGATTTCAAATTGCATGTGGCCAGGAGGCAGAGCTGAGAGGTCAGCACAGAAGCTGGCCCTCATCCTGTCCTAATTCTGCTTTGAATGGAACATGTAATCACTCTGGCATCCCAAGGAGAAGTAGCAGAGGGCACAGGACTTAGTACCTCCAAAGCTGATAGGAGTCTTGAAGGACATCCCAGATGTGAAAATGCTCCATTAACTGCGATGCACTGGACAATCACCAGGCAAGATTTCTGTTTGTGTTTCTACAGTGTGGCTGACCTTATAAAATAAATACTGTTTCCTTGGCAAAAGAATTTAAGTTCTCTCCAAGAGCTAGGGCACCCTGATGCCCTGGAACATGCCTTCGGCTTGACTCACAAGTCAACACGAGGTTTGGATTCTAATCCTCAATCTTCTGTCACCTTAATCTCACTTAATCTCTCCTCCAAAGCAAGAGAATTGGATTCCATGAATACTGAGTTCAGGCCAGTTAGGTTAAACTGATGGGTTCTAAAGGGAATTGGACACATTGAGGTGCAGGACAAACTAGAATGCAGAGAAAAGAACACTAATTAGAGTCCCTGTCACCAGGACTCTGCCTCTCTATATTACTCTTTTTTCTTCTCAGTTGGCTGTTCCCAAAAAGGGCTCAAGCAGCTGCAGGCAGGCATTCTCCTAATTTCACAGTGAGCAAAAGGAAAGATTATTTTCCCTCATGGTTCCAGAAGAAGTTGCAGAATTAAATCTCATTGTCTAAGATTAGCTTGGTTGGGACACGTGCAGTAGTGGATGTTTTGGCACTCCACTCAGATCCCTTTTATCAGCTGGTGCATCCCTTCCATTCCTTACCCTCTCCCCCACTCTCTGCAGTTATTTTGAGGCTGTGGCCAGCAGTTTAAACCCGTGATCTTGGTTTATGAGAGGGGTTTTTGGTTGTCAAAAGCCTCCCAGCCTAGGGATGCTGGGAAAGTTACACTGTCTCAATATATAGACTAATAACTGATAGATACGGAGTTTCTTAACAGGCTAACCTCCTTGAATCAAGGCAGAAACAACTCTGTAGTGCAATTTGTGTTCCAGAGGCAAGCTTCCCCCTCCACATACAAAACCAGATCAAGACTAGATTTTACCTGACACCAGGTCGTTACTTGGCTCCTTCCCCTTCTCTATCTTGCTCCCTTAGAGGTTTCTTTAACAGCATTCCCTGTCTTTCTTACATCTGAATCCTTGCCTCAGGCTCTGCTTCTAGGGAACCTCATCCAAGACACATTTCTGAACCAGTCATTGAAGGAGTGGCTAAGTGTTGTTTAGGGACAAGCCAGGTCATAGGCCCACCTACACCTCATAAACCTGAATTCCTGAATGTTTCATAGAGGACTTTGATTTGTTTACTACCATAATCCCAATATTCAGAATAATCCATTTACTTGTATTACTAAAATAAATCAAGGAAAGAATGTACTGAGTGTGTGTGTGTTTGAATCCTTGAAATGGAAGAAACATAGTGCCAAAAAGGGCCCTGAGTGAGTGCAGCCCAGCCTGAATTTACCACGTGCAGTCAAAACAGCTGCTCTCAGCTTGCATGTGGCCAGAAGGCAGAGCTGATAGGTCAGCACAGAAGCTGACCCTTGTCTTGTCTCAATATTTTTTCCTTTCTCTCCTTCTCCTCCTTCTCCTTCTCCTTCTCCTTCTCCATTTTTTGAGATGGAGTCTCACTCTGTCACCCAGGCTTATCGGCTCACTGCAACCTCCACCTCCCGGTTTCAAGTGATTCTCCTGCTTTAGTCTCCCTAGTTAGTAGCTGGAATTACAGGTGCCCACCACCATGCTGAACTAATTTTTGTGTTTTTAGTGGAGACAGGGTTTCACCACGTTGGCCAGCTTGGCCTTGAACTCCTGACCTCAAGTGATCTGCCTGCCTGGGCTTCCCAATGTGCTGGGATTACAGGCATGATAAACTTTTGTGTGTGTGTGTGTGTGTGTGTGTGTGTGAGAGAGAGAGAGACACAGTTTTGCTCTGTTGCCCAGGCTGGAGTGCAGTGGCGCGGTCTTGGCTCACTGCAACCTCTGCCTCCCAGGTTCAAGCATTTCTCCTGCCTCAGCCTCCTGAATAACTGGGACTACAGACGTGTGCCACCACACCCGGCTAATTTTTGTAGTTTTTTAGATACAAAAAAAGAGACGGGTTTCACCATGTTAGCCAGGCTCGTCTCGAACGCCTGACCTCAAGTGATCCACCTGCCTCAGCCTCCCAAAGTACTGGGAATTACAGGAGTGAGCCACTGCACCCTGTCCAATTTTGTTTTGAATGGAACATGAGATCACTCTGATACTCAAAGGAGAAGTAGCAGAGAGCACAGGACTTGGTGCCCTCCAAAGCTGACGGGAGTCTTGAAGGATATTCCAAATGTGGAAAAAAAAATATTTTTTCCCAAGAAAATTTGTTTGTGTGAATGTGGGTGTGTGTGTATGACTGTTACTAGAAGAAAGGGGATTGAATGTAGGAATGTGAAATGATAACTATGGACTACAACGATAAACAAACAAGCGGAACTGAACGTAAAAACCAAAGCTTTCACTCCACCAAAGACCAAATTTTTGTCAACGACCATATATGCCAAGCATTTGTGATTCTAAGCACTGCTTTCACTTTAGGATTTAAAAAATATTCTAGGAAGTGTGTTTGTTGCTTATTTGTTATCTGGTGAGTAATGGAATTACTTCCAGGAGATAATGAAAATCTGCTTTTTATTTAATATAAGAATTGCAGAAAGCAGTAACTAAAATCCTGTAAACAATTTCTTGCTGAGTCATTCACCTTTGCTCAAGACAAGCTTTCACTTTGCTTTGAATTTTATTTGTTTTGTTTTGTTTTGTTTTGTTTTTTGTTGAGACAGAGTCTCGCTTTGTCGCCCAGGCTGGGGTGCAGTGGCCAGATCTCAGCTCACTGCAAGCTCCGCCTCCCGGGTTTACGCCATTCTCCTGCCTCAGCCTCCCGAGTAGCTGGGACTACAGGCGCCCGCCACCTCGCCCGGCTAGTTTTTTGTATTTTTTAGTAGAGACGGGGTTTCACCGTGTTAGCCAGGATGGTCTCGATCTCCTGACCTCGTGATCCGCCCGTCTTGGCCTCCCAAAGTGCTGGGATTACAGGCTTGAGCCACCGCGCCCGGCCTTTTGCTTTGAATTTTAATGTGATGTTTCTTCATCTTCCTCCGCCTTCTCTACCATAGTCAGCTAGTCAGTAATTTATCTTTGGCCAGAGTGATACTGCCCTCCCAGAATGGTCAGGCAGACTGCTGAGACATTTCTAGGGATCTCCACACCTTTTCACTTCCAAGGATCCATTCATGATCTTTCTCCCAAGGGTCCATGGGTGTAAGACCACGTTGCAACACAAACTATGCATCTGGAAAATAATTCATTTGTATCCTCAAAATTTATTAATTGTAGTAACCATGCTCGTATAATTCCAGCACAAACTAAAGTAGTTTTTTAGTTACTTTTAAAAGCACTGTCATGAGTTAAAGTGGGATTTCTATCAAGCTTTCTGAAATAACAAAAATGTTGGAAGTCATTGAATAATTTTATTCCAGGGAGATACATGTTTGCAAAGATAATTCTGGTTTGGGTATGAGAAAAGCCAAGTCAAGGAGATCTGCCAGAAGACTGTTTTGGTCATCCAAAGAGGGACAGATTTGTTAATAAAGAGAAGCATGAGAAATGCCCTTTGGAGTAAAATTGACTACCTCAGAGTGTCTGGCTTCACTGTGCTAAATAAGGTAGGACCTGCTGTGTGGAGACCAAAACTAACAAGTCTCTCGGAACCACTGTACTCAGTATCTCCCCTGAACAGTCTGTGTAGCTGTCACCAGGTGGCAGGTGGTAGGAATCTGGGTCATGGTGTGTAACCTTCCTGGTTAGGCCATGAAGAAGTGAGAGAAGTGCAGTCCTTATGATTTGGTCCATAAATACAAAACTTATCCTTGATATCAATTAACCAACTACTAACAGGGTCAAATTATAACATTCATGAGCTTTGGGCGGTTTTGAATCTGTGGGCCCCTTCCTCCATAATAAATATTAAAAATTATATTTTACAACTGCATTGGTATAAAGATGAATACAATCCATGCTGGGTTCTTTTTTATTATTGTGGTAAAATATACATAACAACATTTCCCATTTTAACCTTTTTTTTTTTTTGAGACAGAGTCTCGCTCTGTCGCCCAGGCTGGAGTGCAGTGACCAGATCTCAGCTCACTGCAAGCTCCGCCTACCGGGTTCACGCCATTCTCCTGCCTCAGCTTCCCGAGTAGCTGGGACTACAGGCGCCCGCCACTACGCCCGGCTAGTTTTTTTGTATTTTTTAGTAGAGACAGGGTTTCACCGTGTTAGCCAGGATGGACTTGATCTCCTGACCTTGTGATCCGCCCGTCTCGGCCTCCCAAAGTGTTGAGATTACAGGCTTGAGCCACCGGGCCCTGCCCATTTTAACCATTTTTTAACTGTAGAGTTCAGTGGCTTTAAGTACACTGGATTCTTTTTATGTACTTATTATTGTCTATTTATTTTTATTTATTCTGATTTTAAAAGAAATTAAAATTAAAACAGTTCTGCAGGCCCTTAAAAGTATCTTGGTCCCTAGATACCGTGCTAACTGTAGCTAATGGATGAGTTGGCCATGACTGTTAGACGGCAAAAAAAAAGGGCAAGAAAGAGCAACTTTGAAATGTAACCAAACTCATTTTACAGTTCACACACACAAAATGACATTCAAACTTACTTTTCCTTTCTGCAAGGAGACATTAATTCTAGGAAGCAGTGTGTTTACTGGATGGAACACAGGACTATGGCACACTGAGATCAAGCATTATTTTTGTCCCATACTAGCTATGGATCATACTCAGCACAATGTGCAGTTCAGACAGGCCCACCCGAGGAGCCCAAGGGAGTCAGTGCCAGCAGACTCAGAAATAGCACCAGCTCCAGGGTAAGAGGTTGGGGCAGAGACTCCAGATGAAGGCCAGGACAGCTCCCAAGGGGTCCAATAGGAATAATCCAAAGTTTAGTGGGGGACATATGTACCAATCATAGCCACAAACTAGAGGATGGAAACAAATAAGCAAAGGAGAGAACTGAGGTAAGAAGACCAAATGCCAGTCAGGCCCACTTGAGCCTCTTTTATTTTATTTTAAAATTTTTGAGGAGACAGAGTCTTGCTATATTGCCCAGGCTGGGCTTGAACTCCTGGCCTCAAGTGATCCTCCCACCTTGGTCTCCCAAAGTCTTGAGATTACAGGCATGAGCCACCATGCCTGGCCTGAGTCTCCTTATTCTTTTTTTTGTTTTGAGTCAAAGTCTCACTCTTGTCGCCCAGGCTAGAGTGCGATGGCGTGATCTCTGCTCACTGCAACCTCGGCCTCCTGGGTTCAAGCGATTCTCATGCCTCAGCCTCCTGAGTAGCTGGGATTACAGGCACCTGCCAGCATGCCCAGTTAATTTTTGTACTTTCAGTAGAGATGGAGTTTCACCATATTGGCCAGGCTGGTCTCAAATTCCTGACCTCAGGTGATCTGCCTGCCTCGGCCTCCCCAAGGGCTGGGATTACAGGCGTGAGCCACCGTGCCTGACTGAGTCTCCTTGTTCTTATTGCAAATGCTACTGTTGCCTGGAACTGTGTGCCCTCGGGCATTTCTTCTCTCCAAGCCTCAGTTTCCCCATCTATGCAATTAGAAATTGGACTAATGACCCCTCAGATCCTATAAACCTCTTTGCCTGTTTCCAGCTTCTTAGTAGCACCACCCTTTTTCCTGTTCTAGCACTAGATGATTGAAATTCAGAGATTAATGCTCAAGTTTTAGAGTAGAGGTTGCAAATTGATAGCTGCAAGGCCAAATCCAGCCACAGGAGAACTTTGTTTGGCTTGCTCAACATCTTAAAACTTCGTCACACCTGTGATCCCAGCGCTTTGGGAGGCCAAGGCGGGTGGATCACAAGGTCAGAAGATTGAGACCATCCTGGCTAATGCGGTGAAACCCCATCTCTACTAAAAGTACAAAAAAAAAAAAAAAAAAATTAGCCGGGCGTGGTGGCACGCACCTGTAGTCCCAGCTAGTCGGGAGCTGAGGCAGGAAAATTGCTTGAACCTGGGAGGCAGAGGGTGCAGTGAGCCGAGATTGCATCACTGCACTCCAGCCTGGGCAACAGAGTGAGACTCTGTCTCAAACAAACAAACAAACAAAAACTTTGAATTAATTCCCAACATCCAAAAAATCAGGAAATTACTCATAAAAATCTGAATTTCTGCCTTCTCTTGAAACGTTGTCAGCTCTCCCTTCCTTGGCTTTGTGTTCCCACATGACCTTTGCTGGAACTGAGTAGAATCTATTCCTTCTAGATGAGGCACAAATTCCCCAGGGTGCCACAATCTCCCCCAGCCTACTTCACTATTGCCTTGTCCCTGTAGGCAGTTGGATGTGCTCCCTCTGCAGTCAAAGGTCAAAGTTTTTCTTACCTTACTCACCTCTCCAGGGCCCAAGTACTGCCCATCATGAGGCTGCCTGAAGCTGAACTTCAGGCCTCCCAAGCCATCCCCTTGTGGCTAAGTCTGAACAAAGCCTTTGAGCACTAAGTCATCCACAGCACATCTCCCCAGGGTGACCATGATCCACTGAGTAGTTTTCCCTTTTACTCATCTGCCTCCTGATAGATGTACTACATCTGAAGATGTGGAATTCCTCTGCCAAGATGTGCCTCCGTCCTTTTGGGACATTGACTAGATGGTCCAGAGGTGCCTGTCTCCAAGGATCCAGTCATCTAGAGGCTGAAAGGCTGAAGAGGGGAAGCATCAGCTGGAAGTTCTTGCCAAGAATGAGGAACCAAGAGAGCATGGGAATCAGAAACCTGGAAATTTTGGAAACACTCCTAAGGGTTATTAGAATCAACCTTCTGGCTGGGCGCGGTGGCTCATGCCTGTAATCCCAGCACTTTGGGAGGCTGAGGTGGGCAGATCACGAGGTCAAGAAATCGAGACCATCCTGGCCAACATGGTAAAACCCCGTCTCTAAGTCTCTATCTCTGTGGAGATAGCACAGACTGTGTGCCCACCTGCCACAGGAAGCCCCCTATAAAATCTACCTCCTGTGTCTCTTCATAAATGGGCTCTGTGGCTGGGAGCAGTGGCTCACATCTGTATTCTCAGCACTTTGGGAGGCCAAGCCGGGTGGATCATGAGGTCAGGAGTTCAAGACCAGCCTGGCCAAGATGGTGAAACCCCATTTCTACTTAAAAAATAAATAAATAAAAAAGCCAGGCATGTTGACAGCTGCCTGTAATCCCAGTTGCTTGGGAGGCTGAGGCAGAGAATTGCTTGAACCTGGGAGGCGGAGGTTGCAGTGAGCCAAGATCGCGCCACTGCACTCTAGCCTGGGCAATGGAGCAAGACTCTGTCTCCAAAAAAAAAAAAAAAAAAAAAAAAAGAGAAAGAAAAAAGAAAAAAGAAATGGGCTCTGTGTTTCCTGTATAAGACATCTCAATACAACTGGTATAGAATAGAATGAGCTCTTAAAACAGCTCTACATGGTTTTGCTTACAGTAGGTTGAAACAATTCCACCAAAATGATATATAAATGGAATGAGGAATTAAAGAGCAGTGACATTTTCTGGATTATTTTCCTGAGTCAGTTCTAATATTGCCTACTCTGCAATATCTTTTCCTCTTCCCCTCCCCTATCACTAAACATTGTTATTCCTACCAACGAAATATCCCTGGGACCTCTGCACTTCACTCCCAGGGCCTCTGCTTTGGTTCAAGCAGGTTGGCCCGCCCACAGTTCCCCAGTGTCTCTGACCATCTCCTCACAGCTGTCAGGGCAAAGGTTCTAAACACAAATCAGCGCATCTTACTTTCCAGCTTAAAATCTCTCAGGGGTTCTCACTGCTTCCAAAGTAAAAGCTACGTTTCCTCACTTGATGCCAGAGTCCTGCTGACACCTGGCCCTGCTCCCTCTCCAGCCTCATCTTGTGCTCATACTCCCATCACATACAATTACCCATAGAGCCTCAAAAGGTCCCTTATGTTTTCTGCCTCTCAGCTTTGGCTCTTGCTATTTCTCTGTGCCTGGAATCCACTTTTCCCCCTTGTGAAACTCCCCTCAGCAAACTCCTACTCATCCTTCAAGACCCTATCCAAGTGATTCCAGATCAATGAAGCCTCCTCTGTCTACCCTGCAAGGGAATAGCACGGGGCAGAATGACTACATGCCAGTTCCTTGTAGGCTGAATACCAAAAAGAGATGGGGCTCTGGCCATGGGTAGGGATCAAAGGAATAGATCAGAAGTTGCAAACTCAGAACTTCTCCAGTCCTTATTCTGTCTCCAGAAGTGTTTTCTTTGTCAGGCATGAGTTTCAATTTTTTAATTTTGAGCAGCTGTTCTTCAGATCTCAATTTATGTTAATGGTTGGTCCCGGAGGGCCTCTGGGTAAATGGGTGAAGGGGTTGTGGGAGGGGAACTGTTAAGAAGGGATATATAGGGCCATATGTGGTGGCTCATGCCTGTAATCCCAGCACTTTGGGAGGCTGAGGTGGGCGGATTATGAGATCAGGAGTTCGAGACCAGCCTGACTAACATGGTGAAACCCCGTCTCTACTGAAAATACAAAAAAATTAGCCTGGCATGGTGGCGTGTGCCTATAATCCCAGCTACTTGGGAGGCTGAGGCAGGAGAATTGCTTGAACACAGGAGGCGGAGGCTGCAGTGAGCTGAGATCATGACACTGCACTCCAGCCTGGGCGACAGAGCAAGACTCCGTCTCAAAAAAAAAAAAAGAAGGGCTATATAAGTATTTGGTATTTTTGGTTTTTGGACAGTAACATCTCTCCGATACACAAGGAAGAGTGTGGTGCTCTACTACTTGGTATGTGTATGGCTGCAACCATAAGACTTCTTATAAGTTCGGTTAGAGGCACCCATGAGAGTAGCTGTGCTCAAAGCTAATGGTACAAACAGAGCCTCCTCAACAAGATCTGCCCCTTGCTGCCTGGGTATGTAGCTGGAAGGGCTAGGGCTGAGTACTCACAAACTGGCAATCAGTGGTACAAGGCTGGCCACCATCAAGCCCTGTTCTACCTCTCTGTCATCTTCGTGTCACAAGCTGAAATTGGAGTGCCATGTTTACTTAATTGAGAAAGAAAGAAGGCAATTTGATTTTCATCCTGCTGGTAGAGTCCTGTATCTTTTTCTGTATCCAAATAAGTCAGAACCAAGGTAGAAGCTTGCAAAAAGCTTCCCAGGGAGCTCAAATACTCTCATGCTGCTTCCCCCTCCCCTCATTGCTTGGCCCCTTCTGTTCTTTGTATGTGCTTCTGTCATAGCACGTGGCACACTAGTATACCAAATGTTTTCCATTCCAAAACACTATAGATTGTAAGACATCTTTTAATCTATTAATTTACTAATAGAGAATTTAATAATAGATATTTGTGTCAGGGGAATTCAAAAGATTAAATGAACTCATCTATTCATGCATCTGACTTTGGAAGCTTTAAAATGTTTTTTAAAAAGCATCTTTAAATTGAGGAACTAAGTCAATGATTTTTTACACCGTTTCTCTTCAACAGAATGTGAACTTGGTAAAGTCATTTTTTGGTAAAGCACATTTTTGTCCCTCTTCTCCCCAACTCCCCACCTCCAGGCCATGCCTGTTGGTATCCTGAATGAATGTTTCATTTGGAAGTTTTTCTAGAAGCTCCCTTGGTTACTATGGTAACCCAAAATTTGTTTCAAAGCCCTGTGTACCAAGGGAAGCCCTGCTGAGGATGGCTGCCTGCTGACCTGGACTCTGAACCAGGCTGCATATGCTGACCTCCCTTACTGGGCAAACAGAAAAATGATGGAAAAAAAACACTTTCGATAAAAACTGCAGAGATGGCAGCTTTGCTAATATAAAAAATTTTTAAAAAATAATTCTGTTGACATTTTTCAAACTTTTTACCAATGCAAAAAAAAAAAAAAAAAAAAAAAAAAAATCTGACCTCTCAAAGTGTTTTCTCAGTGAGCTCCTAGACAATTTGAACAAAGGACCCTTAGTGGAGAGTTAGACAATCTGTTCTCATGGTTCAGTAATTTGTTGAACTTCTGTTGAATCCATTTATTCTCTGAAAATATAAAGATTCCAGCTAAGAAAGACTGCATATAAATACAATAATAGTGCCATTTCCCAGGTGCCTATTCATGCTCCAGGTACTTCACATAGACTTACTTGACAAACACTGGTATATCATTTACTGTGTACTAAGCCCCTTTCTATATTCCTTACACATATTAATTAATTTGATTCTTATAACAAGCCTATGAAGCAGCTTATGTTGTTATTCACATTTTAGAGATCAGAAAACTGAGGCATAGAATTGAGGCATAGAGGTTAAGTAACTTGTTCAAGGTCACATAGCTAGTAAGCTCTAGAGACCAAATTAAATCCCAGGGTGCCTGGCTCCAGAATCTGTGCTCCTCACCAAATTGCTACACTGCCTCTTTCAATCTTTTCAATAATCCAATAAAATAGTGACATCTATTTTATTGAATTGTACCAATTGAACAGATTTGATACTCAAGCTCAGTCAGGTAACATGTCTCCATAGCTTCTCTGCATCTGACCACATTCTGCCCTGGGAAAATTCTGGAAACACTCCCAAGGGTTATTAGAATCAACCTTCTGGCTGGGCATGGTGGCTCACGCCTGTAATCCCAGGACTTTGGGAGGCTGAGGCGGGCAGATCACGAGGTCAAGAAATTGAGACCATCCTGGCCAACATGGTAAAACCCCGTCTCTATTAAAAATACAAAAATTAGCTGGGCACGGTGGCGCATGCCTGTAGGCCCAGCTACTCAAGAGGCTGAGTCAGGAGAATCACTTGAACCTGGGAGGTGGAGGCTGCAGTGAGCTGAGATTGCACCACTGGACTCCAGCCTAGCAACAGAGCAAGACTCCGTCTCAAAAAAAAAAAAAAAAAGAAAAGAAAAAAATCAACCTTCCATCTCCTACTTCCCCAAACACATACATTCATAGGAAATGCATAATGTTTCTCTCAAAGTTATTTTTAGGAGTCTAGGTGCCCCAAATGCACAGAGACAAATTATTTTGAAGTGATGCTCTAAGGCATGCACTGGCAGGAATTGAATATGCAAACATAATGAGTTCAATTAATTAGAAGAGAGTGTTTCTTTTAAGACCACAAAATAACTGCTGTTTGAAGTGTGAGCTCATAATCAGAAATCCTGTAACTTAAATGCCTAAAGTGTTTGAACTGTATTAGCCTAAGAAAATGCCCTTGGGATATGGAAGAGCATTGTCTTCCACAGACCTGTCAGCTGGGAGAAGATATAATACCCTAAGGCTGGTACCACTCCCTCAGGTGAAATTTTGAGTCACTTGAACATACAATAGTAGGGTAATCAGCCATTCTGATTGGCCTGGGACTATCCAGGTTTTAGCACAGAAAGTCCCTCATACCAATGAAACCCCTTAGTCCTGGAAAAATTGGGATGGTTAGTCACCCTCAATTAAGAACCAGTTATGGTCCGGCAAGGTGGCTCATGCCTGTAATCCCAGCACTTTGGGAGGCTGAAGTGGGTGGATCACCTGAAGTCAGGAGTTCGAGACCAGGCTGGCCAACCTGGTGAGACCCTGTCTCTACTAAAAATACAAAAAATCAGTCTGGCATGGTGGTGCACACCTGTAATCCCAGGTACTCGGGAGGCTGAGGCAGGAGAATCACTTGAACCCAGGAGGCAGAGGTTGCAGTGAGCCAAGATCGTGTCACTGCACTCCAGCCTGGGCAACAGAGTGAGACTCAGTCTCAAAACAAACAAGCAAACAAAGAAATAAACAAAACAGTTATAAGTGACAATTTCTGGTAGAAATTCCCTTTTGGCTGGAGAAGAGGAACTGAGGGTAGTGAGAGGTAAAGTTCATGCCAGGCAGAGAGAGCAGCTTGAGCAAAGTCCCAGAGGTATGAAATGTTAGGGGGGTTTTAAGAAGTTGCAAGCCTCCCTCATGGCTCTGGTTTAGAGTTGAGGAGGAATGCAGAGCAGAAAGTGAGGGGAAAGGGAGGTGACTGGCTAGATATTAAACTAATGGAATTTGAAATTCCTGGATAGAGCTTTATGAGCCTGGTTCAATATTAAGGAGCTGTCACCAGGACCAAGAGCACTTTTCTGGTGATGATGGTCTTTTTGAGTCTTGGTTAAATTAAAAACAAAAGAAAACACAACAAAATGGGCTTGGGGCCGGGAGCAGTGGCTCATGCTTATAATCCTAGCACTTTGGGAGGCCAAGGCAGGCATGTCACTTGAGCTCAGGAGTTCGAGACCAGCCTAAGCAACATAGGAAACCCTGTCTCTACAAAAAACACAAAAATTAGCTAGGTCTGGTGGTGCATTCCTGTAGTACCAGTTACTCGGGAGGTTGAGGCAAGAGAATCACTTTAACCTGGGAGGTGGAGGTTGCAGTGAGCTGAAGTCACACTGCTGCACTCCATCCTGGGTGACAGAGTGAGACCCTGTCTCAAAAAAAGAAAACAAAAAAAGTAAAACAACAAAAAAAGGCCTTGGCTTATAGAATCTTAAATCAGTGGTCATCAAACATTTTGACTCACATGTTCCCTAAAATAATGTGAAAATTATGTATCTCCTTGTATATTTTTAAGTTGACATTTAACATTTTTATCGTAAGTTTAATCCTTGCAAACTATATAGTTTCTGGCACTTAAAAAATATAGACATTTAAAAATAAGTCAGGCCGGGCGCGGTTGCTCAAGCCTGTAATCCCAGCACTTTGGGAGGCTGAGACGGGTGGATCACGAGGTCAGGAGATCGAGACCATCCTGGCTAACATGGTGAAACCCTGTCTCTACTAAAAAATACAAAAAACTAGCCGGGCGAGGTGGCAGGCGTCTGTGGTCCCAGCTACTCGGGAGGCTGAGGCAGGAGAATGGCATAAACCCAGGAGGCATAGCTTGCAGTGAGCTGAGATGCGGCCACTGCACTCCAGCCTGGGCGACAGAGCGAGACTCCGTCTCAAAAAAAAAAAAAAAAAAAGTCATTATATAACTTTAAAATAAATCCAGTGGAATCTAAATAACAAAGCAATTCAATGTTTGATATCCTCCCCATCAACATTATTATTATTATTACTATTTATTTATTTATTTTTTGGAGACAGAGTCTCGTTCTGTGGCCCAGGCTGGAGTGCAATGGTGCGATCTTGGGTCACTGCAACCTCTGCCTCCTGGGTTCCAGTGATTCTCCTGCCCCAGCCTACCAAGTAGCTGGGATTACCAGGCACCCACCATCATGCTGGCTATTTTTTGCATTTTTAGTAGAGATGGGGTGTTGCAGGAAGTCAGGGACCCCAAACAGAGGGACTGGCTGGAGCCATGGCAGAGAAACATGAATTGTGATGATTTCATGGACATTTATCACTTCCCTAATAATACTCTTATAATTTCTTACGCCTGTCTTACTTTAATCTCTTAATCCTGCTTTCTTTGTAAGCTGAGGATGTATGTCACCTCAGGACCCTGTGATGATTGTGTTAACTGTACAAATTGATTGTAAAACATGTGTATTTGAACAATATGAAATCAGTTCACCCTGAAAAAGAACAGAATAGGCCGGGCGCGGTGGCTCAAGCCTGTAATCCCAGCACTTTGGGAGGCCGAGATGGGCGGATCACGAGGTCAGGAGATTGAGACCATCCTGGCTAACACGGTGAAACCCCGTCTCTACTAAGAAATACAAAAAATAGCCGGGCAAGGTGGCAGCGCCTGTAGTCCCAGCTACTCGGGAGGCTGAGGCCGGAGAATGGCGTGAACCTGGGAGGCGGAGCTTGCAGTGAGCTGAGATCCGGCCACTGCACTCCAGCCTGGGCTACAGAGCGAGACTCTGTCTCAAAAAAAAAAAAAAAAAAAAAAAAAAAAAGAAAAAGAACAGAATAACAGCGATTTTCAGGGAAACAAGGGAAGACAACCATAAGGTCTGACTGCCTGCAGGGTTGGGCAGAATAGAGCCATATTTTTCTGCTTGCAGAGAGCCTCTAAATGGACATGCAAGTAGGAGAGATATCACTAAACTCTTTTCCTAGCAAGGAATATAATTTTAAGACCCTAGGAAAAGAATTGCATTCCTGGGGGGAGGTCTATAAACGGCCACTCTGGGAGTGTCTGTTGTCCTTGTCCTGTTTCCTCAGAAGCATGTGATCTGTGTTCTCTTTTTGCCCTTTGAAGCATGTGATCTTTGTGACCTCCTCCCTGTTCATACACTCCCTCCCCTTTTGAAGTCCTTAATAAAAACCTGCTGGTTTTGTGGCTCAGGTGGGCATCACGGACCTACTGTTATGTGATGTCTCCCCCAGTGGCCCAGCTGTAAAATTCCTCTCTTTGTACTCCCTCTCTTTATTTCTCAGACTGGCCGATGCTTAGGGAAGATAGAAAGAACCTATATTGAAATATTGGGGGTGCATTCCCCCGATAATGGTGTTTCACCATGTTGGCCAGGTTGGTCTCAAACTCCTGACCTCAGGTGATCCACGCATCTTGGCCTCCCAAAGTGCTGGGATTACAGGCATGAGCCACCATGCCTGGCCAACACTCTTTTTTTTTTTTGAGATTGAGTCTTACTCTGTCACCCAGGCTGAAGTGCAGTGGCAAAATCTTGGCTCACTGTAACTTCCATCTCCTGGGTTCAAGTGATTCTCCCACCTCGGCCTCCCAAGTAGCTGGGATTACAGGCATATGCCACCATGCCTGGCTAATTTTTATATTTTTAGTAGAGATGGGATTTCACCATGTTGCCCAGGCTGGTCTTGAACTCCTGACCTCAGGTGATCAGTCCACCTGGGCCTCCCAAAGTGCTGGGACTACAGGTGTGAGCCATCACGCCCAGCCCCAAACCAACATCCATTTAAAAAATACATGAGTCCATCTCAGTGGTTCATGCCTGTAATCCCAGCACTTTGGGAGACTGAGGCAGGCAGATCACAAGATCAAGAGATGGAGACCATCCTGGCCAACATGGTGAAATCTTGTCTCTACTAAATATACAAAAATTAGCTGGGTGTGATGGTGTGTGCCTGTAGTCCCAGCTACTCAGGAGGCTGACGCAGGAGAATCACTTGAACCCGGGAGGCGGAGGTTGCAGTGAGCCGAGATGGCGCCACTGCACTCCAGCCTGGTGACAGAGTGAGGCTCTGTCTCAAAAACAAAACAAAACATGAACAACCTCTTTTTCAGCAGAAAATTTTACATTGGTCTTTTTTTCTTTTTTTTTTCTTTTTTTTTTTTTTTTTTGAGACGGAGTCTCGCTCTGTCGCCCAGGCTGGAGTGCAGTGGCGCGATCTCGGCTCACTGCAAGCTCCGCCTCCTGGGTTTACGCCATTCTCCTGCCTCAGCCTCCTGAGTAGCTGGGACTACAGGCGCCCGCCACCGCGCCCGGCTAATTTTTTTGTATTTTTAGTAGAGACGGGGTTTCACCGTGGTCTCGATCTCCTGACCTTGTGATCCGCCCGCCTCGGCCTCCCAAAGTGCTGCGATTACAGGCGTGAGCCACCGCGCCTGGCCCTTTTTTTCTCCTTGAACTTATATTTCCATTCCACTTTCTCCACAGATTTTTTTTTTTTTTTGAGACAGAATTTCATGCCTGTTGCCCAGGCTGAATTGCAATGGCACAATCTCGGCTCACTGCAACCTCCACCTCCCGGGTTCAAGTGATTCTCCTGCCTCAGCCTCCCAAGTGGCTGGGATTACAGGTGCCCACCACCATGCCCGACTAATTTTTGTATAGTAGAGATGGGGTTTCACCACATTGGCCAGGCTGGTCTTGAACTCCTGACTTCGTGATCTGCCCACCTTGGCCTCCCAAAGTGCTAGGATTACAGGCATGAGCCACTGCACCCAGCCCACATAATTTTTTTATACTTGAAAGTCTTTTGTTGATCATACCATCATACTTCTTGGCAACAAAAATTATGCATGTAAATTAAAATGGAATTAATTAGAAATAAGTTTATTAATGAGATGGAAGCCTATTTTAAAAAATTGTTTCATGAATGCATGGGTGAAAATTTTTTATTGCTGAAATGAGATTGCATTTAGAATCATTCATATTTCTTTTTTGTTTATGTTTGTATATATATATGCATTATATATGACTGAGAAATCTTTATATAAATAAGATGATGGGAATAGAAGAATGGAAGATATTTTGTTATAACCAAATATCACTCAAGCTTCAAACTCCTCCTAAGTTATATGCCAAAAGAAGATATATAATAAAAAATTATTTTTGTTGAACTATCAGCTGACAACTTGATTAGATCCTCCTTTGATTTTGTTGAAATTAAAGAATAGGAAACACCAGGCTTACAAATAATCTTGTTATCCAATGATTCACTTTCTCAACACTAAGATCAAAATATCGAACCTCCCGCAACACACACGGATGCATGCATGCACACGCATGCACACACACATACTACACCACCACAGACACACACCACCCACACACCCTTTCACTCTTTCTTGGTGCACTAGAGTGAGATTCAGGATGGGTGGGAGCTGTGTGCTTTTTTTAGTACAGAGGGGGAAGGATAACTGTAAAAATGGTATATAGGAAATGAGAACCTGAGAGAAAAATCAGTACCAAACATTTAGAAAAAAAGAAACAAGAAAGTTGAGGATCTGAAATTTGATTTTCTTTTCTTCTATTCTTTCTTTCTTTCTCTCTTTTTTTTTGAGATGGAGTCTCGCTCTGTTGCCAGGGTGGAGTGCAGTGGCGTGATCTCGGCTCACTGCAGCCTCTGCCTCCCGGGTTCAAGCAATTCTCCTGCCTCAGCCTCCCCAGTAGCTGGGACTACAGGCGTACACCACCATGCCGGGCTGATTTTTGTATTTTTAGTAGAGATGGGGTTTCACGATGTTGGCCTAGAACTTCTGACCTCGAATGATTTGTCTGCCTTGTCCTCCCAAAATCCTGGGATTACAGGCGTGAGTGGCTGCATCTGGCCTGAAGTTTGGTTTTCTTAGAACTATCTTGCACTTGAATCCTTTGGAAAGTCTTCACATACTTCTAAGGCTACACACATTCCTCAGGTGGAGGACCATTGTATTAGAAGATATTATTGCTGTCCTGTGTGGGAGCAAGAATGGGAATGTCTACCTCTCATGTCCAGAATAAACTTTCTAAACAAGAATTTCCTAAGAAAAGGAAATCCCCTCCTTGTATCTTGCCATACTGGCCTTGCCTTAACCTTGAAATGCTTGTCTTGGGGGTATTCCTTCTGCATCTTGAGTTTTTCTGTCTGTACATGATCCTTTTTCAGCTTCATTTCTTAGCCTTGGGTCCTTCCTTGGTGGTGTCCTCATAGATGAAAAATACTAGGGGATATCTTTTCTGTCTCTATCCTGATTCACAGGGATTGACCCCAGGAAAAGACTCTAAGACAGTCATTATCTTTGGTGGAGGAGGGACAGATTCTTGTTTTGGACCTACAGAAAAGGATATGAGAATGGATCCGTAAGTCTGATCCAGTAAGTCTTCAAGCTGGGTGCATGACACAAATTTCCCCAATTCTGACTATCCACACGCCTCTAAATGCTCCCTCCACACCAACTCTCCCAGAAACCTGGAAATGTTTTAAATAGCAGAGAATCTATTTGGCAGAAGTGTGGAAAAATGTATTGAAAGAGTCAAGACTAAAAGCAGTGAGATCATTTAGGATAACTTTGGGACCACCTAAAAGACCTTTATGGTCTGTGCAAGAGATTATGATGGCCTAAATTCAGGCAGGAGCAGTGGGGATGGAAGGAATGTGTTAACTTGGGAGATGTTAAAGAAGTGGAAAGAACTTACTCAACTTAATGACTGATTGGATGAAGGTGATGACAGAGGGTATGGTTTAGGATGAGCTCCATTTTTCTGATATGGGCAACTAGATAAATTGTAGTACAGGTATGGTTTGGATCTGTGTCTCCATCCAAACCTCATGTTGAATTGTAATCCCCAATATTGAAGGTGGGAGGTGATTGGATCATGGGGGCAGTTTCTCATGGTTTAACATCATCCCCCTTGGTGCTGTCATGGCAATAGTGAGTTGTCATGAGATCTGGTTGTTTAAAAGTGTCTTGCTCCTGCTCCAGCCATGTAAGAGAAGCCTGCATCCCCTTCGCCTTTTGCCATGATTGTTAAGTTTCCTGAGGCCTTCCCAGAAGCCAAGGAGGTGGCCAGCATCATGTCTCCTGTACAGCCTGCAGAACTGTGAGCCAATTAAACCTCTTTTCTTTATAAATTACCCAGTCTTAGGTATTCCTTTATAGTACGTGAGAATGGACTAATACAAGTACCATTCACCCATTAGCACAAAGAAAAAATGAATTTGAGGAGAAGATGGCAAGTTCAATTTTTGCATGATTAATTTGAGGGAGCTGCTGGATAGACAGGAATACTTATAAAGTAGGTGGTTCAATACATGGGTCTGGAGCCCAGGAAAGGGCTCTGAGTTAAAGATACAAATTTAGGAATCAGGAGTGTATAGGTGTAAATTCAAGCCATGAGAGAGGATTAAATTACCCAGAGAGAGGGTATAGAAAATGATGAGAAAAGTGCTAAGTGCAGAATGCTTAGAAAAACAAACACAAGTCTGGGTAAAGAAGAGACACCAGCCAAAGGCGTGTTTAAAACAGAAGAGAGGGAGGAGAGCTTCCAGGAACACATGCATTGTCTTAGAGTCATATGTCTCAAAATATGAGTAGATTTTTCTTTCTTTTTCTTTCTCTCTCTCTCTCTCTCTCTTTTTTTTTTTTTTTTTTTCCTCTTTTTCTGAGACGGAGTCTCACTCTGTCCCCCAGGCTGGAGTGCAGTGGCATGATCTTGGCTCACTGCAACCTCCGCCTCCTGGGTTCAAGTGATTCTCCTGCCTCAGCCTCCCAAGTAGCTGGGATTAGAGGTGCCCGCCACCACGGCCAGCTAATTTTTGTATTTTTAGTAGAGATGGGGTTTCACCATGTTGGCCAGGTTGGTCTGGAACTCCTGACCTTAGGTGCTCCACCCACCTTAGCCTCCCAAAGTGTTGGGATACAGGTGTGAGCCACCATGTCTGGCCTTTTTTTTTTTTTGAGATGGAGTTTCTCTCTGTCACCTAGGCTGGAGTGCAACGGTGCAATCTCAGCTCACTGCAACCTCTGCCTCCCGGGTTCAAGTGATTCTCCTGCCTCAGCCTCCTGAGTAGCTGGGATTACAGGTGTGTGCCACCATGCCTGGCTAAGTTTTGTATTTTTAGTAGAGACGGGGATTCACCATGTTGGTCAGGCTGATTTCGAACTCCTGACCTCATGATCTGCCCACCTCAGACTCCCAAAGTGCTGGGATTACAAGCATGAGTCACCATGCCCAGCCAAGTGGATCTTTCCTAGACAAATGCAAATAAAATTAAAACTTTATTCAATCCTATTGCCCCATTAGTGATTCCCCCTTTTCTTTCATCTACATGCTAAACTTGTTGAAAGAGTTGTTTTCCATTTCTGTCTCCAATTCCTTATCTCCAACTCTTCTCTTAGAATCCAGCCATGTAGTTTCTGCCTTTTCCATTCTACTGATCTTGACCTCTCAAGGATCTTCAGAATATATTATCAATGGCTTTTTCTCATCCCAGACTTTTGGAGATGATGCAAAGAAGCACCAGTAGGGGTGTAAGGAAATGAGAAAAAAAAGAGAAGGGAGATAATAAATGGTGTATTTTCAAGTCAGTTACCACTGTGGGTAACTGGAACTTAATTCTGCTGGGGAACTCTCAGAGTCAGTGTACAGCACAGGCTCAGAGTTATTCTAAGGGGTGAGGAATCTGGTGTATATACATACCAATTCTAGTCAGTCCTTGATTGAGGGTTGCTACACTGGGGTGAAGATGAGGAAGCATTAATTCCCCTATACTTCTGGCTTGACAGTGCTGAGGCCGAATAGGATCCAACGACTAAAGGTCCTAAGACATTAGGAGTCAGGAGTCCTGCCCTATGCAATAAGACCTGAGAAGATATGGACAGGACACTAAATGGGTCTGCCACATCCCTTCTTGGTCTCCCCAACATATTTTACTCTGCCATACACTCTTTTTTGAAGTATTCTCTTTCTTTGATTCCTGTCCTGATACCCTAACCTGGTTCCTATTCCCATCTTTGCCCTCTCTTCACCTTGAATAGTTACTTTTTTCTTTCTTCTACCTCTTGAACAGGAGCAAACTGGAAGATAGAACTTCAGTTGTCAGTCCTCTGTTCTTTGTTTCTTTATAGACTCACTTGATTATTTTTCTAACTTCACTACCTCAACTCTTGCTTTTATGCAGATTACTCCCAGTGTGTTGTATATAATTACGTTCAATGACTTAGCTGTTGAGATCAAGATTTATTTGAAGGTCTTCGGAAAAAAAAAAAAAAGACTTTGGCTATCTTTTATAACTCAACAGACTGAAAAATCTATAAATGTCTGCTGGGAGTCATTCAAGAATTACACTTCCAGCTGACAGTGTGAGAAGCAGGCTCAATAAATGACTCAGCTTGCAATCAATAGAGCATTATGCTTCAAGGAAATGGGAAAGTCTCATACCAATTTAGAATTTGTCACTAAATTTAGTCTGACTCTTTGTCCAGAAAGAAGTGCAGCTCTCTACTGTCAAAAGCTGAGCTCTTGGGAATTTTTTTGCCTATTTCCTGGGCAGAGCCATAATTAACAATGTTTGCTCTCAAGAAAAGCAGCATGACGCATGTCCTTAAATCAAGCCAGTGTGAGTGAGTGAGTGTGTGTGTGTGTGAGAGAGAGAAAGAGAGAGAAAGAGAGAGAGGGAGGGAGGGAGGGAGAGAGAGAGAGACAAGGAGATGATCATGTGGTGATCAAGGAAAGGTAGAGTGAAGGAATTAGAGCCTAAGGGAAGAATAAAGGGATGGCTTCTGGCTCCATCCATCTCACTGGCTTCTAGGAAGTAGCGTGGAAATGAGGGAATTTTAGATTTTTAGACTGTGCTCAATCTTTTTTCATGATCATTTACAAATTTCTTTGGGCCTCTGTCTGATACATAAGAGGGGAACACTGAAAATTTTACTGGAAGCTCTGGGCACATAGGAGGGGCTTGGTAAGAAACCCAAGAATTCTGATTCCTGATTTTTTACTGTGGCCAATTTTAAGCATTTTGGGGGCTTTGTTTGTTTTCTTTCTAGATCTTGGAGATCTGTTTGTCCTCAAGGTTCTGAAATTTCACGAAGCTATGCTCCGGTGTGGGCAGACTTTAGAGTGCTATACCGGCACTCCATAGGCCCTTTCAATCTGCAAACTCTAGGATATTGTCCTGAATTATTTTGAGGATTGTTTCCTTCCCTCTTTTTTCTCTTCGCTTTTTCTAGACTCTGTATTTGGATGTTGGACTTCCTGACAGGTCTTCTAATTTTCTTACCTTTTCTGTCCTTTATTTCATCATTTTGTCCTTTTGTTCTATGTTATAGGAGACTCTCTTTCAACCCATTTACTGTGTATTTGTTTTTTAAATTTTTACTGTCAAACTTTAAATTTTCAAGGCTTTCTTCATGTTCTCTGGGTATTCCTTTTCATAAACACACCATTTTCCTCTTTCATTGATATAATATTCATCTCTCTGAAGATTTTTGGTGATTTATTTTCTGTTTTCTTTCTTTCTTTTTTTTTTTTTTTAGAGACAGGGTCTTGCTCTGTCACCCAGGCTAGAGTACAGTGGCATGATCATAGCTCACTGTAACCCTGAACTACTGGGCTCAAGTAATCTCCTCAGCCTCTGAAGTACCTGGGATTATAGGTGTGCACTACCACACCTGGCTAATTTTAAAAAAATAAAAATAAAAAATAAGCTTTTTGTAGAGATGGAGTCTTGCTATGTTGCCTATGCTGGTCTCAAACTTTTGGCCTCATTCAACACTCCTGCCTTGGCCTTCCAAAGTGGTGGGATCACAGACATGAGCCACTGTGCCTGGACTAATTCATTCTTTCTATTTGTCATCTTAATTTAGGTGTCCTGAGACAAAACCTTGGATGGTCCACCCTACTTAGGGCCCTCTTCTAGGAAACACAGGTAGTGAGGGAAAGGTGTGAGTCACTGGAGGTGCCCCTGAAGAAGGGAATTCTGTGAACCTAGAAAATTTAATCTTTCCCCCAGACCAAAGAGAGTGGGGATTCCTGCAGTTCAGTCCATACTGCCTCCTGGGGCTGTGTATCTGCTGAGGTTCGCTGGAGATTCTGTAGGGGAGGGTCAGGACTGACAAAGATTATTTGCTTGATCAAACTTTAGCCAAGTTCCTAACACTTCTCTTAGGCCCATTTGTACACTCCTTTGTAAAATCCAGTTTTAGCAAAGAACCTGCTAAGTTGGTTTACCAAGACCCTCCCACACTTGATATGTGATCACCCTCAAGATCTGACCAGGTTCCACATCCTCCACCATCCCCTAGGTGATGTCTGATCATCCTGGCGTATCTTCAGCAAGAATCCTGTTAGGTTGGTTTAGCCAGAATATCCTCCTTGTCCCTGATGTTTACTCTTTTTATTAATTAATTAATTAATTTATTTATTTAGATTTCCTTCCTTCCTTCCTCTCTCTCTCTCTCTCTCTCTCTCTCTCTTTCTTGATGGAGTCTTGCTCTGTCACCCAGGCTGAAGTGCAGTGGCATGATCTTGGCTCACTGCAACCTCCACCTCCCAGGTTCAGATGATTCTGCTGCCTACGTCTCCCAAGCAGCTGAGATTACAGGTACACACCACCACACTCAGCTAATTTTTATATTTTTAGTAGAGACAGGGTTTCTCCATGTCTCTGAGGAACTTGTAGGTCCAGAGGGGTTAATTGGTTTGCTCAAGGTCACACAGCTACTAAGCGGCAGAGCTAACAATAGAACTCAAACCTTCCATCCCTCCTCACGAGCCTGTGCCTAACACCACCTGCTGTGTGGGCAGGCTGCCAGTCTGCATGTCCGCATCTCCTTAAAGATCATTAACGTGGTTCATAAACCACCTTCCTGCTGAAGAAGATTTCACTCTAATTTTATCACATTTGTTATTATTACATATAACATTAAATACCCACAGTGAGCAGTCACATCTTTTATTTTACTTATTTATTTATTTATTTTTGAGACAGAGTCTTGCTCTGTCGCCCAGGCTGGAGTGCAGCCGCGTAATCTTGGCTCACTGCAAGCTCCGCCTCCTGGGTTCACGCCATTCTCCTGCCTCAGCCTCCCGAGTAGCTGGGACTAGAGGCTCCTGCCACCACGCCTGGCTAATTTTTTGTATTTTTTGTAGAGACGGGGTTTCACCATGTTAGCCAGGATGGTCTCTTATC
Source organism: Macaca fascicularis (assembly GCF_037993035.2). Classification (NCBI taxonomy): domain Eukaryota; kingdom Metazoa; phylum Chordata; class Mammalia; order Primates; family Cercopithecidae; genus Macaca; species Macaca fascicularis. Next base: position 39,661,750 of record NC_088376.1, read on the forward strand.
TCCTGACTTCGTGATCCGGCCATCTAGGCCTCCCAAAGTGCTAGGATTATAGGCATGAGCCACCGTGCCCAGCCCCGAGCAGTCACATCTTAAGTTTTAAAATGAAAGACTCTTTCTGGATTAATAGAGAGAGAAGTTACTCTGCATTTAGGAAATTTGGTGGCAGGCTGATTGTTCTTTGCCATTAGGCCCCCAATACTTCCACTGGGCCTAGCTCTGGTGATTCCTCACGGCAGATTCCCTCCCCACTGCCATGCCTTTTGTTTGTATTTTCACAGTTAAATCTGAGCAGAGGACTCCTAGGTAGTAGATTTTAGTGTATCAGGTGCAACTACTGGATATTATTTAAACATTTTTTTTTCTAGAGCACAGATCAGGAGTCAAAAAGGATCTTGATGCAGAAGTACTGACCACAGGAAAGAGTTGCCAAGATTAAGTTGTTTCTGTTTTGCATTATTTTTTTATTTTTTATTTTAATTTTTTTTAGTATTCTGTCCAATAAATGCTTGTTGAGCAGTAAGTCAAATCAGATTTGGTAGATATCAGAGGTGGTGAATATTTGCTCTTCTGGGCCACTCAACACAAATTTCCTCTTTTCTTAGAACTGGTATCTAATATTTATTCCCAGGGTCCACGTACCTCAGGGAAATCTGATGCTATCCCTCTTCTGCTTTAGAAATGGGATATTGATATGGGATATGAAGCTATCTTAAGCTAATAAATACCACCCTTATAACCACAATGATTGGACAGGGAAGAGAAAGTCCAACCAGACTCAGCTCTGGACTTCGGTTCATCACTCGGAGTGGAGAAGTGCTCGTCTTCCTTTCATGTGAACAAAGAAGCCTGTGGATCCAGGAGCCTTTGATAGTCATCTTAGAACGACAGTGAGAGAAGCCTGCCAAGAATGAAACCAACAATGAAGAAGTAGAATTGAGAAACAGAGAGAAACTGGGTCTTGATCTCGTCATTTTAGGAGCTAAATAAAGCCTGGCCTGGAGCTCTGGACTGTTCAATTACATGAACACTTATATTCCCCTATTGCTCAAAACAGCCTGTTTTACTTAATTTAAAATAATATATCAAGGTCAGTCTCATGCCTGTAATCCCTTTGGGAAGCTGAGGTGGGCAGATCACTTGAAGTCAGGAGTTCAAGACCACCCTGACCAACATGGCAAAACATACAAAATACAAAAAATACAAAAAATTACCCAGATGTGGTGGCAGATGCTGTAATCCCAGCTACTCAAGAGGCTGAGTCAGGAAAATTGCTTGAACCTGGGAGGCGGAGGTTGCAGTGAGCCAAGATAATGCCACTGCACTCCAGCCTGTGTGACAGAACATGACTCTGCCTAAAAAAAAAAAAAAAAAAAAATTTACGTATTCTTCTCTTTTCCATTTCTTTGTATATGACCTTCTCTACAGTCAGACACAAGTATCTACCAACCACTGGGGATGGCAGTGGAGATTAGTACTCCTAAAAAAATAGAATTAATTTAGGAAAAAGAAGAGTCAAAGTTTAGCTTTTTACTTGGGTGCAGAAAGGGTAAAAAGGGGAGATAGTGGAGTAAGTAGCCAGACTCTTGTATCACAATTTTAACCTTCAGGCAGAAATTCCATGAAGGCTATTAAATTGACTGTGAAGAAAGCTGAAAGTAGAGGGTCTTGGATTCCACTCCCTGTTTGGAAATATGACAGGAGAAAGCCTCACAGGGTGGCTCTGCACCAATACAGGATGGCTAAAGCAGAGTGAAAGAGCAACACGGCACAGACAAACAGAGTGAGGCCTGAGTTGACAGTCCTGATTCTATTCAGGCTTTAGCATGGTATGGAAGGGACTCACAGGTTACACTGTTAGGTACTTAGAAAGTAGCTGATGGTGCTAGCTAGTCTGGCAGAAGGTTATCCTGGTGGCAACAAAGTGACCTTGTAGCCAAACCTACAGGCAAATTACCTGGGTTGGCAATTCTCTGGGAGTCACAGCCAGACATCAGGGCGATCAACAGTGCCAGTGTCAACCAAGCAGGGACAGAGATAATCTGCCCTGTTGCATTGACTTGAGTTTCCCTCATATGATTTAAAATATTTTAAATGTACTCATGTTTTTCTCTGAGAGTACCGTGTACTATGGGTGGTGACACACTTGACATTTGTGTTTGCATTTTTCAGCCAAAAAAAATATTTTTTTTTAAAGACAAGGTCTTGGTCTGTGGTCCAGTCTGGAATGCACTGGCATGATCCTAGCTCATTGCATCCTTGAACTCCTGTGCTCAAGTGATCCTCCTACCTCAACCTCCTAAGTAGCTAGGACTACAGGTGTGTGCCATCACACCTGACTGTTTTTAACTGTTTTATTTTTTGTAGTGATCAGGTCTTGCTATGTTGCCCAGGCCAGTCTTGAATTTCTGGTCTCAAGTGATCCTCCTGCCTCAGCCTCCCAAAGTGCTGGGATTACAGGTGTGAGTCACCGCACCTGGCCCAAGTTAACGTTTTTTTATTGTGGTGAAATATGCATAAGATAAAATTTACCATTTTCACCATTTAAAAATTTGTAAACTTCATTTTATTATTTAATTTGTAAGACTAATAAAAATACCATGAAAAGCAATTAAAATCATAAAGATAGTATTGTGGGTTTTTTTTTTTTTTTTTTTTTTTTTGGAGACGGAGTCTCACTTTGTTGCCCAGGCTGGAGTGCAGTGGCCGGATCTCAGCTCACTGCAAGCTCTGCCTCCTGGGTTTACGCCATTCTCCTGCCTCAGCCTCCCGAGTAGCTGGGACTACAGGTGCCCGCCACCTCGCCCGGCTAGTTTTTTTGTATTTTTTAGTAGAGACGGGGTTTCACCGTGTTAGCCAGGATGGTCTCAATCTCCTGACCTCGTGACCCGCCCGTCTCGGCCTCCCAAAGTGCTGGGATTACAGGCTTGAGCCACCGCGCCCGGCCGGGGTTTTTTTTTTTTTTTTTTTTTTTTTTTTAGATGCTGTCTCCCTCTGTTGCCCAGGCTGGAGTGCAATGGCCTGGTCTTGGCTTATTGCAACCTCTGCCTGCCGGTTCAAGTGATTCTCCTGCATCAGCCTCCCAACTAGCTGGGACTATAGGTGTGTGCCACCACACCTGGTTAATTTTTATATTTCTAGTAGAGACGGGGTTTCATTATGTTGGCGAAGGAGATTCAAACTCCTGACCTTGTGATCCACTGCCTCAACCTCCCAAAGTGCTAGGACTATAGGTGTGAGCACCCGGCCTGTATTGTTTTTTTCTATGTAGACTTTGGAATTCTTTGATTATTGTATTATAAACCATTAATCCGAGTAATTAAGGACACATCACTAGAGAATTTTCTTTCACTAAATGTTTAAAGGAATTTCTTTTCTTTTAATTTAGATGCTAGTTAAAAGAGATGGAGAAAGAGTAGGTCCTTTTTTTTTTTTTTTCCTTTGAGACAGTTTCGCTCTTGTCATCCAAGCTGGAGTGCAATGGCGCAATCTCAGCTCACTGCAACCTCTGCCTCCTGGGTTCAAGCAATTACCCTGCCTCAGCCTTCTGAGTAGCTGAGATTACAGGCTCCCACCACCATGGCTGGCTAATTTTGGTATTTTTAGTAGAGACAGGGTTTCACCACGTTGGCCAGGCCAGCCTTGAACTCCTGACCTCAGGTGATTCACCCTCCTCGGCCTCCCAAAGTGCTGGGATTACAGGCATGAGCCACTGCACCTGGTGAGCAGGTCCTTCTTAGATTTCTGATTGAAACTGCAGTGTAGACCCTTTCATTTTCTTTTCATAATCTTCAAATTTCTCATACTAAGCGACAGAGAATTGATTCTTCCAGTCTGCAGAAATATCCTTTCTTATGAAGGGAGACAGAATGGTCCATCTGATTATTTTCCATAGTGGTATAATTTCCACTAGGATTCTGCTTTATCACATCAGAAGAGCTATACTAGAAGATTTTTCCCACAGTTTCTTCTGGCATTTCTTTTTCTATTTAACAGCTTCTGAATTCCACACTTTGAATTCTCTTTCATGTCTTCATAAAAATAGGTAAAAGATACAAAACCCTTTCCTCTTCTCCCAGCAGTTTCATACCATAAAAGATACATCATAAAAGATACATCAAAAAAGATACAAAACCCTTTTCCTCTTCTCCCAGCAGTATAGTCATACCAGAAACCAAAACACACCTTTACAGCCATGAATTTATCCAGGAACTCCTCCCAGCTTTCAGGCTCTGGGTGCATTTTTGCCAACTGGTAGAAATAATAAGACACAGCCACATCTTTGGCATTCCATGCCATGTAGATTATCCTGCAGTCATTCTTCTGAAATAAAGAATGGAGAAGTTGAATGTGTAGGTATGTTTTCACCAATCAAGGAGATTGCATGTTTTTATTTCATTTATTTTTATTTTTTATATATTTTTTGAGATGGAGTCTCACTCTGTCACCCAGCCTGGAGTGCAGTGGCGCGATCTCAGCTCACTGCAAGCTCTGCCTCCCAGGTTCACACCATTCTCTTGCCTCAGCCTCCCGAGTAGCTGGGACTACAGGCGCCTGCCACCATGCCCGGCTAATTTTTATATATATATATTTTTAGTACAGACGGGGTTTCACCATGTTAGCCAGGATGGTCTCGATCTCCTGACCTCGTGATCCACCCGCCTCGGCCTCTCAAAGTGCTGGGATTACAGGTGTGAGCCACCACGCCCGACCAGCGATTGCATGTTTTTCAACTGCTCAATACCACTTGTGAGTCTGGGAATTATAAATTCCATGAAAGGCACTTGGTTTGTATATTGCAACCCATTTAAATTTCTCTGCATCCCCATTGTTACAGACCAAATCCAGTGTTTCACAGATCCGGTTTTGGGATAGATGGATGTCGGAAGGTCGTTTGGTTGTGCCTCAAGCAACCCCACCTGGGACCACTCCTTAGCAATGCTCCAGAGGAGGAGAATACGCTGAACATTCACTCATTCCCTCCTGAAGCTATTCTGCTTCTTGTCAATTTGAGGAGATTTTTCTGAAGTGCAATTTTTTATCTTCCTTTGTTTCAAGCTTTTTCAACTCCACCCCTGCCTTATCTCATTCAAATTGATTGATTGATTGATTGATTGAGATGGAGTCTCACTCTGTCGTCCAGGCTGGAGTGCAATGGCATGATCTTGGCTCATTGCAACCTCCGCCTCCCAGGCTCAAGCGATTTTTCCCGCGTCCGGCCTCATTCAAGTATTTTTTATTTAAAAAGATTACAGGGTGGGCTCAGTGGCACATGCCTGTAATCTCAGGACTTCGGGAGGCCAAGGCAGGTGGATCACTTGAGGCCAGGAGTTTGAGACCAGCCTGGCCAACATGGTGAAACCCCCATCTCCACTAAAAATACAAAAAAGTAGCTGGGCATGGTGGCACAGGCCTGTACTCCCAGCTTCTCAAAGAACCTCTTGAACCTGGAGGTTGCAGTGAGCTGAGATCAAGTCACTGCACTCTAGTCTGGGTTACAGAGTGACTCTGTCTCAAAAAAAGAGAAAAAGACAAGACAAGAAAAGGAAAGGGAGGGGAAGGGAGGGGAGGGGAGGGGAGGGGAGGGGTGGGAAGGGAAAGGAAAGGAAAGGAAAGGAAAGGAAAGGAAAGGAAAGGAAAAAACATTATGGTTATGGCTCAAACTATTTGGCAAAAGACAATGACAAAATTATAGGCTGTGCACGGTGGCTTACGCCTGTAATCCCAGCACTCTGAGATGCCAAGGCAGGCCTCCCAATCACCGATCACCTGAGGTCAGGAGTTCGAGACCAGCCTGACCAACATGGTGAAACTCCGTCTCTACTAAAAATACAAAAATTAGCCAGGCGTAGTGGCAGGCGCTTGTAACCCCAGCTACTTAGGAGGCTGAGGCACAAGAATCACTTGAACCCAGGAGGTAGAGGCTGCAGTGAGCTGAGATAGCACCCCTGCACTCCAGCCTGGGCAATAAAGTAAGACTCTCAAAAAAAAAAAGTTATAATAAATTTAGCTTAAATACTTCAGTTGGCTTTATTTGTGATTCTAGAATCAAGACAACACTTTATTCCTTAAAATAGAGTAAGTGTTCCCCCATTTTTGTTATTTTTAAGTGAACAGTTCTATGGCATTAAACACATTCACATTGTTGTTCAACCATCACCACCACCCATCTACAGAACTCTTCTGTCTTTCCCAACGGAAACTTGGTACCATTAAACACTAAGTCCCCATTCTCCACCCCAGCCTCAGTACCACCATTCTACTTTCTGTCTGTATGAATTTGACTACTCTAGGTACCTCATATAAGTGGAATCATAAAGTATTTGTCCTTTTGGCCTATTTCACTTAGTATAATATTATTAAGGTTCATGCATGTAATAGCATGTGTCAGAATGTCCTTCCTTTTCAAGGCTGAATTATATTTCATTGTCTGTGTATACCGTACTTTTTAAATTCATTCATCCATTGACAAACACTTGAGTTACTTCCACATTTTAGCTATTGTGATTAATGCTGCTATGAACACGGTGTACAAATACCTGTTCAAGTCTCTGGTTTCACTTCTTTTGTTAGTGTATCATAAGTAAAATGACTGCATCAGGCTGGGCACAGTGGCTCATGCCTGTAATCCCAGCACTTTGGGAGGCTAAGGTGGGCAGATCATCTGAGGTCAGGAGTTCGATACCAGGCTGGCCAACATGCTGAAACTCCGTCTCTACAAAAATTAGCTGGCATGGTGGCACATGCCTGTGGTCTTAACTACTCTGGAGGCTGAGGTGGGAAGATCACTTGAACCTGGGAGGCAGAGGTTGTAGTGAGCTAAGATCATGCCATTGTACTCCAGCCTGGATGACAGAGCGAGACTCTGTCTCAAATTGAAAAAAAAGAAAAAAGAAAAAAAGAAAAGGAAGTAAAATTACTGGATGATATGGTAAATCTGTTTTTAATTTTTTGAAGAATCATTACACCAGTTTCCCAGTGGCTATGATGCACGATTTTTTACTCCTTAGTTCAGTTAAAATCCAGAGTATTGTCTCAGGACCAGGAAAAATTAGGCATGCAGACACATTGAAGGGTAAGGAGGGCAGATTTATTGCGTGAAAAGAAAACTCAGCAAAGAAAGAGGGGGTCCTGCCAACAGGATCTCACCTCACAGATTGAATACCAGGCCACCACACATGTGCTGAAGAGGCCAGGCTCCTCCCCTTATATAAAGTGTGAATTCCCGGTGGCTCCACCCCACTCTCTCAGGGCACAGGCATTGCAGGCATGCCCAGGGAAGACTCTGGGCAGGTTCCCTCATCTGCACAAAGGCATCTGATATTTGGGAGAGTGAGAGATTCTCTGGGAACCCTCGCTTATTTGCCTCCTGTATCTATCAGCTATAGCATTTTACAGTTCCCACCAGTAATGCCAACAACGCCAATTTCTCCACATATCCTTGCCAAGAATTGTTAATTTTTGGTGTTTTGATAATATTTTTCCTCATGAATATGAAGGGGTATCTCATTGTGGTTTTTAATTTGCATTTCCCTAATAATTAGTGATGTTGAGCATCTTTTCATGTGCTTATGTGCTTATTGGCCATTTGTATATATATCTTCCCTTTTTTTTTTTTTTTTTTTTTTTTTTTTGAGACAGAGCCTCCCTCTGTCACCCAGGCTGGAGTGTAGTGGCATGATCTTGGCTCACTGCAACCTCTGCTTCCTGGGTTCAAGGGATTCTCCTGCCTATAGTCCCTCCCTAGTAGCTGGGACTACAGGCGCGTACCACCACGCCTGGCTAATTTTTTGTATTTTTAGTAGATATGGGGTTTCACTGTGTTAGTCAGGATGGTCTCCATCTCCCAACCTTGTGATCTGCCCGCCTTGGCCTGCCAAAGTGCTGGGATTACAGGCGTGAGCCACCTTGCCTGGCCTTTTTTTTTTTTTTTTTTTTTTTGAGACGGAGTCTTGCTCTGTCACCCAGGCTGGAGTGCAGTAGTAGCATGATCTTGGCTCACTGCAACCTCTGCCTCCTGGGTTCAAGTGACTCTCCTGCCTCAGCCTCCCAAGTAGCTGGGATTACAGGCACCTGTCACCATGGCTGGCTAATTTTTGTATTTTTAGTAGAGACAGTGTTTCACCATGTTGGCCAGGCTGGTCTCAAACTCCTGACCTCAGGTGATCCGCCCGCTTCAGCCTCCCAAAGTGCTGGGATTACAGGCGTGAGCCACCACACTCAGCGCATTTATATATCTTCTTTAGGGAAATGTCTATGCAAATCCTTTGCCTGTCCTTCCCCTCCGGCTTTTTTTTTTTGAGACAGGGTCTTACTCTGTTGCCCAGGCTGGAGTGTACTGGCTCTATCTTGTCTCACTGCAACCTCCTATTTCTGGATTCAAGTGATCCTCCCACCTCAGCATCTCAAGTAGCTGGGAACTACAGGGACATCCAGCTAATTTTTTTATTTTGTGGGGTAGAGATGCCCAGCTAATTTTGTATCTATAGTAGAGACAGGGTTTCACCATGTTGGTCAGGCTTGTCTCGAACTCCTGATCTCAGGTGATCCGCCCACTTAGGCCTCCCAAAGTGCTGGTATTACAGGCGTGGGCCACTGCAGCCAGCCTATCCTATGTTTTCTTCTAAGAGTTTTATAGTTTATGCTCTTATATTCGGGTCTTTGATCCATTTTGAAACTCCACACAGTCAATAATCCACACACAACTTTTGACTCCCCCCAAACTTAACTATTAATAGCCTACTGTTGACTGAAAGTCTTACTGATAACAGAAACAGTTGATTATCACACATTTTATATGTTATATGTATTTGGTGTGTATTCTTACAATAAAGTCAGTTAGAGAAAAGATAATGTTGGTAAGAAAGGTAATCCACCCGCCTTGGCCTCCCCAAGTGCTGATATTACAGGCATGAGCCACTGTGCCTGGCCGCAGTTATGATTTAATACTGCATCTTCATGTTTGTTTATATTTCTCTTGACTGCTAATGGTGACATATACAATCTGTGTTTGCTTAAGTTTTGATAAGTTTTTTTTTTTTTTGAGATGAAGTTCTGCTGTTTCACCCAGGCTGGAGTGCAGTGGTGCGATCTTGGCTTACTGCAAACTCTGTCTTCCAGTTTCAAGTGATTCTCCTGCCACAGCCTCCCGAGTAGTTGGGATTACAGCCACCTGCCACCATGCCTGGCAAATTTTTATATTTTTAGTAGAGACGGGGTTTCACCATGTTGACCAGGCTGGTCTCAAACTCCTGACCTTGTGATCTGCCCGCCCTCGTCTCCCAAAGTGCTGGGATTACAGGTGTGAGCCATGGCGCCCGGCCCAGTTTTGATAAATTTTGACTTTTTTTTTTTTTTGAGAGAGTCTCACTCTGTCACACAAGTTGGAGTGCAGTGGCGCAATCTGGGCTCACTGCAACCTCCACCTCCTGGGTTCAAGTGATTCTCCTGCCTCAACCTCCTGAGTAGCTGGGATTACAGATGTGCACCACCAGGCCCGGCTAATTTTTATATTTTTAGTAGAGATAGGGTTTCCCCATGTTGGCCAGGTTGGTCTCGAAGTGATCCACCCACCTCAGCCTCCCAAAGTGCTGGGATTACAGGTGTAAGCCACCACAACTGGCCTGATAAATTTTAATGTTTTATAATAGATCTGTGTATATTTTATGATAGTAAATGATAGAATGGACTAGTATCTACATATATTTTATGCATTCATGACGTACCTTTTTCTTATTTTTTTTCTATATTTCTAGGCTATATGGTTTGCAAATTTTTTCAAATGGTCACCAATTTTCAAAAACTTTTCCAATATATTTACTGAAAAAAAAAGGCCCACATATAAGTGGATCTGTCTAGTTCAAACAGATGTTGTTCAAGAGTCAACTGTATTGAGTTTTGTATCTGATTATGAGAGTGAAGTCGATGATGTTGATAAGAGGAAATAAGTATCTCCAGAATGGTAACGAGGAACTCTGGTAACTTATTCAGGGCTGTGAGGATTCTAGTTCTTTTCTGGGATCAGAAAACGGGACTTTTTACTTAAATAAAAATTGTGAGTATATGAAAACTCAGACTAAAATACATTTTAAGAATCTTTTCTGGTATCTCTTTGTATAGGAACAGCAAGACATTTCACTTTATTTTTTGTTTTGTTTTTTATTTTTATTTTATTTTTTTCCCTGAGACAGAGTCTTGCTGCAATGCCCAGGCTGGAATGCAATGGTGTGATCTCAGCTCACTGCAACCTCTGCTTCCTGGGTTCAAGCGACTCTCCTGCCTCAGCCTCCCAAATAGCTGGGATTACAGGCACATGCCACCACGCCCAGCTAATTTTTGTGTTTTTACTACAGACGGGGTTTCACCATATTGGCCAGGCTGCTCTCGAACTCCTGACCTCAAGTGATCTGCCCACCTTGGCCTCCCAAAGTGCTGGGGTTACAGGCGTGAACCACTGTGCCGGCTGGCATTTCACTTTATTTTTTAAGTTAAAGAAACATTTCAGCTGCCTTGCTGTCATTTTCAAAAGAAACACTAGTTTGGTGTCCACAAAAAATACTGGAAAGCAATATACATCTTAACCGAAGTTGTTTTGAGAGGTACCTATAGTGGATATTTTTTTTCACCTGCCCATCACTATATGGTTTCTTCTGGTAAAACGAATCTTGATTTTCTTTTGGAGGATGAGCTCTCCCCTATTCTCTGTCTCTAGATTTTTCTTTTTTCTTTTTTTTGAAATGGAGTTTTGCTCTTGTTGCCCAGGCTGGAGTGCAATGGCATGATCTGGGCTCACCGCAACATCCGCCTCCTGGGTTCAAGCGATTCTCATGCCTCCACCTCCTGAGTAGCTGGGATTACAGGCATGTGGCACCACGCCTGGCTGATTTCTTTCTTTCTTTCTTTCTTTTTTTTTGAGACAGAGTCTTGCTCTGTCGTCCAGGCTGGAGTGCAGTGGCACGATCTCGGCTCACTGCAAGCTCCACCTTCTGGGGTCATGCCATTCTCCTGCCTGAGTTTCCCGAGTAGCTGGGACTACAGGCATCTGCCACCACGCCTGGCTAATTTTTTTTTTGTATTTTTTAGTAGAGACAGGGTTTCACCGTGTTAACCAGGATGGTCTCGATCTCCTGACCTCATGATCCGCCCGCTGCAGCCTCTGAAAGTGCTAGGATTACAGGCGTGAGCCACCGTGCCCGGCCCTAATGAGACGGGGTTTCTTCATGTTGGTCAGGCTGGTCTTGAACTCCCGACCTCAGGTGATCTGCCTGCCATGGCCTCCCAAAGTGCTGGGATTACAGTCATGAGCTACTAAGCCCGGCCCTGTCTCTAGATTAAGGTATATGAATTTGCCAATGAGACATAAACTTAAGATTTTATTGGAACTACTGGGAAATAAGTGCTCTGCTTATTTTGGAATGGTTAGCTATAAAGATGATATAAGGTGAACATTGGGGAAAGGTGGGGAGGTGGCAAGAAATCACTATGTGAGAACAAACTCTTTGAAGTCAACAAAGAGGAAAGGAGAGATCATGTCCTGATGTCAATGTTTGCATTCGTGAATCTAGTCATATCTTAAGTTACCTATCTATGGATTTTTCAGTTATTAAGCCAAATATACTCCTTTTCTTAAATCAGTCTAAGTTTTTGACACTTGTAAGGAAAAGCCCTATGTATCATAGCACAAAATAATTTCATTTATTAAACATCACAAAAAGTCTAAAAATCCTCTTTCATATCTTTCTATACCTTGGTGTCACTCAGAATGTCAGCTGTGCTAAATCCCTAGTCTCACTCTCTCAAAACTCCCAGAAACCATCTCTCCTAAAGTCAGCTCATTCTAGGTCTTTTTTTCTTACGCCCTTACTCAAACTTTGCTGGTTGTCTTCCTTATCCCCACCCCATCCCACCTTCTCCAAAACAAAAAATCTAACTGAGCCTTGCAGATCAGCCTAGCCTTCTGAAGCTCCTTTTGCTTCTTTACCTCTACTCCTTATTGAGATCAGCACAATTAATGCCTGTTTGAACAACAAATGATCCTTTCTCTTTGGAAGGGTGAAAGTATGGAAATATTTACATGTTAAATGTTCTGTTCTGGTCTCATTTGTATTCAGTACAAATAGTGTGTTTGCTTGGACATTAATTTTATTTGCAAATAGCTACAGCTGGGGGTCCCTTTGGGTAAGTCTTGCTAAGATACTGCATTGGTGGGTTTTTTGTTTGTCTGTTCATTTTGTTTTTGTTTTGTTTTTTAAGGGGATGGGGAAGGAATCAAAGTAGTCAAATCAGTTTGGTTGTTTTTACAAGCCTGAGAAATGGTCAAATTCTGGATTCAGACCAAGCACACCATAGTGTGCTAGAGGCAATTTAATGACTTCCCGCCCTCTTGCCTTTTTCCCCCTCTTTGGGAACATTCTTGGATTTTCTACAGAAACAGCCAGAGGCTCTCAATTGACAATTGCCTCACTCAGCAGTTTCTTGTTAGCACATTTATCAGCCACTGTTCCCAGGACTCTCTTAAGTGTCCTAAGAATATTGACTCATTCAAAAGCAGCCCAGTTGTAGTTGGGAGAGCACCAGCACTTGCTCTATAAAGATCTAGATTGTCTCTCTACCTCAAGAGGAATCCAAAGTCCTATTATGCTGGACTCTCAAATGATCCCCAGCCCTTTGGTGCTCACACTGTTTATGAGCAGTCTGAATTCCATTCTTGGGTCTACCTAAACCGGCACCCTCAGGCTATGGGGCCCAGTGGGGAGACCACCTAACATGCTGGCTGCCTGGAGCCCAGGGAACTGTCAAGATGGCTCTGGAAGACTTCTCACCTTTTAAAAGCCCCATATTTCTTTTACATATCTTTTCATCTTCATGAATTTTGCCAACCACAACGGACTAAAATCTATTATAGTGTCCTGGAAAGGTGGGGGAAAAGATGGGATAGTTGAATAGAGTTTAATGAAGGGACTATTTAAAAAGGTGTGGATGGGGTTAAAGGAAACCTCTGGGCGTCATTACCCACCCCAGGCCTGAAGCGGCAAGGGTAGTTAGTGGTAACCAGAACCTGGAGAAAACTGCAGGAGAGGGCCACAGGATGGGAGTAATGGCTTTCAGATGAAAAACATAGCCACTACTAACAGGGTGGCCCGCTGGGGATGCAGGGGAGGTCCTGAATCACATTCTGCCTTCAGATCTGCTGGTGCCTCCCACTTGCCAAAACCAACTGAAAGCCAGATTATAGTTGACGTAGCCCATAAAGGTCAGTCCTGAGTCACAGAATGGAGTGGACAGTGGGTCTGAAGGGACAGAGGAAAAAGCAACAGGCAACTCCTGTTTTTTCCCCACAGTCAGCACCTTGGTTCAGCCCTCACCCTTTCTTGCCTGTTCCCTGGACCCATCAAATCCACTGCTTTTGATGACCAGTCTGTTTCCAAGAGGCTATATTCATTCCACTTGGGACTGCGGCATATGGACCTGGGTAGAAGAACTAGGTGTGCATTGTCAAGACCCTTCCTTCAGAGACCTCATCAGTAAAATGTCGGGTGGACTCGGGATGCCCGAAGACTTTTCCGGACCAGGATTTTCCGATGCTGGACACATGTTTAAACATCAAGGAATCGACTTGCGACTTTTAAGCATAAACAATGGGTGGAAATGGACAGAAACTGCCTCCCTGCCCACTTGCAGCGGACTACATAGCCCTGGCAGGCAATTTCTTCAAACAGGCGCCCTCCAAGGGCGTAAGCTAGAGGGGCCCGGGCAGGCGCTTTCCCGTACTTTGACCCTCCCACCTCGCGGGTAGAGGAAGTCCTTCAGTTCAGTCACAACCCTCGGCGCCCCCGGCAGTCTCCGACTCCAGCGCGAGTCAGGTTGTGGGGCGGGGAGGGGGTGGTGGCGGCGGAGAGCGCAGGCGCAGAGTCTGCGCCGGCGGCGCCCCTCTCTCTCCGCACCCCTCCGGGCAGCGCCCGCCTTGATTTTCTCAGGCGAGTGCACGCCCGCCTCAGTCGCCTCTGGGGGCACCTTCCTCGCCGCGACACGCAGGTAACCGGGCCCCGGGAGCCGGTCGGCGGCGGCGGACTGGGACCTTGACCCTGCCTGCCCGGCCGCCCCACAGGGGAATGAGAGCGGACCCCGAACTCCACACACCCGCGTTTAGCCGCCACACCTAAGGGGCAGAACAGTCTTTTTGGGTAAGGGCTGGGTTGGAGGCGACGCGCCCCGCCCGCTTTGCAGACCTCGGGGTGCTCTGCACGACGCCTGAAAGGCCGCGGGGCCCGCATTTCTCTGCGCTCACCTCCTGGAGAACCGGGACACGGGGACGGCAGGGCCAGCATCGGCTACGGCCCGGTTTCCCGTTTCTTTCCGCTGTCGCGTGTCTGGGCCCTCCTGCAGCGTCCATGATGAAAGCCAGGGGCTGTTGCTTTCCTCTCGCCCAGTAGCCCACCCAAGCAAGGGGTGAGTCCCTGTGGCGTCATGGAATCAATTTCAAATACAAGTTTTAAAAAAGGCTGGATGATTTTAGAAATATGGTCAAGAATGTGTATTTTCCATTACTCTCTTGTCTCATGTCCATGACTCTTGAACGCCAGTCTATGGGCGCTGAGATTTTCGTGGTACATCGACAGTTTGTAGAAATATTTTCCCAAGGGAAGACGAGGGCAAGGGTTAGTGGAGGAAGGGCCTGGTCACGGCCGAGAGTGGCGGAGGAGGCTCAGGGCAAGTCAGCTCAGCCTCCAGCAGCCACGGGGAGGAAAAGGCGAATCTTTCCTGACGGTGCTCTGGGCGCTGTAGAATTTCTACGCCACGTGCACCCATTTGGCCTCATTTGAGAGGAGGAGAGGGAAAAAGGGTCGCGTGGACCGGCAGGAAGTCGTGTTGCGGCCCATGAGGGCTCAGCGCGGATTTCCATCTCGGGCCAGGTTTTCTCCCGGCTCCGCGAGGAGCGAGGCGGAAAGCTCGCGGCCGAGTGACGATCAAGGGCGCGGAGATAGTAACGCCCAGGGTCCAGAGGGCTGGGGGCAGCTTCCGAGGAGCGATCTTCCTCCGCGAGAAAGGACTTGGATCAGGCTTGCCTGTGTCCGTGGTGCTGAAGTGCCTCGCGCGCCCTGGTCGACTGACTTCCTGGGCGGCGGCCTGCGTTGCCCTTCTACTCTGCACCTTTGCCAAAAATAGCCCATCTCCACGGCAGGTGGCCAGAGTGGAGCAGGCCCAACACTGAAACCATTTTCAGACAAGTTGAGGCTGGTTTCCTGAACATAACATGAAAGCAAATTGTGGCTTGCTTTGGAGGTACAGATAAGCATATGCATAACAAATTTTATTACCTATGAGAAAGTACACACCATGAGCATAAACAGGAATTCTCACATATACTTAGGAAAGATACAGGGATGTGTATTTACACACAAACCTAACACACATGCAAATACACTCATCCCTTTTGAAAACCATCATACACTACGAGCCACACATTTTTTAGAGCTTTTGTAATCCATCTTTATTTTTTGACACTTCTAGTAAATGTGAACTCTGCAGCACCATTTATTTTCATAATCATCTGTTCCAAAGGCACAGAGCCTGTGGATTGAAGTGTTTGGTATTTGGCTGAGCGATTAAGTATTTACACTTATTTAAATTCCAGAACAAAGTCTAGGAAGTTGTAAAATTGATATTGATAGCAAAAAAATTCCTTAAAGCTTAAGGAAAATGAATTAATGTAAATTTTAATAAGAACAACATATAAATCTTATAGAAATTTATAATCTGAAGAACATATGACTAAAATGTATCATAATGCAGACAATTTTAAATATATTGGTGGTATGTGGTTTGTGAAGTTCTTAAAGTTTACATTTGTATTTTTCAAAAACATTGGTATTGTTTTTTCTCAAAAAAAAATATGCTCGTTGTAAGAAATTTAGGTAATAGAGAAATGCATAAACATAGAAAACCATTGTAAACAGATTTTCATTTAGATGAACATACATACATTTTAAATGGACCAATCCTCTATTGGTTGCATTTTTGCTATATAATTTATAATTAATGTCTTTCAAACCAATACATATAAAACTAGGTCATCATTAACAGTTGCATAATATTGATCTGTGTGGACAAAATGTAAGTAATTTAAACAATCCCATAATAATGAACATTTACGTCCAATTTTTTGGACTTTAAAACAATTATTGTGGAAAGAATATGTAACATGAGATCTGTCCTCTGAACAAAAAAATTTTTTCTTTTTTTTTGAGACATTGTCTTACTTGTTGCCCAGGCTGGAGTACAGTGGTGTGATCTCCGCTCATTGCAACCTCTGCCTCCCGGGTTCAAGGGATTCTCCTGCCTCAGCCTCTGGAGTAGCTGGCCACCACACCCAGCTAGTTTTTGTATTTTTAGTAGAGACAGGGTTTTACCATGTTGGCCAGGCTGGCCTTGAACTCCTGTCCTCAGGTGATCTGCCTGCCTCGGCCTCCCAAAGTGCCAGGATTACAGGCGTGTGCCACTGCACCTGGGCCTATCTTTTTAATAAAATTTTAAGTGTATAATACATCATTGTTGATATATATTGTTGATAGATGCGATGCTGTATAGCAGATCTTTAGAGCTTATGCGTCTTGCTTAACTGAGTCTTTATGCCTGTTGATTAGTAACTCCTGATTTTCCCCTGGCCTCCAGTCCCTGGAAACCACCATTCTACTCCTTGATTCTATGACTTGTGACTACTTCATTTTAATTTTAATTTTAATTTTTAATTTTTGTGGGCACATAGGTATATATATTTATGGGGTACATGAGATACTTTGATATAGAGATGCAACATGTTTAATAATCACATAATGGTAAATGGGGTATCCATCCCCTCGAGCATGTATCCTTTGTTTTTATAAACAATCCAATTATAATGATTTAAAAATGTACAATTAAATTATTATTGACTATAGTCATCCTGTTGTGCTATCAAATACTAGGTCTTATTCATTCTTTCTACTTTTTGTATCCATTAACGATCCCCAGTTTTCCCCACACCCCCAACCCTCTCCCACTACCCTTGCCAGCTCTGGTAACCACCATCCTTCTACTCTTTTATCTGTTTTTTTTTTTTTTTTTTTTTTTGGAAATTGAGTCTTGCTTTTGTTACCCAGGCTGGAAGCTGGAGTGCAGTGGCATGATCTCGGCTCACTGCAACCTCTGCCTTCTGGGTTCAAGCGATTCTCCTGCCTTAGCCTCCCAAGTAGCTGGGCTTACGGGCACCTGCCACCATACCTGGCTAATTTTTGTATTTTTAGTAGAGATGGGGTTTTACCATGTTGGCCATACTGGTCTTGAACTCCTGACCTCAGGTGATCTGGCTGCCTCAGCCTCCCAAAGTGCTGGGATTACAGGTGTGAGCCACTGCGCCCAGCCTACTCTCTATCTCCATGAATTCAATTGTTTTGATTTTTAGATCCCACAGATAAGTGAAAACACGTGAAATTTGTCTTTCTGTGCCTGGCTTATTTCACTTAACATGATGACCTTCGGTTCCATCTATGTTGTTGCACATAACAGGATCTCATTCTTTTTTATGCCTAAATAATACTCCATTGTATATAAGTATTTGTTGATGAACACTCAGGTTGCTTCCAAATCTTGGCTATTGTGAACAGTACCGCAACAAACATGGGAATGCAGATAACTCTTCGATATACTGATTTCCTTTCTTTTGGTTATATATCTAGCAGTGGGATTGCTGGATTGTATGGTTGCTCTATTTTTAGTTTTTTGAGGCACCTCCAAACTGTTCTTCATAGTAGTTGTACTAATTAATATTCTCACCAACAATGTGTGAGAGTTCCCTTTCTCCACATCCTTGCCAGCATTTATTATTGCCTGGATTTTGGATAAAAGCCATTTTTACTGGAGTGAGATGATATCTCATTGTAGTTTTGATTTGCATTTCTCTGATGATCAATGATGTTGAGCACCTTTTCATGTTTGCTATTTGTATGTCTTCTTTTGAGAAATGTCTATTCAGATCTTTTGCCACTTAAAAATTGGATTATTAGATTTGTTTTGATAGTTATTTACCATTCCTTATATATTCCGGTTATTAATCCCTTGTCAGATGGGTAGTTTGCAAATATTTTCTCCCATTCTGTGGGTTGTCTTTTCACTTTGTTGACTGTTTCCTTTGCTGTGCAGAAGCTTTTAAACTTGATGTGACCCCATTTATTCATTTTTGCTTTGGTTGGCTGTGCTGGTGGGGCATTACTCAAGAAATTTTTGCCCAGAACAATGTCCTGGAGAGTTTTCCCAAGTTTTCTTGTAGTAGTTTGTAGTTTGAAGACTTATATTTAAGACATTATTCCGTTTTTATTTGATTTTTCTTTTTTCTTTTTTTTTTTTTTTCTTTGAGGTGGAGTCTCCATCTGTCGCCCAGGCTGGAGTGCAGTGAGTGCCGTGGCTCAATCTCTGCTCACTGCAACCGCTGCCTTCCAGGTTCAAGCGATTCTCCTTCCTCAGCCTCCTGAGTAGCTGGGATTACAGGCATGTGCCACCACGCCCAGCTAATTTTTTTTTTTGTATTTTTAGTAGAGACGGGGTTTCAGCATGTTAGTCAGGCTGGTCTCGAACTCCTGGCCTTGTGATCCACCCACCTCAGCCTCCAAAAGTGCTGGGATTACAGGCTGATTTGGTTTTTCTATGTGATGAGTGATAGGGGTCTAATTTCATTATTCTGCATATGGTTATTGTTTTCCCAGTATCATTTATTGAAGAGACTGTCCTTTCTCCAGTGTATGTCCCTGGCACCTTTGTGGAAAATGAGTTTACTATAGCTGTATGGATTTGTTTCTGGATTCTCTATTCTGTTTCATGGGTCTATGTATCTGTTTTTATGCCAGTACCATGCAGTTTTGGTTACTATAGCTCTGTAGTATAATTTGAAGTCAGGTAATGTGATTCTTCCAGTTTTGTTCTTTTTGTTCAGGATAACTTTGGCTATTCTGGGTCTTTTGTGGTTCCATATAAATTTTAAGATTTTTTTTTTCTATTTCTGTGAAGAATGTCATTGCTATTTTAACAGGAATTTCATTGAATCTATAGATTGCTTTGGGTAATATAGACAGTTTAACAATATTGATTCTTCCAGTCCATGAACATGAAATATTTTTCCATTTTTTGGTGTCCTTTTAAATTTCTTTCACAAATGTTTTATAGTTTTCTTTGTAGAGATCTTTCACATCTTTGGTTAATTCTTAGGTGTTTAAGTTGATTTGTGGGTATTGTAAATGGGTTACTTTTTTGATTTCCTTTTCAGATTGTTCACTTTTGGCATATAGAAATGCTGCTGACTTTTGTATGTTGATTTTGTATCCTGCAACTTTACTGAATTTGTTTATCTGTAAATAATAGTTTACTGATAAATTCTAAAGTTCTAACAGTTTTTTGGCGGAGTCTTTAGGTTTTTCCAAATATAAGATCACATCATTTGTAAACAAGGATAATTTGTCATCTTTTCCAGTTTAGATGTCCTTTATTTCTTGCTTTATTATTATTATTATTATACTTTATGTTCTAGGGTACATATGCACAACGTGCAGGTTTGTTACATAGGTATGCATATGCCAGGTTTGTTTGCTGCGCCCTCCAACTCGTCATTCACATTAGGTATTTCTCCTAATGTTATCCCTCCCCCAGCCCCCGACCCCCCACGGACAGGTGTGTGATGTTCCCCCCACCCCGTGTCCATGTGTTCTCATTGTTCAACTCCCACCTATGAGTGAAAACATGCAGTGTTTGGTTTTCTGTCCTTGTGGTAGTTTGCTTAGAATGATGGTTTCCAGCTTCATCCATGTCCCTGCAAAGGTGGATGTCCTTTATTTCTTTATGTTATCTGATTGCTGTAGCTAGGACTTCCAGTACTGTCTTGAATAACAGTGGTGAAAGTGGCCATCCTTTTTCTAGATCTTACAGGAAAGGCTTTCAGTTTTTCCCCATTCAATACGATACTAGCTGTGGGTCTATCGTATATGACTTTTTTTTTTTTTTTTTTTTGAGACAGAGTCTTGCTCTGTTGTTCGGGCTGGAGTGCAGTGGTGCCATCTTGGCTCACAGTAACCTCTGCCTCCCAGGTTCAAGCAATTCTCATGCTTCAGCTTCCCAAGCAGCTGGGACTACAGGCATGCACCACCATGCCAGCTAATTTTTTGTATTTTAGTAGAGACAAGGTTTTGCCATGTTGGCCAGGCTTGTCTCAAACTCCTGGCCTCAAGTGATCCGCCCCCTCAGTCACCCAAAGTGCTGGGATTACAGACATGAGCCACCATGCCCAGTCACATTTGGCTTTTATTATGTTGGGATATGTTCCTTCTATGCCCAGTTTTTTGAGGATTTTTATCATGAAGGGATGATGAATTTTACCAAGTGCTTTTCCAGCATTAATTGAAATGATTATATGGTTTTTGTTCTTCATTCTGTTGATATAATTTATCACATTGATTGATTCACACATGTTGAACCATCCTTGCATCCCTGGGATAAATCCCACTAGGTCATGATGAATGACTGTTTTAATGTATTGTTGAATTTGCTTTACTAGTATTTTGTTGACGATTTTTGCATCAATATTCATTAGAGATATTGGCCTGTAGTTTTCTTTCTTTGATGTGTCTTTGTCTAGTTTTGGTATCAGAGTAATGCTGGCCTCATAGAGTGAGTTCGGAAGTATTCTCTCCTCCTCTATTTTTGGGAACAGTTTGAGCAGGATTAGTATTAATGCTTCCTTAAATGTTTGGTAGAATTCAGCCATCAGGTCCTGGGCTTTTCTTTTCTTTTCTTTTTTCTTTTTTTTTTGAGACGGAGTCTCGCAGTGTCACCCAGCCTGGAGTGCAGTGGCGCAATCTCTGCTCACTTCAAGCTCCACCTCCTGGGTTCACGCCATTCTCCTGCCTCAGTCTCCCAAGTAGTTGGGACTACAGGCACCCGCCACAATGCCCCGCTAATTTTTTGTATTTTTAGTAGATACGGAGTTTCACCATGTTAGTCAAGATGGTCTCGATCTCCTGACCTTGTGATCCACCTATCTCGGCATTCCAAAGTGGTGGGATTACAAGTGTGAGCCATCGCGAGGTCCTGGGCTTTTCTTTATGGGGAGGAAAAGAACTTTAGGATACAGTAAAGTTGCAGGATACAAAATCAACATACAAAAATCAGTAGCATTTTATTGCAACTTTGATCTTGTTACTTGTTATTGGTCTGTCTAGGTTTCAAATTTCTTCATGGTTCAATCTTGGTAGGTTATATATGTCTAGGAATTTATCCATTTCCTCTAGATTTTCCAATTTATTGGCATATAGTTGCTCATAGTAGCCACAAATGATCCTTTGAATTTCTGTGGCATCAGTTGTAATGTCTCCTTTTTCATCTCTAATTTTATTTTATTTTTTAGAGATATGGTCTGTCACCCAGGCTGGAGTGCAGTGGTGCAATCTTGGCTCACTGCAACCTCTGCCTCCCCTGGCTCAAACAATCCTCCCACCTCAGCCTCCCAAGTAGCTGAGACCACAGGCATGCACCACCACACCTGGCTAATTTTTTATATTTTTGGTAGAGATGGGGTTTCACCATGTTGCCCAGGCTGGTCTCAAACTCCTGAGCTCAAGTGCCTACCTCACCCTCCCAAAGTGCTAGGATTATAGGCATGAGCCACCTTGTCCAGCTGCCTCTGATTTTATTTATTTGGGTCTTCTCTCTTTTTCTTAGTCTGACTAAAGGTTTGTCAATTGTGTGTATCTTTTAAAAAAACCAACTGTTTGTTTCAGTGACCTTTTGTATTGTTTTCCTCATTTCAATTTCATTTATTTCTGCTCTAATCTTTATTATTTATTTTCTTCTACTAAGTTTTTTCTTTTAAACAGAGTCTTGCTCTGTCATGCAGGCCAAAGCGCAGGTGCATGATTATAGCTCACCATAGCCTTAACCTCCTGGTGCCCAAGTGATCCTCCTACTTCAGATTCCCGAGTAGCTGGGACTACAGGTGTGCACCACCACGCCCAGCTAATTTTTGCATTTTTTATAAGGATGGGGTTTTGCAATGTTGCCCAGGCTGGTCTCAAATTCCTGGGCTCAAGCAATCTGCCAGCCTCAGCCTCTCAAATTGCTGGCCTCTTCTACTAACTTTGGGTTTGGTTTGCTCTTGCTTTTCTAATTCTTTAAGATGTGTTATTAGGTTACGTATTTGAAGTTTTTCCTCTTTTTTTGATGTAGGCACTTATAGCCATAAGTTTCCATCTTAGTACTGCTCTCACTGTATCTCATAGCTTTTGGTATGTTGTGTTTCCATTACCATTTGTTTCACGAAATGTCTCAATTTCCTTAATTTCTTCATTGACCTCTTGGTCATTCAGGAGCATATTGCTTAATTTCCGTGTTTAATTTCCATTGCTTAATTTCCAATTTTTTTTTTTTTTTTTTTTTTTGAGACAGGGTCTTGCTCTGTCTCCCAGTCTGGAGTGCAGTGGCAAGATCTCGGCTTACTGCAACCTCCACCTCCTGGGTTCAAGCGATTTTCCTGCCTCAGCCTCCCGAGTAGCTGGGATTACAGGTGCGCACCACCATGCCCAGCTAATTTTTACATTTTCAGTAGAGACGGGGTTTTGCTATGTTTGCCAGGCTGATCTCGAACTCCTGACCTCAGGTGATCTGCCCACTTCAGCCTCCCAAAGGGTTGGGATTACAGGCGTGAGCCACTGCACCTGGCCTTTTTAATGTTTTAAGACTTGTTTTGTGACCTAACATGTATTCTATTCTTGAGAATGATCCATGTGATGAGGAGAATATGTATTCTACAGCAGTTGGATGAAATGTTCTGTAAATATCTATTAGGTCCATTTGTTCTATATTGCAGATTAAGTTAAATGTTTCTTTGTTTATTTTCTGTCTGGATGATCTGTCCAGTGCTGAAAGTGGGGTGTTGAAGTCTCCAGTTATTATTGTATTGAGGTATCTCTCTTTCGCTCTAATGTTTAATTTATATATCTGGGTGCTTCAACACTGGGTACATATTTATTTATAGTTGTTATAGCCTCTTGAAGAATTGACCCTTGTATTATTATACAATGACCTTCTTTGTCTCTTCTTACAGTTTTTGTCTTGAAATCTATCTTGTCTGATATTAGTATAGCTACTCTTGTCCTTTTTTGGTTTTCATTGGCATGGAATATCTTTTTCCATCCCTTTATTTTCGGTTTATGTGTATCTTTATAGGTGAAGTGTGTTTCTTGTAGGAAATAGATTCACTGGGTCTGGCTTTTTAATCCATTCAGCCAGTCTATGTCTTTTGATTGGAGAATTTAGTCTGTTTATATTCAATGTTATCAATAAGTAAGGACTTCTGCCATTTTGTTATTTGTTTTCTGGTTGTTTTGTGGTCTTCTCTTCCTTTTTACCTTCCTTCTTGTCTTTTAGTGAAGGTGATTTTCTCTTGTGGCATGATTTAATTTCTTGCTTTGTGTGTATCTGTTGTATGTTTTTGACTTGAGGTTACCATGAGGCTTGCAAATACTGTCTTTTAACTCATTATTTTAAACTGATGACAACAAAGATTGCATAAACATGCAAAAAGAAAACTAATAAAAAACTCTACACTTTATCCTTCTGCTTTTTAACTTTTTGTTGTTTCTCTTTACTTCTGTTGTACTATGTCTTGAAGTTATTTTTGATTGGTTTATCATTTAATCTTTCTATATAAGAGTAGTTTACATACCACAATTATAGTGTTATAATGTTCTATGTTTTTCTGTGTGCTTACTATTACTAGTGAGTTTTGTACCTTTAGATGACTGTTTTTTTTTTTTTTTTTTAGATGGAGTCTCGCTCTGTCACCAGACTGGAGTGCAGTGGTGCCATCTTGGCTAACTGCAACCTCTGCCTCCCGGGTTCAGGCAATTCTCCTGCCTCAGCCTCCTGAGTAGCTGGGACTATAGGCGGCCACCACTATGCCCGGCTAATTTTTGTATTTTTAGTAGAGACGGGGTTTCACTATATTGGCCAGGCTGGTCTTGAACTCCTGACCTTGTGATCCGCCCACCTCAATCTCCCAAAGTGCTGGTGTGAGCCACTGCGCCCAGCCTCCTTTAGATTATTTTTTATTGCTGATTAATGTTCTTTTCTTTCAGATCGAAGAGCTCCCTCTAGCATTTCTTGTAGAAAAGGTCTGGAGTTGATGAAATCCCTCAACTTTTATTTGTTTAGGAAACTATATCTCCTTCATGCTTGAAGGATATTTTCACCAGCTATACTACTCTAGGGTAAATTTTTTTTCCCCCTTGGCACTTTAAGTATGTCATGCCACTATCTCCTGACCTGTAAGGTTTCCACTGAAAAGTCTACTGGCACACATATGGGAGCTTCATTATATGCTGTTAATATTAAATATTAACATTTAATAAAGGTAAATAATATACAATGCTATTGTATACAGTTACTATACAACACCATATACAATACAATAGCATTGTATATTATTAACCTTTATTAAATATGTATGTTAATATATATTACAATACATAGAATTAAAGACCATGAGAGTTTAAAAGACTTTGGGGATCATCTACTCCAATTCCTTTGAGAGTAACTGTATCCTCTCTCTTGCTGCTTTTAGGATCCTTTCTTTATCCTTGATCTTTGGGAGTTTGATTATTAAGTGCCTTGAGGTAGTCTTCTTTGGGTTAAACCTGCTTGGTGTTCTATAGCCTTCTTGTACTTGAATATTGATCTCTTTCTCTAGGTTTGGGAAGTTCTCATATTATTTCTTTGAATAAACTTTCTACCTCTATCTCTTTCTCCATCTCCTCTTTAAGGCCAATAACTCTGAGATTTGCCCTTTTGAGGCTGTTTTCTAGATTTGTAGACATACAGTCTTTTTTTTCTTTGTCTTTTTTTTTTTGACGGAGTCTCGCTCTGTCGCCAGGCTGGGGTGCAGTGGCCCGATCTCAGCTCACTGTAACCTCTGCCTCCCGGGTTCAAGCGATTCTCCTGCCTCAGCCTCCTAAGTAGCTGGGATTACAGGCACGCACCACCACGTCCAGCTTTTTGTATTTTTTTTTTTTTTTTTTTGAGACAGAGTCTTGCTCTGTCACCCAGGCTGAAGCGCAGTGGCACAATCTCGGCTCACTGCAAGCTCCGCCTCCCGGGTTCACACCATTCTCCTGCCTCGGTCTCCCGAGTAGCTGGGACTATAGGCACCCGCCACCACGGCCAGCTAATGTTTTTGTATTTTTAGTAGAGATGGGGTTTCACTGTGTTAGCCAGGATGGTCTCGATCTCCTGACCTCGTGATCCGCCCGCCTCGGCCTCCCAAAGTGCTGGGATTACGGGCGTGAGCCACCGTGCCTGGCCTACTTTTTGTATTTTTAGTAGAGACTGGGTTTCACCACACTGGCCAGGATGGTCTCGGTCTCCTGACCTGCTGATCCGCCCACTTCAACCTCCCAAAGTGCTGGGATTACAGGCATGAGCCACTGTACCCAGCCCACATCATTTCTTTTTATTCTTTTTTCTTTTCGCTCTTCTGACAGTGTATGTTCAAATAGCCTGTCTTTAATCTCAGTAATTTTTTCTTCTACTTTAAGAGTTCTGCTGTTAAGAGACTCTCATGCATTCTTCAGTATGTCAATTGCATTTTTCAGCTTAACACTATTTTATAGTTATAACCATATATGAACTCAATCCACATGCCTGCCATCTTTACTAAAGTGTGTTTAATCATTTTCTAACTGTATAAAATCACTTGCTTTGTATCTCTCTTTTATTTAAGACCCCAAAGTATCAGCAACTTTACTGAACTCTTTTACTTTAGGAACTCAATGAAGGAAAGAAGAAATATTAGGTGATCTCATTTCCCATTTATTTTGCCTCTGGTTTCTGTGTAACTCTGGCTGGCCACTGTTGTAAATGTGAGTGAAGACCCTGAAAAATGAATGAGGCTGCTGAAGAGGATGGTGGACAACAGCCAGATACTCACATTGCTTATTGGATTCCCTCACTTCAGAGTTAGGAGATACAAGACAGAGTTAGGTTGCACAACTGTGACAACCAAAGCTCTGCACTACAACTAATTAGATCCAGAATTAGAGGTGCTTGGTTAAGAAGGTGACTTTCTCCAAAGCATGTCAGCTAAGCCAGAGGACTCATTCATTCTCCCAGCATTTGTTGAGTCTTACACTGAGCTAGGAGTTGGAGATACTAAGAAGAAAGATAAAGACATACATAATGCCTTTTCTTGGAGTGGTAACACTTTATCAGGGGATACTGGTATATAGGCACCTCACAATGATACAGTATGTCAAGGATGAATGTAGAGCCCTGTAGAAAGTGTTCTAGAATCCAGAGAATGAACAGATTGTTCAGTGAGGGGTTTTACAAGTAGGTCACCAGGGAAGTTTTAGACACGTGGGTGGGAATTTGCCAGAGATTGCTTTGTTGGGCATTAAGTAGCTGATAATCTCAAGTTGTAAACGAATGGCCTGGAAGGTGACAGCCTGGGTTTGAAGCCTGACTGCACTATTTAGCACCTTGGTAAGCTTGGGCAAGTCACCAAACCTTGCTGAGCTTCATTTAAGTTTTTTAAAAAAAGGAGTAATACTAGTACCTACCTTGTTGAACTTGTGGGTTTAAGTGAGATAATACATGTAAAGTGCTTGAGTCTAGTCTTTTTTTTTTTTTTTTTGCCTATTTAAAGAATTGCATGTAAATCACTCTGCACAAATAATTATTATTCCTGTTGTCAGAGCTCTCAAGGGTTAAAAAACTGTATAAACTCTTTGTGTCTTCTGCATTTGTGTGATCATTCTTCTAATCTAGAAGTTTTTCTTTTAGTGTAGTTTAAATCTCAAACTGCTCCTTTTCACCAATTCTCATGCTATCCCAAAACAAATTAGTTCTAGGCTGAAATTGTCATTACTTTTGCTTTGTTCTCCCATATTCTTATGTTAAAGCAAATCTATAGTTAATTGTATAATTTCCTTCCTTTAATGTGCATAGTACTTGTGTCTGTTTTGTGGCATTTATTACCATACATCTTTTCTCACCCATTAACATGTATGTTCCTTAAGAGAAAGCTTATGTCTTCTTGGTCTTGTCTCTTATAATATCTTAGCATGGTGCCTTCCACATCACAGGCACTTATAAATACTGACTGAATGAAGGAATAATCATGAATGCATGAGATTGCAAGATAGCTGATGTGATCTCAGACTGCCTTCATAGAAACAAAATCCCCCTGAACAGGACAAAGTATAGAAACTGAGGAGAGTGGTTAAGATAGTGAGAGGACTGAAAGCCATGATTATACATGGAATAATTGAAAACTCGGGGGATATTCAGTTTGGAGAAGAGGAAACTTACAGTGGGAGAACTTAGTTGAGGAGGGTAGGGAATAGTAGTTTTTGTTATCGAAATGTTATGTGGAAGAGGGAATCAATTTGTGACCTCAGAAGACATGTATAGTAGCAGCCTCTGGAAATTACATGGAGAAAGATTTTGACTCATTGTTAAAAAGTAACTTTCTAACAATCAGGAATGACTTCCAATTGGCTGTTCTGAGAAGGAGTGTTTCCTGTCATTGTAGGTGGTCAATCAGAAACTACTATTTGATGGGGATGCTATAGAGCAGTGATCCCCAACCTTTTTGACACCAGGGACTGGTTTCATGGAAGATAGTTTTTCCATAGAAGGAGTCAGCGGGGTGAGGGGTGTGCTCACTAATGGTTTCAGAATGAAATGGTTCCACCTCAGATCATCAGGCATTAGTCTCATAAGGAACATGCAACCTAGATCCTTCACATGCACAGTTCACAATAGGGTTTGTGCTCCTATGAGAATATAATGCCACTGCTGATCTGACAGGTGGTGGAGCTCAGGCAGTAATGCTCACTTGCTCTCCACTCACCTCCTGTTGTGTGGCCTAGTTCCTAACAGGCCACGGACCAGTACTAGTTCATGCCCTGAGGGTTGGGACCCCTGCTGTAGAGAGAGGATACAGTTACTCTCAAAGGAATTGGAGTAGATGATCCCCAAAGTCTTTTAAACTCTCATGGTCTTTAATTCTATGTATTGTAATATATATTAACATACATATTTAATAAAGGTTAATAATATACAATGCTATTGTATTGTATATGGTGTTGTATAGTAACCGTATACAATAGCATTGTATATTACTTACCTTTATTAAATATGTTAATATATGTATATATTTATGTATTGCATATTCTCATTATCACCATATTGCCTAAATTAATGAAAGGTGAAAATGGATTTTTAAAAATTTGATCTTGGATTATTTAAAAAATATTACTAACATGTCTTTTGCTTGGGGACACTAGTATATAAAACATTATATGAACAGTGTTTAAATTGCAATAAACAAATTGACATTGTTGTTAGCATGTCAAATGCAAGTAAATACTATTTTAATTTCTTTGTTAAATCTAAAAGGAGAAAAGTGAGCCAGAGTCAACTCATCCCAATTCAGATGAATTGTGTGTTTATTGTTTATTTATTTTTGAGATGGAATTTCACTCTTGTGACTGAGGCTGCAGTGCGATGGCATGATCTCTGCTCACTGCAACCTTGGCCTCCTGGATTCAAGCGATTCTCATGCCTCAGCCTCCTGAGTAGCTGGGATTACAGGCACCTGCCACCACACCCAGCTGATTTTTGTATTTTTAGTAGAGACAGGGTTTCACCATGTTGGCCAGGCTGGTCTTGAACTCCTGACCTCAGGTGATCAGACTGCCTTGGCCTCCCAAAGTTCTGGGATTACAGGTATGAGCCACTGCGCCTGGACAAATCGTGTGTTTAAAATTCAGGACTTCACCACCACCACCACCACCATTGTCTATCACCATCATTGCTAACATATATCTAGCATTTATTATGTGTCTAGCTCTGTTATAAACATACCACAAATACTAATTCATGTATTTTTACCCAAAATCCAAAGAATTAAATACTGTTATTGCCATTTTCTTAACTTTTTATTTTGAAATAATTTCAAACGTATGTAAAAGTTGCAAATATAGTACAACAAACTCCTGAGTAAAAGATAACTCTTTTATTATTCTTCACCCAAGTTCTCCAATTGTAAACATTTTACATTTGTTTTGCCATTCATTCTCTTTTTCTGAACCAATTGAAGTAAGTTGCAGAGGTGATATTCAATTATCCTTAACTACTTAAGTGTTTTCCTTTAAGACCAGGACCCTCTCCTGCATAACCACAGTATTATCACCAAAATCAGAAATTTAACGTTGATATAATTCCTCTAATCCACAGACCACATTCAAAATTTGTCATTTGGTCAAACAGTTTGCTCTTTGAAAAAATATTTCTTACTTTTGGTCTAGAATCAAAGTCAGGATTATGAATTGCATTTAGTTGTTATGTCTCTTTAATCTTTAATTTGTGACATTTCCTCAATCCTTCCTTGTTTTTAGTGACCTTGACATTTTTGAGTTCAGGCCTTTCCCTCCCTCCCTCCCTCCCTTCCTTCTTTTTCTTTTCTTTCTTTCTTTTTTTTTGCAGAGTTCCTCATTTTAGGTTTGTCTGATGTTTCTTCATGATTAGATTCAGGTAATACATTTTTTGGCAGGAATGTGATAGAAGTGAAATTGTATTCTTCCAAGTGTATCATATTAAAAGGCACATAATATTGACTTGTCTTTTTGCTGGTGATGTTAACTTTGATGGCTTAAGGTGATAATTTCTCCACTGTTAAGTTATTCTCTTTCCCTTTGAATTAATAAGTATTTTGTAGGAGGACACTTTGAGGCTATGTAAACATCCGGTTTCTTAAACTTTCACTTGCTTATTTTATGATTCTTGCATAAATTGTTACTAGGATGATTGCCAAATTGTAGTTTTTCCAATTAAAACATTTGTTTTCCATTTACTAGTTGGGATTATATTGTATAGAAGTTTTTTCCTCTCCCTTCTTATTTGCTTATTTCCATCAGCATGGACTTGTGGATTTCTATTTTACCCAATAGATTATAAGCCATTACTATCACCATTGGTTTTAATGCTGAAAATGCTCCAGTTCCAGCCATTGGGATACCCTTCAAGCCAGTTCCTGTGTCCTTTTGACATCTCTATGTCATTCTGAGAGTACTTTCTTTGGGGTGCAAGACATTTCAGGCTCTTCTGATATTTTTTCTGCCACAATCATTGCAGTTATTTCATCAGCTGTTTCTCCACTGAACTCTGGTTCCTTTTACTTGAGAATGCATTTTTAGAACCAAGATCTGGATGCTAGGTGTGGTCATTGCTACTGGAGTGTTACTGTTTTTAGGTCATTTTAGCAGACAGAGCTAGGGAATTCACACACACACACACACACACACACACCCCTATATCTATTTATATATCTTTCTGTCTATTTATATTAAAACTCATGAATTTACTCCAATATCTCTAGCTCTACTCCAACACTACAGGGTTCATTCTAGTCTTCACCCTTATTGTATTTGTAACTTCCTTCTCTCTTGGTAAAAAAAATCTGACTTCCATTATCCTTGATATATTTAACTATTTACTCATTCTTCTTTTATGTAACCAATCTCTTGACCTCACAGGCCAACTCCTTAATTGTTCCTCAGACTCAGGCCTGCTTATCCCACCAGTCTCTTCCCAACATAAATCAAACAACTAGAAAATTGTGGAGCAGAAATTTAAACCTCAGTGCTGTAATTACTTGATAGAGAGCCCTTTATTAGGTCTTCAACACCAATGGAGTTGATTTGTGAAACAGCTTCTATGAAAATGCTCATGGAAAAAAAGGCCCTTGGGCTAATGAGATGAAGATTTATCCAGGCAGAGTGTCAGCCCCAGAGATGTGCCTTCCATAAGAAGCTTGGGAGCATCAAGCCAAATGCTACTACCTGCCAAGAACCACAGCAAGGGGATTCTCCAAAATTGGTGAGGTTCAGGGACCAGATAGCCAGCACCACCAGTGCCATAAATATCCCACTGTGTTTTATCATATCAAGAGTACATTTCATTAAGACGCAAATATATTACTTAGTTATATTTCTATAAAGGGAAATATTGCTTTTATTACAGATTCTTAGATTGAAATTCTAGGAGATGGATGATGGTGTCTCCTGTTTTAGTGCTGACTTCATTTCCTGGTCCAGAAGATCAGAAATCTGTTCATGTTTTAGAGAACAGCATGAGGTCCATCTGTTCAGGTCAGATTTTTCCACATTAACATAAAGATTTATGGGGTGGTAACTTATGTAAGAAAAGCCAAAGGTAATTATATTCTTTGCTGCCATTTGGAACCTACATTATGTTTTTGGTTAGTAATGAAAATATACTAGTATATATCTACACACACACACACACACACACACAGAATTATTTCGAACACTATGATAAAGTCATCCTCTTCAGTTTATATAATATTTCACCTCTGTTTTGGTTTAGGCACTAGACACCATTCATTCAAATTTTCTCTGTAATATGGTCTGTTTATATACAGTTTTCCTTCCAACAGAAGGCACAGAAATAAAAGAGCTACAATTGGCTTCTTGGATGACTATTTTAGTGTGACTGAAATACAGAGTAATGATTTTTTTCCTCTGATGAAAATAGCTTGATTTTTTTTCGGATTTTAAGGGAAATATATACTTATATGAAAAATAAACAGAAAAGAGAGAAAATACCATATAATTGAATTTCCACCATTTGCAAGGATGAATAGAATCACATCATGAATACTCATTGACATCTTTCTTTTTACTCAGCAATATGACATGAGGGTTTTCTTATATCTCTCTCTATATGTAAAAATTACCCTTTTAGATGGCTGCATATTACATTAATGATTTTCTTTTCTTTCTTTTTTTTTTTTTTTTTGAGACGGAGTCTTGCTCTGTAGCCCGGGCTGGAGTGCAGTGGCCGGATCTCAGCTCACTGCAAGCTCCGCCCCCCGGGTTTACGCCATTCTCCTGCCTCAGCCTCCGGAGTAGCTGGGACTACAGGCGCCTGCCACCTCGCCCGGCTAGTTTTTTGTATTTTTAGTAGAGACGGGGTTTCACGGTGTTAGCCAGGATGGTCTCGATCTCCTGACCTCGTGATCTGCCCGTCTCGGCCTCCCAAAGTGCTGGGATTACAGGCTTGAGCCACCGCGCCCGGCCACATTAATGATTTTCTTTAACCAGCATCCCATTAATGAGCAGTTTATTTACAATTTTTCATTGTATAAAGAAAGCCATGATGAATATTCTTACATGCACATCTTTATATACTTTACTGGTGATGATCTTAAGATATATCCCTGAAAATAGCATTGCTGGGTCAAAGAGTTCACATAATTTTACATTTTGACACATGTTCCTGGTAAAATTAACTTTTTTTTTTTTTTTTTTTTTTTGAGACAAAGTCTTGCTCTGTCACCCAGGCCAGAGTGCAGTGGTACAATTTTGGCTCACTGCAACCTCTGCTACCTGGCTCAAGCAATCCTCCAGCCTCAGCCTCCTGTGTAGCTGGGACTACAGGTGGGAGTCATCATGCCCAGATCATTTTTGTGCTTTTTTGTAGAGTTGGGTTTTTGCCATGTTGCCCAGGCTGGTCTCAATCTCCTGAGCTCAAAGTGATCTGCCTCCCAAAGTGTTAGGATTACAGGCATGAGCCACTGTGCCCGGCCATAAAATTAACTCTTGATGAGGTGAATTACAGTATGTATAGTCTTATATATAATGTCCCTGTCAATGACAGAACTTGGTAAAGTCTCTTTTTAACTTTGCAGTAGTATTTATATATACATATATATATAATGCACATGCACATGTGTGTGCTTGTGCATGCATGTTCTCCTATAGACATTAAAGGACTGCAGTGATTTTAATAAATCTAGGTGTGCTACTTAACCAATCAGGTATTGTTAGGTTTATTCAAAATTTGACCTATGGTTTGGTCTTAAACGATGGCATCTGGTAACCATTTCTTATCTTACGTTGATTTTAATGAAATATGGTATATGGGAAGAGGTGACTGAGTTGTAGTTTTAGTGAGTGGTATCTATGGTGTGAAGAATCAATGCTGTCAATAGTATGAAGAATCAGTTATGATTAAGCCAAACAAATTTGTAAAATTTTGAACTGATTCATTTGGTATATTTTAAAGTTTTCACCCCAAGAAGGAGTTCAGGGTTGGCTTTTTTGTGGATAAGTAGTAGCAAAAACAAGACAAATGTGAGCATGTGGCGCATGTAGTGTTTGAAGGATTTGATAGTGGCTTCTGTTGATCCTGGGGTGTTCTTTTTTAGTTCAGGAACTGATGCGTATCCTGGGCAGTTGGAAGCCTTCTTTGAACTCAGCTGGGCTGTTCTGAGGATCTCTCAAGAGTTAGGTAAATTACAAACAACCAAGAAGTACAACTTTAACATGCATATTGGAACAGCCCAGTAATTTTACATTTAATTAGCATCTAACCTAAATGGGTATTTAACCATTTAAATAGAAACATAAAAAATCATGGAAATAGAAAAGGATCATTTTATTCCTGCTCCTCCCCCTTCTAGTGGTGGCTCCTTCCTACCCTTAACAGCTTCACCCAGCACAGCTGAATTTAAAGCTGCTGACTCACAGCAAGGTGATTCTGCTTTTTTTTTTTTTTTTTTTTAAACAGAAGGAAAGTTAAGTGGTAGATGATAAATATGTGTTCATTGAGGATGGCATATTTTATGCAAATTGATAAGTCCACTGATTCGAAGATTAGAAAGGCTCTTTCCTGGAAAGGGAAGTGTCGATTATAAATGCTGAAAGACTTGCATACTTGCATTCTAGCAAGTTCTTAGCTGCCAGTCGACACATTCATCACCGTGTGCCAAAATGGATTTTAAAATGTCACAACACAAATTGCTCTGCTCCAAATCAGGCACCATCACAGTCACACAAGCCAAACCAACCTGCTTGTTTAAAAGTGCCACATAAAGCTTTTTTTCCAACCTCAGTTAACCTTTTCCTTTCCTGGTATGCATGGTTCATTACAGTCTCCTAAAGTCATGAACCATGACTGAGTAAAGTGAGGCCAGGCTTCTCCCTTTGACTTTGCCTATACAGCAACTAACTGGTCCAGGTGCTTTCAAACTAATGATAAGACTAAATGTTTAGCCCAGCTCTAACCAGCCTGATAACTCTCACCCCTACTTTTTCCCCTCATACCTTCTGCTCTCATTTATTTATTTTGTTTTTCTCGATCTTTTCCCTCCCAGAGCCAGCTGTTGACTTCTAGAAGCTACTGCATAGCCCAATAGCCCCTGACTATTCCTTCCCTAATTTTCTGCTTTAGAACTGTCAGTGGAGTGTCCAGCTCAAACCTGGGCTAGCCCTCCTGTTTGATGCTTCTCTTTCCAGCCCCTACCTCAATACCATCAGATCTGTCTTCTTACCTTCCCTCATCTCCAAGTCCCTTAGCTGTAATTTCCACCCCCTCCCATAACCCAGACTGACACAGCTCGGCAAAATCCTCAGGTCTGTCTACCATTCTCCTATAGCCTAGCTCAGCCCAAAATGTCTTAGTCCCCTTAGATCACATTCTACCGTGCTCCTCCCAACATGGCCCACTCTGGAATCCAGTATCCACTACTTTTCCTAGTCCAACTAAGCAGCCTTCATCCCCAGCCTAATTGGTTGGGGGGACTGTCATACCTTCAGCTTCAGTGTATCCTCCCTCTTGGGAAGCTTCTGCTTTTCAACCCAAAATAAGGGTTCTCTTGTACCCAGGTAGCCAGCCCTCTTTTAAGCTGATTTTGGCTAGCATGCCAAGGAGCTTATCATTCAGCCTAGTGTGCCCAGAATTTTTTCTAGGCTGCAATGAGTGAGCTGTCATCCAGTTCTGGCACTCTTGTGCCGCCATTAGTACTGCAGGGAGTCATCCTCAAAGAGGATATCACCACTGACCTGTCACCAGAAAGGCACAGTGATGATGATAAATTTGGGCTGATTCATCCATATTCTTCCCCTGGTTGTTGCCCTTCTTTTCTTTCTTCTTCCTCCTCCTCCTCCCCTCCTTCCCTCCCTCTCTCTCTCCCTCCCTTCCTTCTCCTCCTTTTTTTTCTCTTTTCTTTCTGTCTCCCTCTCCCGCTCTCTCTTTTTTCTTTCTTTTCTTTTCTTTCAACAGAGTCTCACTCTATCATCTAGGCTGGAGTACAGTGCATGATCTCAGCTCACTGTGACCTCTGCCTCCCTGGTTCAAGCAATTCTCCTGCCTCAGCCTCCCTGGTAGCTGGGACTATAGGCGCATTCCACCATGCCTGGCTAATTTTTTTTATTTTTAGTAGAAATGGGGTTTCACCATGTTGGCCAGGCTGGTCTTGAACTCCTGCCCTCAGGTGGTAAGCCCGTCTCAGCCTCCCAAAGTGCTGGGATTACAGATGTGAGCCACTGTGCCTTGCCTTTTTTTTTCTTTTTTTTTTTTTTTGAGATAGGGTCTCACTGTTGCCCAGGCTGTAGTATAGTGGTGTGATTTTTTTTTTTTTTTTTTTTTTTTGAGACGGTGTCTCGCTCTGTCGCCCAGGCTGGAGTGCAGTGGCCGGATCTCAGCTCACTGCAAGCTCCGCCTCCCAGGTTCACGCCATTCTCCGGCCTCAGCCTCCTTAGTAGCTGGGACTACAGGCGCCCGCCACTTCGCCCGGCTAGTTTTTTGTATTTCTTAATAGAGACGGGGTTTCACCGTGTTAGCCAGGATGGTTTCGATCTCCTGACCTCGTGATCTGCCCGTCTCGGCCTCCCAAAGTGCTGGGATTACAGGCTTGAGCCACCGCGCCCGGCCTTTTTTTTTTTTTTTTTTTTAAGGGACAGTTTCACCATTTTGCCCAGGCTGGTCTCCAACTCCTGAGCTCAAAGTGATCTGCCTGCTTCAGCCTCCCAAAGTGCTGGGATTGCAGGCATAAGCCACCATGCCCCACTCCTTCCCTGGTTCTTCTAAGCAAGAGGATGCATTTGCAAGATGGTTGGCAGGGTCAGGAGTGCAGTCAGTGGCTATGGAAACAAAAGTTAGTTGTTGCTATGGTAATACAGAGCTGCACTCTATCTAAAGGATGGACACAGCACCAAAACTAGATTCCGGAATGTAACAAACTTATCATTCCTCAGACTCTCAAACTAAATTTTTTTCTTAAGAACAACGAGCTCATGGATAGAATGAAGGACTTCATATCCTACTAATTTTTTTTTTTTTTTTTTGAGACGGAGTCTCGCTGTGTCGCCCAGGCTGGAGTGCAGTGGCCGGATCTCAGCTCACTGCAAGCTCTGCCTCCCGGGTTTTTACACCATTCTCCTGCCTCAGCCTCCCGAGTAGCCGGGACTACAGGCGCCTGCCACCTCGCCCGGCTAGTTTTTTGTATTTTTTAGTAGAGACGGGGTTTCACCGTGTTAGCCAGGATGGTCTCGAACTCCTGACCTCGTGATCCGCCCGTCTCGGCCTCCCAAAGTACTGGGATTACAGGCTTGAGCCACCGCGCCTGGCCTATCCTACTAATTTTTGAGTCAGGTATCAGTTCCCTACTGGCCAATAATGTGAATATAAATATCAGAGTCGATCCCCAAAATAACATTTTTAGCATAAATACCTAAGAGTCACCATCAGACAGTCATGTCCACAAATTGTGTGGAAAAACCCCAGTTTGTAGTCAAAGTCTAAAATTATATCCTTTTTACTCTGAAAAATCTAAAATGTAGAAGAGAATCACTTCTGACTAGTATAAACAAAAAGTAATAAGCAATCATTTTAATACAGGATTTAATAAGTTGTCTTAATATTTCTGATATTCAGATGACTACTTTGAAGTATTTTGAAATAAAGATACTTTTCATATTTCATAAAGCTACTTTTAATATATTAACATTTATTGCTCTTGAGTTCAAAGTATATCTTATTCTAGCCACCAAAACATTTAGAAAATAGAAAAAAAGGTAAAAACTAATGTTTTTGTTTCTTACATTCCAGACACTTAATACCCTTACCCCATTCACTGAATGCAATTCATTGCTATTTCCTTGTTTTGTCCTTTTGAGTGGTTTGGGATCTGCTTCAAATGACAAAGAGATGTGAGTAATAGGGTTCAATGTCTTTCTTATTTTCAGATTTAAAGCTCTTCAATGATGTAGCTCAAAATGAAAGTTCCTTCAATCCAACAACTTTGCAGAGATGCTAATCCCTCTCCCAGGTGAATCCTGGCCAGGCCTTTCTGACAATCCTGGGATACCCTGGGGCCAGTATAGAGTTCAAGGGCAGACCAGACTGGCAGAGGGGTTCCTGAGGGACCTGGAACCAGCGTCACCAGCATAGTCAGAATTGCAACCTAGTGGCGAAGATAACTGTGAGAACAATCTCAAAGGTGGGGCCAGGACAGAAATGGTAGAATAAATAGCAGAGCTTGTGATGGCTATTATAGGATGGGACAAAGCTCAAGGAGCAGTTGTAGAATGCAGTTCAGGACCAAGTCATTATTTTTGTTTAATCAACTTTTATTAAATGTGCTCTGTGTGCCAGGAACGCAAATATGAATGAGAGCTCTCTTGCCATCATGGAATTCACAAAGGAGACTGTGACTTGGCATGCCCCAGTTAGATGGTGCCTGGATTTGTTGGAGGAGTGGACATGGCAGCTTAAATGAGCCATCTTGGGCTGTGCACAACCCAGAAATTTCGAGGTGTGCCAATGTGTCTGTCTAGTATCATTGTGGGACGATGTAGAGTCATTCTATGATTGTTTCTGATGTCTCTGTGGCTCTGAGTCTTTTTAGAAGGAGCACTTTAAAAATCAGAGTTCTGGGTCGGGTGCGGTGGCTCAGGTGTGTAATCCCAGCACTTAGGAAGGTTGAGGCGGGCGGTTCACTTGAGGCCAGGAGTTCGAGACCAGCTTGGCCAATGTGGCAGAACCCTGTCTCTACTAAAAAAAATACAAAAATTAGCCGGGTGTGGTGGCACACACCTACAATCCCAGCTGCGTGGGAGGTTGAGGTAGGAGAATCCCTTGAGCCCAGGAGGTGGAGGTTGCAGTGAGCTGAAATTGCTCCACTCCACTCCAGCCTGGGCGACAGAGTGAGATCCCATCTCAGAAAGGCCAGGCGCAGTGGCTCAAGGTTGTAATCCCAGCACTTTGGGAGGCCGAGGCGGGCGGATCACCTGAGGTCAGAAGTTTGAGACCAGCTTGGCCAACATGGTGAAACCCTATCTCTGCTTAAAAATACAAAAATTAGCTGGGCATGGTGGCGCATGCCTGTAGTCCCCGCCACTGAGGAAGCTGAGGCAGGAGAATCCCTTGAACCCAGGAGGTGGAGGTTGAGGTGAGCTGAGATTGCCCCACTGCACTCTAACCTGGGTGGCAGAGTGGGACTTTGTCTCAAAACAAAACAAAAAAATCAGAGTTCTGAGTGAATTTTACTATGTACACGTTGACACTTACCCTTTGCCCTGAGCCTAGCTGAGCCTAGATGAAGGTTTGAATAGAAGTTATTGGGAGGTGGACAGGATGTGCAAGTTATAAGAAAACAAATTTGCTGGCCGGGCACGGAGAGAATCAAAGAGAATTGCTTGAACCCAGGAGGCAGAGGTTGCAGTGAGCCGAGATTTCGCCACTGCACTCTAGCCTGGCGATAGAGTGAGACTCCGTCTCAAAAAAAAAAAAAAGAAAAAGAAAACAGCCGGGCGCGGTGGCTCACGCTGGTAATCCCAGCACTTTGGGAGGCCGAGGTGGGCGATCATGAGGTAAGGAGATGGGGACCATCCTGGCTAACATGGTGAAACCCCATCTCTACTGAAAATACAATAAACTAGTTGGGTGTGGCGGCAGGCGCCTGTAGTCCCAGCTACTTGGGAGGCTGAGGCAGGAGAATTGCTTGAACCTGGGAGGTGGAGGTTGCAGTGAGCCAAGATTGCGCCACTGCACTCCAGCCTGGGAGACAGAGTGAGACTCTGTCTCAAAAAAAAAAGAAAACAAATTTGTTGACTGGGCGTGGTGGCTCACACATGTAATCCCAGCACTTTGGGAGGCCCAGGCTGACTGATTGCATGAGGCCAGGAGTTTGAGACCAGCCTGGCCAACATGGCAAAAATCCTGTCTCTACAAAAAATACAAAAATTCGCTGGGCGTGGTGGCTCACACCTGTAGTCCCAGCTACTCCTGAGGCTGAGGCACGAGAATTGCTTGAACCTGGGAGGTGGAGGTTGCAGTGAGTGGAGATTGGGCCACTGCACTCCAGCCTGGGCGACAAAGCAGGACTCCGTCTCAAAAAAAAAAAAAAAAAAGAAAAGAAAAAACAAGACAAAACATTCCTTCATGTACATTCAATGGAAAAACTTCAAAATTGTTATGTTTATTTTCACATATGTGGCATTTCCTGTTATTGCTATGAATCTAGCCCTGCATACGGGTAGTTTGTCATCCTATTTGCCTTTCAGCATTAGGAGGGCTGAAGTTAATGTGTTCAAAGCCCTTCTTGGCTCCATATTAACTAGCCATTAAAAGTGATATTATGTAATTTTTAATGACATGGAAAATGTTTACAATGCATTGTAAAATGGGAAAGTTATAAAATAGGATATGATGTTTGATATCATTTTTGCAAGAAAAATCTTTCTAGAGGAGTCTGTAGTTGTCTCTGGTAGGATTATGAGTGATTTTTATTTTCTTTGCTTTCTCACATTTCTAATTGTTCTATAGTAAACACATATTGCTTTTGTAATAGGAATAAACAAAATGTTATTTATTTAGAGATCTGATGGTGGTAAATAGAATAAGCTCTTGGGTGAGAAGCTTATTCTGAACAAGCTCAGATATGGAACCACTGGGAAGCTCCTGATGTGGAATCACTGTGGATTTGCTGGTGCTGGGACTCACTTGACTGGGCCAAAATGTAAGGCATACACTGGGAAACTATCAGGAAACTAGCAGTTGAAACTCAGCCTGAAGATGCTGAAACACATGTATTTCCAGCACCCTTCAGAAATGACTGAGAATAGTTTAATTCTCTAGTGGTTTAAAGCAGATACAAATTACTTAAGGAACAGCTGCAGTTATGCCCTAAAAATTTAATTCTTTTTTTTTTTTTCCCGACACGTAGTCTTGCTCTGTTGCCAGGCTGGAGTCAGTGGCATGATCTCGGCTCACTGTAATCTCCACCTCCCAGGTTCAGGCAATTGTCCTGCCTCAGCCTCTCGAGTAGCTGGGACTACAGGCGCGCGCCATCATGCCCAACTAATTTTTGTATTTTTAGTAGAGACGGGGTTTCACCATGCTAGCCAGGATGGTCTCGATCTCTTGACCTCGTGATCCGCCCACCTTGGCCTCCCAAAGTGCTGGGATTACAGGCGTGAGCCACCGTGCCCGGCCCCTAAAAATTTAATATTAAAGGAAATTTGGGAGACCTAGCAGCAGAAATAGTGCCAGGGGTAGAGAAGCTGAATACACAAATTCTCTTAATAGCCAAACTGTATACTGTGATGTTTTATTCTTGAAATATTAGGAACTTTAAAGTGTTTTAATGGATAAGGCTTCCTATTTGAGTTGCTAGCCATTTAAATCCATTTATTTATATTATTTATATTTGGTTGGTACTAAATTTTGCTTCATTAAAAAAATGGTTATTCTTCATTTGACAATTACTGAATTCTCATCTCATGCCGAGTACTATATTAGATGTGGTCTCTGTAGTTGAGACCGTCACAGGTTCAGTGGAAGAGAAAGACAAACATTTGTAATTCAATATGGTAAATTCTGTGACTAAAGGTATAATGAAAGTTATATCCCCCACTCAGGTGCAGGTATCTAACTCAGATTGGATTGGGAGGTAGGCCTAGGGAAGTTTTTGAGAGAAGGTGATATTTAATCTGGGCCTTGAATAATGAGCAGGTATTAACCAGGTGAAAAAGCAGGAAAAGAATATTCCATAAAGAAGGAACAGCATATTAGACAACCTAGAGACATGAAAACATGATGTGTTCAAAGAATTCCCAGTAGTTGGGAATAGTCAGAAGCTTTGTGCATATGGGAGACAAGCAGGGGATAAGACTGATGGTTACTTTTCTTTTTTTTCTTTAAAACAATCTTTTTTTGTTGCTTTTTAATGTTTTCTTTTTCTTTTTCTTTTTTTTTGGTCTTCTATTATTTTGAGACAGAGTCTTGCTCTGTCACCCAGGCTGGAGTGCAGTGGTGGCATCTGCCTCCTCTGCAACCTCTGCCTCCTGGGTTCAACCGATTCTCCTGCCTCAGCCTCCTGAGTAGCTGGGATTATAGGTATGTGCTACGACGTCCAGCTAATTTTTGTATTTTTACTAGAGATGGGTTTTGCCATGTTGGCCAGGCTGGTCTCGAACTCCTGGCCTTGTATGAGCTGCTACACCTGGCCTCTTTAAAAAAAAAAAAAAAAAAACATTCTATGGTTACTTTTATGTGTCAACTTGGCTGGTCAAACATTATTCTGGATGTTTCTGTGAGAGTTTTTGGATGAGATTTACATTTGGAAGGGTGGACTTTGGGGGAAAGCAAATTGCCTTCCATAATGTGGGTGGGCATCGTCCAATCAGTTGAAAGCCTGAAGAGCACAAAAGACTGACCTCCCCCAAGCAAGAGGGAATTCTTTAGCCGACAGACTTTGGACTTAAACGGCAATACTGGCACTTCTCTGGACTGGCCTGCTACCCACTCTGCAAATTTTGGACATGCCGACGTGCCAGCCTCCATAATTGTGTATTACTTTTCTCAACCATAGGAATGAGGTGGTCTCAGGCCTCATATTCTGGGATCTAGCTTGGAAAATAGTTCCTCTTTTGGATAAAAATAGTGGTTTTAAGCTTGCCACACTGAATGTGCCCATTGTTCAAGCAGACACCAAACTGCATACTTTTAATCCATTTGTATCCAGTATTTTTGGTGGAAACATTTGTAGCTAAGCAGAGTAGACTTCTGGTTCTATTTCATATTCCCTCTAATTAGCTGAGTTGCTCTGCACTGCTGAAGTAGACACCTCTGCCTTAGTGGTCACTTTCCCCATGTGAATCCTTGTCAGAGGAACTAAAGCCATGATACTGGTTTAGAGCACTTGTCTCTGAGGAAGGAGGAAAAGTTGAGTTGGCACTTTGATCAGAACAATTTAGAGCAGATTGCAGAAAGTTACAGTGGCTAAAGTACATAGTG
Source organism: Macaca fascicularis (assembly GCF_037993035.2). Lineage (NCBI taxonomy): Eukaryota > Metazoa > Chordata > Mammalia > Primates > Cercopithecidae > Macaca > Macaca fascicularis. The sequence continues at coordinate 39,703,927 of NC_088376.1, forward strand.
GTCTTGCATTGGGAGAAATATCAAAACACTAGAAGTATGAAGTCATTAAAAAGACAAACCGATTGTGAAGACATGTCAAAAGATCCCAACAGTTACCATCCAAAACACTTTCTCTTAAGACAGACAATAATTATTACTCTTGTTGGTGGCCAAACCAGAACTCAAAATTTCTGAGTCTTAAATTTCTTATCTCTAAAATAAAATTTCCGGCTGGGCATGGTAGCTCACACCTGTAATCCCAGCACTTTGGGAGGCTAAGGCGGGTGGATCACCTGAGGTCAGGAGTTTGAGATCAGCCTAGCCAACATGGTGAAACCCCATCTCTACTAAAAATACAAAAATTAGCTGGGCGTGGTGGTGCATGCCTGTAAACCCAGTTACTCGGGAGGCTGAGGCAGGAGAATCACTTGAACTTGGGAGGTGGAGGTTGCAGTGAGCTAAGATCATGCCACTACATTCTAGCCTGGGTGACAGAGTGAGACTCTGTCAATAAATAAATAAATAAAATTTCCTAGTTTCCTGGTGCCAAGTGAATACTGTTGGTTCCTGCCCAGGACAGCTGCCTACTAGGCAAGAAGACCAAACAGCAAAAATCTGTGGACTCTTAAGTCTCAAAATGTAAGGCTCTCCCACATCAGGGATTTGTACTGAGGAGGCCCTCCAGATTTTACCTGAGATAACCTACATTTGGACACTTGCAACCAAGAGAATATTGGTGGCCTATTAGTGTTAGCAGAAGACAACAAGCAAGGAGAGAATTCTAACGTATATCAGAGTTAGGAGTTAATTTGAAACACAGAACCAGTAGGGGATTTATTATAAAGAATTGGCTTCATTGCACTTCATTGCACTCCAGCCTGGGCAACAAGAGTGAAACTCCATCTCAAAAAAAAAAAAAAAATTGGCTTATGTTCTTGTTGGGGGCTGGATAAGCAAGTCTGAAGTCTGTAGGCAGTCATTCAGGAAGGGGAGATTAAGGGCCAGTTAGGGCTGGGAGCAGTGGCTCATGCCTGTAATCCCAGCACTTTGGAAGGCCGAGGCAGATGGATCACTTGAGGTCAGGAGTTCGAGACCAGCCTGGCTAACATGGCGAAACCCCACCTCCACTAAAATACAAAAATTAGCTGGATGTAGTGGTGGTGGCAGTGGGTGCCTGTAATCCCAGGTACTCAGGAGGCTGAGGCAGGAGAATCGCTTGAACCTGGAAGGCAGAGGTTGCAGTGAGCCGGGATTGCATCACTACACTCCAGTCTGGGTGACAAAGCAAGACTCTGTCTCAAAACAAAACAGAAAAAACTGGTTAGAAACCCATGAGCACAGGATAATGCTTGTTGTCCACAGGCAGTAAAGAAAAAATCATGAACAGGCTGGAACCCCAAGGGTATAAGCTGTTTGGAATCTCTGAATTTAAGGAAGGCCTAAGCCCCCACCTTTAAAGGGCTCCTCTTATTAAGTCAGGCCTACCCAGGATAAAGTCAACAGATTAGGGGCTATTTATTTATCAACACATTTACAGCAAACAAAAGGGACTTTTATCACATCTGTAAAATCTCTTCACAACAGCAACTTAGATAGATTAGTGTTTGATTAAATAAATTGCAAAGTGTAGTTCAGCATAGCCAAGTGTACACACCAAAAAGCCATCAGAGGCTGGGTATGGTGGCTCATGCTTATAATCCCAGCACTTTGGGAGGCTGAGGTTGGTGGATCACTTGAGCCCAGGAGTTTGAGACCAGCCTGGGCAACATGGCGAAAACTCATCTCTACAAAAAATACAAAAATTATTAGGTGGGCGTGATGGCAGGCGTCTGATGCCCCAGCTACTTAGGAGACTGAGGTGGGAGGATCACTTGAGCCAGCCATATTCACTGGGTGATAAAGTGAATCTAGAGTGACAAAAAGCCATCATAGTCATAAAAAAGAATGAAATTATGTCCTTTGCGGCAACATGGATAGAGCTAGAGGCTATTATCCTAAGTGAAATAACTCAGAAACATAAAATCAAATACAGCATGTTCTGTCTTATAAGCTCTTATTAAGTGGGAGTTAAACAATGGGTACACATGAAGATGGAAATAATAGACACTGGAGACTCCAAAATGGGGTAGAGTGGGTGGGAAGAGAGGGTTAAAAAATTACCTATTGGGTACAATGCTCACTATTTGGGTGATGGATACACCAGAATCCTAAATCTTACCATTACATAATATATACATGTAACGGACCAGGCGTGGTGGCTCGTGTCTGTAATCCCAGCACTTTGGGAGGCCGAGGCAGGCGGATCACCTGAGGTAGGGAGTTCAAGACTAGCCTGACCAACATGGAGAAACCCTGTCTCTACTAAAAATACAAAATTAGCCGGGCGTGGTGGCACATGCCTGTAATCCCAGCTACTCGGGAGGCTGAGGCAGGAGAATCGCTTGAACCCGGGAGGTGGAGGTTGTAGTGAGCCGAGATCGTGCCATTGCACTCCAGCCTGGGCAACAAGAGCGAAACTCTGCCTCAAAAAAAAAAAAAAAAAAAAAAAATATATATATATATATATATGTGTGTGTGTGTGTGTGTGTGTGTGTGTGTGTGTGTGTGTGTAACGAATCTGCACAGGTACTCCCTGAACCTAAAAAAAATTATGTATTATAGTACCTAATTTTTATTGTGTGCTAAATACACCACAAGTTATGCCATTTAATTTACATATATTTTATCATTATACTTTGTAATAATCAGAGGTAATAAGTATTATTATCTCTTTTATACATGTAGAAACTAAAGTTTATGAAAACAAAATCATGTACCCAAAGTCATGATTAATAAGGGGTAAAGTTGAACCCAACTTTTTTTTTTTTAACTTTAAATCCTGTGCTTTTATTTATTTTTATTTTTTATTTTTGACACAAGTTCTCACTGTGTCTCCCAGGCTGAAGTGCAGTGGTGCGATCTTGGGTCACTGCAACCTCTGCCTCCTGGGTTCAAGTGATTCTGGTGTCTCAGCCTCCCAAGTAGCTGGGACTACAGGCATGTGGCACCACGCCCAGCTAACTTTCTGTATTTTTAGTAGAGATGAGGTCTCACCATGTTGGTTAGGCTGGTCTCAAACCCCTGACCTCAAGTGATCTGCCCGCCTCAGCCTCCCAAAAGTGCTGGAAAATGATATTGATGGACCCAAGTGATACAGTTTGTGCCAGCATATTGAGAGATTGGATCCTTCTAAATTCTTCGTTCTGCTCATGACCAGTTGCCATATACTGCAGAATGTCAACTGCCTACAAGGTAAATTTCACATTGGTCGACTCACCCTTCCTATCACTCCTGATAATGCACTCATGGTTTATGGGTTGTTTTAGTAGTATGTGGTGAACTATAAGCTGTTACAATGGGAGAAGTTTTTTTTTTAAACCTCTTAAAAGTTGATGTATATATATATACTTACCACTAAGCATAACTTTTGAATTAGGCATGTGGCAATTCCTTTCTTGATGTTTCTAGGGAAAATGAGCCAAATATTTTAAAAAATGTATATGCCAGGCTAGTTTCTATCCTTTCCTCTATTAAACTCAGGATCACACAAGTAGGCACGAGTGTGCACAAATATTTATACCTTGCATTGTTCTGAGAATTAGTAAAAGAATATCTTGAAAGCATGATATAACTTTGTGTCCAATAATATAACATATAAAGTTGTTGAATTAAAAAATAATAATAATAATGCCACGGGGCGTGGTAGCTCACGCCTGTAATTCCAGCATTTTGAGAGGCCGAGGCGTGCTTATTGCTTGAACCCAGGAGTTTGAGATCATCGTGGGCAACATGGCAAAACCCTGTTTCTACAGAAAGTGTAAAAAATAGCCAGGAGGGATGGTGTGCAAGTGTCTCAGCTGAGGCTGAGGTGGGAGGATTGCTTGAGCCCTGGAGGTTGAAGCTGCAGTGAGCAGTGATCACGCCACTGCACTCCAGCCTGGGCAACAGAGTGAGACCCTGTCTCAAAATAACTATTATTTGACATATCAAATTTGGGCACAGTGACTAGAAACAAAATTCCACTGAGTTGAGACAGCTAGATCACAAAATTATTAGATTACAAAATATTAGGTTAGAAGTACTACTGCAGATGTTTAAACAAGGAAGAAAAACATACAAGTGGCTAGAGGTCAGGAAAGGCTTGTTTCTAAAAGATAGAATTTGTACTGGGCCTTTAAAGATGAACAGTGTTGACCGGGCACGGTGGCTCACACCTGTAATCCCAGCACTTTGAGAGGCTGAGGCGGGGATCATGAGGTCAGGAGATCGAGACCATCTTGGCTAACACGGTGAAACCCTGTCTCCACTAAAAATACAAAAAATTAGCCGGGTGTGGTGGCGGGCGTCTGTAGTCCCAGCTACTCGGGAGGCTGAGGCAGGAGAATGGCGTGAACCCGGGAGGTGGAGCTTGCAGTGAGCCGAGATCGCACTACTGCACTCCAGCCTGGGCAAAGAGTGACACTCCGTCGCAAAGGGAGATAAACAGTGTTTACAAAGTTGGAGCAGAAGGGAAACTAGTGAAAATAAAAGCTTAAGATACATATGGAGAATGAGGACAGGGAAGACACTGGACTGACTGCTCAGAGCAAAGTAGGCGTGTTGAGCTAAGTACTCAACACGTGTTGAGCTAGATTAGCCAGGGTATGGAGAGCCTGGCAGAGTAGCTGAAATTTGATAAGGTAGAGATTAGCAAATCACTGTAGGTTCTTGAATGGGGAAAGCTTGAGAAAAGTTTTTTTTTTTTTTTTTTTTTTGAGTCTTTTAAAGGCAGATCAATGTGACAGTGGGATAATATAGATAAATTTTAGAGAAGGACTGGGATCCAAGGGAGGCTAGTTAGGATGCTTTTGCAATATTCCAGATAGGAATTCCCAATAACCCAAACCACAATTATAAAAGTTACATAGAATTGGAGGAGAAAGGGAAAAACTGAGAAAGGGAAAAACTGAGGAATATTTCAAAGACAAAAACAGTAAGATTAGTGACCAAATGCAAGTAAGATGGCAGAAAAGATAATTCACAGTATTCCCTAATCTCTAGCTTGGGGAACTGGAGAAATTGTGGTATCACAAACATAAATGAGGACATTAGGAAAAAAATCTATTTGTGAGAACAAGACTATTCAGTTTGCGATGACTGAAGCTGAAGCTATGATTTGACATGTCCTGGCAAAAGTTGGAAATAAAGAACAATCAGATTAGGCTGATAGTGGTGTGCAGGAAGAAGGGCTGCAAATGGGACATCCAGGCTAGGAAACAGAAGGGTTTGGAGGCACAGGTGATACTTTTTTCATGACTTCTTCCAGCTGAAGGTGGTGCCTTTTCAAAAAGAAAGGAGTAAATAGGAATACAACAGTTGGCTCCCTAGATGGTGTCAAAGAACAAAATGAGATTTTATTTCTGGGCCATTGTTTAAGATCTTGGAACCGATGAGTTTCTGGCAAGAAATCGGGGAGTCACGAGGAAGAAAAAAAGATTTCTTTTTCTTTTCTTTTTTTTTTTTTTTTTTTTGAGATGGAGTCTTGCTCTGTTTCTGACGCTGGAGTGCAGTGGCACAATCTCGGCTCACTGCAACCTCTGTCTCCTGGGTTCAGGCAATTATCCTACCTCAGCCTCCTGAGTAGCTGGGATTACAGGTGTGCGCCAGCACACCCAGCTAATTTTTGTATTTCTAGTAGAGATGGGGTTTTACCATGTTGGCCAGGCAGGTCTCGAACTCCTGACCTCAGGCGATCCGCCTACCTCGGCCTCCCAAAATGCTGGGATTACAGGCATGAGCCAGAGTGCTTGCCCTCTTTTTTGTTTTTTAACTGGGAGGAGAGGAATCATTGGGAAAGAAATAGGAAATTGCTGAAAGGAAAGAAAGAACCAAATGAAAAAATAAAGGTCTAAAAGAAATAATAATATTGTAGAAGATACCCAGTGTTTCATAAAGTTGTTATAGGTGAAAGGAAGCCAAATTTATTGCTAACATTTATTGAGAGTTTACTACATGCCAGCACTGTGGCAGATTGTTTATGTGCATTATTTTATTTAACTCTTACAGTAAGTTCAACTTTTTTTTCCACTTGACATTATATAGTGGACATCGTGTTTTTTTTTTCTCTTTTGAGACAGAGTCTCTGTCACCCAGGCCGGAGTGCAGTAGCACAATCTTGGCTCACTGCAACCTCTGCTTCCTGGATTCATGTGATTCTCATGCCTCAGCCTCCCGAGTAGCTGGGATTACAGACACATACCACCAGGCCTGGCTAAATTTTATATTTTTAGTAGAGATGGCGTTTCACTATGTTGGCCAGGCTGGCCAACTCCTCTCAAACTCCTGGCCTCAAGTGATCCCAAAGTGCTGGGACTACAGGCATGAGCCACTGTGCCTACATTGTCATTTTTAATAGATAGATAGCATAGTATTCCATTGTATGAACATTCATTATAGTAAGCTACAATGAACTCTCCTGTATGTATATTTTTGCCACATTTTTGGGTATATTCTTTTTCTTAAGTAACAGATAAACATTTTAATTCTAATTTTTTTGGATAATATCACAATTCAAAAATAAAAATGTAAAAAAAAATAACAAAAAGGTTTTCTTCCATTGTGTTCCTCCTGTCACCTGAACCACTATTAGTTTTCTTGGTATCTTTTTATAATTTGTTGTGTAAGCAAATATAAATATGTATTATTATTCCCCCCCTTTTTTATTCAGAATGTAAAAAGCATATTGTGATAATCTCTTTAGCATAAAATCTTAAAAGTGGTATTGCTGAGTAGAGGGTAGTTAAAATCTTAATACATATGGCCCAGTTGCTCATGAGAGAGGTTGTACAATTTAACCTTTCTACCAACAATGCATGAGTGTTACTAAATTCATGTTATTTATGTTCTAATTGCAGTGTATTTTTATATCTCAAAACTTATGGGGAGTCCAGAATAAATATTTTAAAATCACTATAATTTATAAGGTGAATTCTGGTATTATACAGAATTGATTATACAAAATACTTTGGACTTATAATTTATAACAGACAAATGGACCCAATGAGAAGGAAAGGTTTGACCTAAGTTATTATTTATCTTTCTGTGTTTTGCTTGTTGGATAGGTAGAGAAACAGGTAGAAAAGATGGAAAAATCGGTTTGTAGCATAAAGATAGAAAATAGAGCTGAATGAAACAAGCAAGCAAAGAGAAATGGGGACAGACTTCAGATGAGAGTGAAAAAAGGGTAAACAATTCCAGTAGGTACCATAATCTGATAAGGCATATTGCCAGATCATCTCTATTTTTTTTTTCTGGACTACTGTTACAGCCTCTACTTTCTATCATTGAATTGGTGCATATGATTATAATAGAAATTAAATTTTCAATGAAATGAATGTCTTTTTGTCATTTTTTTTCTTTAAATAGAATTGACTATCTGAAGAAATGGATACTTCTCCCTCCAAAAAATATCCAGTTAAAAAACGGGTGAAAATACATCCCAACACAGTGATGGTGAAATATACTTCTCATTATCCCCAGCCTGGGGATGATGGATATGAAGAAATCAATGAAGACTATGGAAATTTTATGGAAGAAAATCCAAAGAAAGGTCTGCTGAGTGAAATGAAAAAAAAAGGAAGAACTTTCTTTGGAACCATGGATACCCTACCTCCACCAACAGAAGACCCAATGATCAATGAGATTGGACAATTCCAGAGCTTTGCAGATAAAAACATTTTTCAGTCCCGAAAAATGTGGATAGTGCTGTTTGGATCTGCTTTGGCTCATGGATGTGTAGCTCTTATCACTAGGCTTGTTTCTGACAGGTCTAAAGTACCATCTCTAGAACTGATTTTTATCCGTTCTGTTTTGCAGGTCTTATCTGTGTTAGTTGTGTGTTACTATCAGGAGGCCCCCTTTGGACCCAGTGGATACAGATTACGACTCTTCTTTTATGGTGTATGCAATGTCATTTCTATCACTTGTGCTTATACATCATTTTCAATAGTCCCTCCCAGCAATGGGACCACTATGTGGAGAGCCACAACTACAGTCTTCAGTGCCATTTTGGCTTTTTTACTTGTAGATGAGAAAATGGCTTATGTTGACATGGCTACAGTTGTTTGCAGCATCTTAGGTGTTTGTCTTGTCATGATCCCCAACATTGTTGATGAAGATAATTCTTTGTTAAATGCCTGGAAAGAAGCCTTTGGGTACACCATGACTGTGATGGCTGGACTGACCACTGCTCTTTCAATGATAGTATATAGATCCATCAAGGAGAAGATCAGCATGTGGACTGCACTGTTTACCTTTGGTTGGACAGGGACAATTTGGGGAATATCTACAATGTTCATTCTTCAAGAACCCATCATCCCATTAGATGGAGAAACCTGGAGTTATCTCATTGCTATATGTGTCTGTTCTACTGCAGCATTCTTAGGAGTTTATTATGCCTTGGACAAATTCCATCCAGCTTTGGTTAGCACAGTACAACATTTGGAGATTGTGGTAGCTATGGTCTTGCAGCTTCTCGTGCTGCACATATTTCCTAGTATCTATGATGTTTTTGGAGGGGTAATCATTATGATTAGTGTTTTTGTCCTTGCTGGCTATAAACTTTACTGGAGGAATTTAAGAAGGCAGGACTACCAGGAAATACTAGACTCTCCCATTAAATGAATACTTGATTATTATTATCTCCTTAATGTTCAATTATTAATACGTATACTGCCATTTTAATGTTTACCTATGAATGTCTTTTGTGTTATATAATTGACAGAGTACTATATAATATATAATATATACAAATGCAGAAAATTTATTCTAGTCTAATATATTCAAATACAAATATTAAATTATAAAATACGTTATGAATCTGGTATCTTTATTGGTATTTATCAGTGTCTTTCCAGGTAAATTGTAGTAGAAGGAGAATATTAACTGCTATTACTAAATAATAGAAGACTCAAAGAAATGACCCCTTTCAGATGGAACTGAAGTTCAGAAATTAGAAATGTTCTACAAATGTTCAACAAAACTCCTTCATTTGTGAAAAATACACTATAAGGTGAAATGTTGAACACCAAACCCTGTTTTGTCATCTACTTGCATTAGAAAACTAGAAGTCATACGGCTGGGTTGAGGCAGGAAAAGAGGAAACAAGGGAAAAGAAGTGGCTTTTTAATGACAATGGGTGGTTGTCCAAAGTTAGAACAGGAAATTGGTATTCCCCTTATTATGGCTACATTAGGTGATACATAGGAAACAGAAATAGGGAGAAGTGTGGATTCTCGCCAGTCCCACCTAGTCCATGCCATTTTGTCCCTGATGTTCGGAGACTTAACGTTGGGGTAGGGTCTGCTTATCCTCAGTTATGTAGATCTCTTCCAAGGCTGCCCTTGTTTATGATTTTGTGGCTAATGTATGTGTAAACTGCAGTAAACGTACTCCTTACTCCTGAAAAAGGCACCAACAGTAATCACAGTATAGCAGAAAATTGACATGGTATCCTGAGATTCTTTTCAAAAAGGTCTAAAAGTCTGTAAAAGGCTATATGATGGCATTAAGTCTAATTTTGGCCATTCTTACCAATTTAGCACAAATAAATGATATGGTGCTGGTTATTAAACTATTGTCTCAGGTCCACATTCCCCCTTCTATACTTTCCTCTGTAATGCTATGGCTCAAACCCTGCAAAGTGCATTTTTTCTATGCCAGCTGATGTCTCACTAGGTTCCATCAATAAAGGGCATTAGAGGGAGTCTGGAAGGCAGAAGGCAGGAAGGGACTTCCTCCTTTCCATTTGTTTGCAGTTTCTGTCACTGTTATCCCAGCAACAAGCAAGAGCCCTTTGCTCCAGCAGCAGCAATTGATTTCAGCCTTGAGCTTCTTTTGACATCCTCCCCACCCACAACTAGTCTCATCATATCCTTCCCCGAAGTAGTAGGATCAGCCAGACAGCATCCTCTCGGGGGTCTGAGCAATACTCAGCCAGGTCATTTGTCTAGAGTTTCTGAGACCTCATAGTCCACCTTGATTCTCCCTTCTCATTAGATCTAACATTGATAGCTGCTCCCTGCAGCTGTCACCTCTGGGTGACCTCAGTGTTCCCTTTTTGCTTTTTCAGTCAATGAAAACTCAATAGTAAATCCTCTCTGTAGTAATACCATCTAATTTCTGATTTCCTGACTAACATATCTCTAAACCTTCCCCCAAAGGAAACTATAGCCATCAGCAGGGTACTGTGCTTTGGGAAAATGTCAACATTTAGATTTTTTCAGGGATTACTAGACAGTGGCTCTCAATAGAAATTATGCAAACTGAAACACAGAAAAAGATTTGGAAAAAAAAGAATGAACAGAGCCTGAATGACCTGTACTAAGTACTGAGAAGTCTAGCATGAGTTTAATTGTAGTCCCAGAAGAAGAGGAGAAACAATGGGATAGAAAAAAAAACATTTGAAGAAATACTGTATAAAAGTCTTCCAAATTTGATAAAAGAATTAAAAAAGAAAGAAAGAAAATGAGAAAACAGCAACCCACAGATCCAGAGAATGAAATGAACCCCAAGCAGGATAAACAGAAAACCAAAACAAACATCACAGTGTAATGAAACATCACAGTGTAACTTTTCATAAATATAATGAAAATCTTAAAAGCATTCATAGAAAAAGACACCTAGAAACATCAGTGTAACTTTTGATAAACAAATATAAACAAAATCTTAAAAGCATTCATAGAAAAAGACATAAGACATACAAGAAAACAATGATAAGAATTACAACTAGTTTCTCACAGAAACAATGGAGGTTGGAAGATGAGAATGACGTCTTTAAAGTGCTGAAAACAAAAAAACACCCTTTGATGGCTTCTCATTGCCTATAGAATAAACTGTAATGTGCTTGACTTCCATAACCTGGTTATTGATTGTATTTCTAGCTATCTTTTGCTCTAGCAATATTCTACTGTTGTTTAATGCCTTTTTATTATGCAGGCTCCTCTATGTGGACAGCTTTTTTCTAGTTAATTGCCTGACTAACCTGACCACACAACTCCTTTCCCCTGTGGCTTAATGTCCTCCTTGCACCTATCTATTTTTGTATTTACTAAACTAATAACAAATATCTGTTTACATTTCATTCTCTGACACTGGTTTGAGCACTTTTTTTTTTTTTTTTTGAGATGGAGTCTTGCTTTGTTGCCCAGGCTGGAGTGCAATGGCTCGATCTTGGCTTACTGCAATCTCTGCCTTTTGGGTTCAAGCTATTCTGCCTCAGCCTCCCAAGTAGCTGGGATTACAGGCGCACACCACCACGCCAGGCTAATTTTTTTTGTATTTTTAGTAGAGATGGAGTTTCACTATCTTGGCCAGGCTGGTTTTGAACTACTGACCTTATGATCCACCAGTTTCAGCCTCCCAAAGTACTGGGATTACAAGCGTAAGCCACCGCACCTGGACTCTCTGTAACAATTTCTAACTATAAGCTATCAGGTTTCTGGGAAAGGTCTTGACATGGAGGCTTATTTTTCCCTTTCTTTTTTTTTTTTTTGAGACGGAGTCTCGCTCTGTCACCCAGGCTGGAGTACAGTGGCCGGATCTCAGCTCACTGCAAGCTCTGTCTCCCAGGTTTATGCCATTCTCCTGCCTCAGCCTCCCAAGTAGCTGGGACTACAGGGGCCCGCCACCTCGCCCGGCTAGTTTTTTTTGTATTTTTAGTAGAGACGGGGTTTCACCGTGTTAGCCAGGATGGTCTCGATCTCCTGACCTCGTAATCCGCCTGTCTCGGCCTCCCAAAGTGCTGGGATTACAGGCTTGAGCCACCGCGCCCGGCCATTTTTCCCTTTCTTGTGTTCCCAAATTCTTTTATTTGGGATTGATAAAGTAAGCCACCTGCGTGTTTTTAATCGTAGACAGATTAGCTGCCCATATCCAAAGCGCCACCTGTAGTCCCTAGATAAATTTTTTGTTTTGAGACATGGTGTGATCATAGCTCATTGCAGCCTGAAATTCCTGGGCTCAAGCCATCCTCCCACCTCAGCCTCCAGAGTGGCTGGGACTACAGGCACGTGCCACTATGCCCAGCTGATTAAAAAAAATTTTGTAGAGACAGGGTCTAGCTCTGTTGCCAGGGCTGATCATAAGTTTTGTCTTACATTTTCTTGTTGCCTGATTCTGGTTAGTCCCTGATCCACTCAGCACTAATTAGCAAGGCTGATTCCTGTTTTTGGTTTGAGTTCCCCTGAAAGAGAGGAAGCAGCAGCCATGTGCATGTTTATATTTGGAAGCTGGGTAGACAGACTGTGAAAGGAAGTCTCTGGGACAGCTCCCACCCCATGAAAACATGTATTGCATCCCTTCTAAGTGCAATTTCATAAATGCCTTTCTGCCTATCTGCCCTTCCAGTCTATGCTTTCCTTTTTCATTGCTGTTTCCTTATTCTTCTTCGACTCCTCTTTTGCATATATTTTTGGAGGTTTCTTAAATTTTTTTTTCAGAGTTCCTGGTAAGAATGAGTGATGAGAAAGATTAAAGAAGGAAAATTAAGATAAAGTGGCTGGGTGCTGTGGCTCATGCCTGTAATCCCAACACTTTGGGAGGCTGAGGTGGGTGGATCACCTGAGGTCAGGAGTTTGAGACCAGCCTGACCAACATTGTGAAACCCGTCTCTACTAAAATTACAAAAAATTAGCCAGGTGTGGTGGTGTGTGCCTGTAGTCCCAGCAACTTGGGAGGCTGACGCAGGAGAATTGCTTGAACTCGGGAGGTGGAGGTTGCAGTGAGCTGACGTGGTGCCACTGTACTCCAGCCTGGGCAAAAAAGCAAGACTCCATCTCAAAAAAAAAAAAAAAAAAAAAAAATCTGAATGTATGACTTAAGCATATTTTTTTCTGGGTTAATTTTCCCCACTTAAGGTGGTGGTAAGCTACGTGAAGGCAAGAACTGTATTTCTGTCTTTTACCTGTTGTATTTGATTTCACACCTTCTGCCTCCATCAGATGTTAAGTATGTAATTAGAATTAAAATTGAGTCAGGCTGTGCTAACAATTTGATGGGTGATTTTGCAGCAATAGTTTTAACTCTGGACAAGTTTCTTCAAAAATGAATATAATATTAATATCTCAGTCTGTAAACTTTATAAAATGTATCAACAAATAAAACCATTGTATTAGCTTGGGCTGCCATTAACAAAATACTAGATTGGGTGGCTTACACAACAGAAGTTTATTTTTTCAAAGTTCTGTAGGTTGGGAGGTCCAAAAGAGGGTGCTGGCATGGTCAGTTTTGGGTGAGGGCTCTCTCACTGGCTTGCAGATGTCTGTTTTGCTGTGTTCTCAAATGGAGAGAGCTCTCTGGTGCCACTTTCTATAAGGACATTAATCTTATGGGATTAGGGCCCCACTCTTATGACCTAATTTAATTTTTATTACCTCCCTAAAGGCTTAGCCCCAAATAGAGATAGTCCCTGACTTAAGATTTTTTTGACTTCATGGTGGTGCAAAAGCCATATGCACTCTAGAATCTGTACTTTAAAGAGTACCCATAAAATCATCCAGTTTTTCATTATTTAGTAGATTATATGAAATAATACTTTATTAAAAAATAAGCTTTCTGTCAGATGATTTTGCCTAACTGAAGGCTAATGTAAGTATTCTGAGCACGTTTTAGGTAGGCTACACTAAGCTATGATGTTTGGTAGGTTAGAAGCATTAAATGCATTTTTGACTTACGATCTTTTCAACTTATGGTATTTTCAATTTATGGTGGGTTTATTGGAACATAACCCCTTTGTAAGTTGAGGGACATTTATATAGTCACATTAGGAGTGAGGGCTTCAGCATATGAATTTTTTGGGGGGATGCAATTCAGTCCATACCAGTCATGATAAAACATGCAAAGCTATTTAAACCCTTAGAATAAACTCAAAATCCACCGCCAATATTCACTTTGGATGCCAATAATAGAATGTAGACATAGAGTAGCTGTTGCCAAGTTTCATGGTCTACTTGTCTCAGCCAACCTGAGGATAGTACAGCATAGATAGATAAATTTGTGCTTGACCTTGTGATCCTACATATGGCAGGTTGTCTTAGTCCCTTTAGTGCTGCTAGAAAGGAATACCCAAGGCTGGATAATTTATAAATAAAAAAGGTTTATTTGGCTTATGGTTCTGATGTCTGGAAAAGTTCAAGACTGAGCATCTGCATCTGATGGGAGCTTAAGACTGCTTATACTCACAGCAGAAGGCAAAGGAGAGCTGGTGTGTGCAGAGATTACATGGCCAGAGAGGAAGAAAAAGAAGGGAAGTGCGACGTTCTTTTTAGCCAGCTCTCAGGGAAATAAAGAGTTACCCCCTTCCCAGGGAGGACGTTAATCTATTCATGAAGGAACCACCTCCATGGCCCAACACTGCCCATTAGTCCCTACCTCCAACATTGGGGATCAAGTTTCAACAGGAGGTTTAGGGGGACAAACATCTAAATTACAGCACAGGCTAACCACATGCATGCATTACCAATCAAATAATTTGAAGTTAAATGCAGAAAACTGCAAACTTTTGAGGCTTATAGCCAGGGCCAGGATTAAAATAAATATTAATGCCTTCAACAGTATTTACTGACCATCTACCCTACTACAAGGCCCTAGGGAGAAACTGAACAGACATGGTTCCTGATTCAGTGGAGTTTACTATCTAGGTAGGGATACAGGCAAACCATTTCAATAGCTCGGATGGAGAAAATACCTATGCTCCAAAGAAGGTACCTAACTCAGCAAACTTCCCTGAGGAGCGACTCTAAACTGAGCCACAAAGATGGTTAAGAAATGAGGCGGCTGAGCGTGGTGGCTCACGCCTGTAATCCCAGCACTTTGGGAGGCCAAGGCTGGCGGATCACGAGGACAAGAGATCGAGACCATCCTGGCCAACATGGTGAAATCCCGTCTCTACTAAAAAAAAAAAAAAAAAAAAAAAAAAAAGATGGGCGTGGTGGTACACACCTGTAGTCCCAGCTACTCGGGAGGCTGAGGCAGGAGAATCTCGAACCCGGAGGCGCGACAGAGCGAAACTCGTCTCAAAAAAAAAGAAATGAGGCAGGTACCGGCGAGGGGAAGAACCAACTTACTGATACCTCAGCCAGTGGCTGGAGCCCTAAGAATGGGCAGACCTGGCTCCGAAGGTGGTCTTCATAACACTACTGCCGCCAAGAATGTAATGTAAGTAAGCTGCCCAAGCACAAGGACACTTTTAGCGGGCCCTCAGCTTCTTTTGGTCTGTGCCTCAAATTAAGCACGTCTTACATTTCTCTCAGGTCCCAATTTTCAGGTCTGCTTTTCTTTGTCTTTCTTTGTCGCTCCCCGCTCCTAAGAACCTTTCGCTGGTAAGACATTCCTCAAGTGCAGAAACCGGGGGAAGCTCCCAGAAGAGTGGGGGCTGAACCCAGGACACAGTCATTCTTGCTGTGGAGTCTCTCCTGCGGCGCTGAGAAGGAAGGCTCGAAGTAACCAGCCAGAGCAATCGCACAGGGAAAAGCGAAGACGGTTCTGGTCTGGCCCGGCGCTTCTCACCCTCTAGCTCGCTTCGCTCCGTGGCGCAGCCTCCGCTCCCTTCACACCACGCACGGCGCTTGATTGACATGTGGGCCCGCCCAATCCCAGTGTGGCACAGACCGCTGTCGCATCAGGGACCGGGAAAGGGGGCGACTGAACCTATCAGATTGGGCCGAGAGTGGGTTTCCTGCCCGCGCGGATCCGCCTGCCCACCGCGCGTGCCCCGCCCCTCTCCGAGAGCTACGCGTCGGCGGCAGAGCGCAGGCCTCGTGCCTTTACGGCCATCACGGCGGTCGCGGTGGCGTCCTGGAGCCCTCCTCAGGTGAGCTGGAGCTGCCCAGCTCGGCAGCAGGAAGGTGAGACGGCCTTGCTAGCAGGCAGACACACCCCCACCCCCCTTCAGTCGGCTGTCCATCCACACAGCCTGTTAGCCGCTGCGTTGCTTCCTCTTCCCGGCTGAGTTAGCCCCGGGGGCGCCGTCTGCAGGCTCGGAGCTGAGCCGGAGGGGGCGCGGAGGCTGCTCAGAGGGTCCGAACTTCTGCACCGGGATTCCGCGAGGCCCTCGGGCCGTTGCCCTGGGGAGCGCGACCCTGCGGCCTCCTTGTCAGCCCCTGGAGCGCTGCGTCGGGGTGAGAGCCCGGGCGGCCGCCCCTGCGAGGCTGGGAGGTCGAGTGTGGGGCGCGCTGGCTGGCTTGTCTGTTTTCTCCTGAAAAAGACCTTTTGCCAGCTGTGGCGTAATCCGAGGCCGGGAAGGTAGGACGTGGTAGGAGGAAGGGCGCTCTCACCTCCAGCGCGAGAAGAGGGGAGGCAGCAGCCTGCGCGGTGCTGCGGGTGGACATCTTCGGGACGCGCCCTCGCCCCTCCCCCCACCCGCCTGACGTTTTCTAGTCCGGGGCTGTGACTTTAATCGTCTGGACCTGCTTCAGATTCGTACGCGAGTTGCTGGGGCTGTGAACTTTTGACTTGAGTTGTAATATGTTTGGTTAAAAAAAAAACCATTTCGATAGGTTTTGTAACCTTTCTTCTATATTAACATGCAAGTTAAATTCGCCGTTAGAAGCTCAGGAAGCTGAGTTTTGTTCAGGGAGGACGTAGAAACCGTAGAAAGGCTCTCGGAGTCAAACTGATGAACTTGGAGTCACCTGATCATAATTATACACGTTAGATTAGGTAAGAAGCCCTAGAAATTAGGAAAGAATGAGGTTAAGGAGAATTTCCTAACCCTTCTTTGGGTGGGGAGCAAAGCAGCTCAATGTCCCTCCAAAACGAGTAAGTGTTGCTAAGAGGTACTCATTTTTAAAATCTTACTTTGTTAGACTTATGACAAACCATCTATAACGATTTCTTGAGCACCTGGAAACCAGTGTGCCTAAACTCTCAGCCTTCAGCGAGGTCACACAGTAAACGGAGAAATAACCTAGGAAGAAAGTTTTGTTCGGTAATTGTCAATAATATTCGTTCTTTTCTTTTTAAAACACTTTATTTTCTTGTGGGAGTGAAGTCAGTGATGTTCTTCAATAGGCATCCCATTCACAACTTGATAGTAATGTGCACTGGTTGATAAATGGTACTGTCTTTTCAATTTGACCACAAACTCTGAGACTTCTTTGGGAAAATTGTGATCTGTGGGAATTGTCTTTAATATCCATAACCATAGTTTGCAGAGTGTTCAGATCTACTCAGCTGTTGGCTCATGTATTACATTTTAAAATGTGTGCTTATTTTTCCAGGCATTATCTTTTGTCCAGATTTCTGCAGTGCTTTCAGGTCCAACTGAATAAAATTTGAAACCTACATGTAATGTTGGCGGGGCGCGGTGGCTCACGCCTGTAATCCCAGCACTTTGGGAGGCCGAGGCGGGCGGATCACGAGGTCAGGAGATCGAGACCAGCCTGGCCAATATGGTAAAACTCCGTCTCTACTAAAAATACAAAAATTAGCCGGGCGTGGTGGCACGCGCCTGTAATCCCAGTTGCTTGGTAGTCTGAGGCAGGAGAATTGCATGAACCCGGGAGTCGGAGGTTGCAGTGAGCCAGGATCGCCACTGTACTCCAGCCTGGCAACAGAGCAAGACTCCATCTCAAAAAAAAAAAAAAAAAAAAAAAAAAATTTACGTGTAATGTTTTGTTAGATACTGAAGGAGACCCAGGCAGGGTAGTTCAAGCCTGTAATCCCAGCACTTTGGGAGGCCAGGATGGGAGGATAGCTGGAGGCCAGGAGTTTGAGATCAGCCTAGGCAATATAGTGAAACTCTGTCTCTAAATTAAGAAAATTAAAAAAAAAAAAGGAAAATAATAAAAGAGATATTAAGTGATACTTCATGGTTCTGGGTTTTTTTCTTTACTGTTTTTTTTTTTTTTTTTGAGACAGAGTCTCACTCTGTTGCCCAGGCTGGAGTGCAGTGGCACGATCTTGGCTCACTGCAACCTCTGCCTCCCAGGTTCAAGTGATTCTTGTGCCTCAGCCTCCCGAGTAGCTGGGACTACAGTGTGTGCCACCATGCCCAGCCAATTTTTGTGTATGTATATATATATATTTTTTTCTTTTTTTGTTGAGACGGAGTCTCACCCTGTCACCCAGGCTGGAGTGCAGTGGCACGATCTTGGCTCATTCCAACCTCCGCCTGCCGGGTTCAAGCAATTCTCTGTCTCATCCTCCCCTATAGCTGGGATTACAAGCACCCGCCACCACACCCGGCTACTTTTTGTATTTTTAGTAGAGGCAGGGTTTCATCATCTTGACCAGGTTGGTCTTGAACTCCTGACATTGTGATCCACCCGCCTCGGCCTCCCAAAGTGCTGGGATTACAGGCATGAGCCACCGCGCCGGGCCTGTACTTTTAGTAGAGACGGAGTTTCACCATGTTGACCAGGCTGGTGTCGAACTCCTGATCTCAAGTGATTCACCTGCCTCGGCCTCCCAAAGTGCTGGAATTACAAGTGTGAGCCACTGCACCCGGCCTATATTCATTTTTCAAAATTCTTCTAGAGTTTTACCTTTTCATTGTTTTGTACTTTTACTTTGTCTTACTTTACTTTTTCACCATTGTGTTTTTCAAAGCTGAAGGTATATGTGATGTGATTGTTATAAATCACTTGTCAGGAAGACTTGACTTAGTGAATACAGATACAGTTCATTTTAAAAATCATGGTTTAATAATTTTTAGAATTTATAATATGGAAAAATACCAAATGTTCTTCATCTGCACTAGAAAATTAAATGATTATTTCATTGATAAGTAAAATTGAAGGGAACTTTAAAAATCACTGAACCTTTAACAAATTCTATATAAATACTGTGATGTTAGGAAGACGACAAGGCTAAATATGACATTTAAAGATTTAAGGCAACTTTATGTCTTGCTGATCCTCACCTTAAACTCTAGTGAAGATAGAAATGATAGTCTTCCCTTCAAAACTGATTCCATATGCTGACTTTGTTTTGGTGACATTACCATGCTTTCAGTTGCCCAGACACAAACTTTGGTGTTATCTCTATGCACGTAACAACATTGGCCGATTTTTGTCAGCCATTTTTATCTTTGAACTACTCATGGGCCTTTAATTGGATTTTCTGCTTGGTTTTTCTCTCTAGTTAGTATGTCTTCCTAAACCTTAGAATCATGCTTCAAACATCCTTCACTTTTCGGAAACCAGTGATAACTGTTATCTTCAGAGTATAGGTCAGAATTCATAGCCTTCTAATAGTCTGCTCAAATCTGTTTTTCTGGGGCCAGCACTGTTTCTTTATAGGAGCTGTCCACTCTCACCAAACCAATCTCTAATTCTTATTTACCCTTTGTATTTTTCTACCTTCATATCATTCCTCTTTCTTTCTCTTTCTTTCTCTTTCTTTCTTTCTTTCTTTCTTTCTTTCTTTCTTTCTTTCTTTCTTTCTTTCTTTCTTTCTTTCTTTCTTTCTTTCTTTCTTCCTCCCTTCCTCCCTTCCTCCCTTCCTCCCTTCCTCCCTTCCTTCCCTTCCTTCCCTTCCTTCCCTTCCTTCCCTTCCTTCCCGTCCTTCCCGTCCTTCCCGTCCTTCCCGTCCTTCCCGTCCTTCCCGTCCTTCCCGTCCTTCCCGTCCTTCCCTTTCTTCCCTTTCTTCCCTTTCCTTTCTTTCCTTTCTTTCTTTCCTCGCTCTGTTGCCCAGGCTGGAGTGCAGTGGTGCGATCTCGGCTCCATGCAACCTCTGCCTCCTGGGTTCAAGCGATTCTCCTACCTCAGCCTTCCTAGTAGCTGGGACTACAGGCATGCGCCACCATGCCTGGCTAATTTTGTATTTTTAGTAGAGACGGGGTTTCTCCATGTTGGTCAGGCTGGTCTCAAACTCCTGACCTCGGGTGATCCACCCTCCTTGGCCTCCCAAAGTTGGCCTCCCAAAGTGCTGGGATTACAGGTGTGAGCCATTGTGCCCGGCCTCTTTCTTTTTCTTTTTCTTTTTATTTGAGGCGTCTCACTCTGTCACCCAGGCTGGGGTATAGTGGCACCATCTTGGGTCACTGCAACCTCTGCTTCCTTGGTTCAAGTGATTCTCCTTTGTCAGTCTTCTGAGTAGCTAGGATTACGGGTGCATGCCTGGCTAATTTTGTATTTTTAGTTGAGATGGGGTTTCACCATGTTGGCCAGGCTGGTCTTGAACTCCTGACCTCAGGTGATCCACATGCCTCGGCCTCCCAAAGTGTTGGGATTACAGGCGTGAGCCACTGCACCCGGCCAGGTTGCCTAGTCTTTAAACAATTTTTTTTTCTCCTAAATTACCAAGTAGCAAATGAAGTGAAATTTTGTTGAAGTTTCGCTTTTGGTCCTTTGGTGCAGCCTTCCAAATGTTTTTCCTGTTCCCTATGTTGCTTGCTTATTCTCTTTTCTTTTTTCTTTTTAACAGGGTCTTGCTCCGTTGCCCAGGCTGGAGTACAGTGGCCTGATCACAGCTCCTTATTGTAACTTGAACCTCCCAAAGGCCAGGATTATAGGTATGCATCAATGCCTGGCATTTTTTTTTTTTTTTTTGCAGAAATAGGGTCTCACTGTGTTATTCAGGCTGGTTTTGAATTCCTGGCCTCAAACGATCCTCCCACCTTGGCTTCCCAAGGTGCTGGGATTATAGGGGTGAGCCGCTGTGCCTGGCCTGTTGCTTTCCTTACCTCTTGTTATTTTATTATCCCCTTGGTTTTTGATCTTATGTGGACTCGTATCATAGAATCATAGAGCATTATTGCTAGAATGTTGGAATCCAACCTTGTGTATTATAGATAAGGAAACTGAAACACAAATAGACTAGATGCACCAAAATTCAAACATTTAGTGATGGGGGCAGAACAAAGACTCTAACCTTAATCTTCTAATGTAAATTCTGTGTATTTATGAAACCATACTACTACTCATCTCTTGTAATTTTGCATTATTTGCCTCACATTATTTTGCATTTTGTGTATTTATGCCTTCTCATAGATTGAAAACTTCAGGGCAGGGGAACCTTCATACATACATTGTGAATTTTTATTTGTTTATTTATTTTAAGACAGTTTCACACTTTTTGCCCAGGCTGGAATGCAGCGGGCTGTCTCGGCTCACTGCATCCTCTGCCTCCCGGGTTCAAGCGATTCTCCTGCCTCAGCCTCCTGAGGAGCTGGGATCACAGGTGCCTGCCACCACACCTGGCTAATTTTGTATTTTTAGTAGAGACAGGGTTTCACCATGTTGGCCAGGCTGGTCTCAAACTCCTGACCTCAAGTGATCCGCTCACCTCGGCTTCCCAAAGTGCTAGGATTATAGGCGTGAGCCACCGTGCCCAGCCTTACATTGTAAATTATTTAAACAATGATTTAAAGTCTGTATACAGTTTTTTTCCCCCATGCTTGTTAGATGTATTAACATCATTAACAAAAATAATATTGTCATGTTTACCGTTGAGTTTTTTTTTCTTGAGACAGAGTCTTGCTCTGTCACCCAGGATGGAGTGCAGTGGCGCAATCTTGGATCACTGTACCCTTTGCTTCCCAGGTTCAAGGGATTCTCCTGCCTCAGCCTCCCAAGTAGCTGGGATTACAGGTGCCTGCCACCATGGCTGGCAAATTTTTGTATTTTTAGTAGAGACAGGGTTTCACCATGTTGGCCAAGCTCCTAATCTCAGGTGATCTGCCTGCGTTGGCCTCCCAGAGTGCTAGGATTACAGGGATGAGCCATTGCACCTGTCCAGTGTTTACCATTGAGTTCTATCATCTACTAAAAAATAAATCTCTTACAGGTTTTACTGCTGAAATTTAGTTTGTCTTTTCGAATCTCTTGATAATGCAAATTAATCTTTGGAGGCCTTGAATGTGGATACAGAACAACGTAATGGTTTAGAGGAAACCTGGAGGGCTTATCATATAACTAGATGCAATGATCTAGCTGTAATGTTCTTTTTCTCTTTTTTGAGTGTTAGAACTGTAACACTTTTACATTTTGCTACTTCTTGTCCTCTTGTTCATCTGTCAGGAACCATCAGTTCTTGTTGAGCAAGACAAGACAAAATGTCTTGTTGAGGCCAGGCGCCGGTGGCTCGTGTAATCCCAGCACTTTGGGATGCTGAGACGTGTGGAGCACTTGAGTCTAGGAGTTTGAGACCAGCCTGGCCGGCATGGTGAAACCCCATCTCTACTAAAAATATAAAAAAATTAGCTCACTGTGGTGGCTCATGGCTGTAGTCCCAGCTACCTGGGAGACTGAGGCAGGAGAATGGCTTGAACCTGGGAGGCGGAGGTTACAGTGAGCCAAGATCACGCCATTCCACTCTGGGGTGGGTAACAGAGCAAGACTCCGTCTCAGAAAAAAATTTATTCCGCCAGGCCTGATGGCTCACTCCTGTAATCCCAGCGCTTTGGGAGGCTGAGATGGGCAGATAACTTGAGCCCAGGAGTTCGAGACCAGCTTGGCCAACATGGTGAAACTGTGTCTCTACTAAATACAAAAATTAGCTGAGTGTGATGGTGAATGCCCGTAATCTCAGCTACTCAGGAGATTGAGGCAGGAGAATCACTTAAACCGGGAGGCGGGGTTTGTGAGGTCGTGCCACTGCACTGTGGCCTTCGGTGGCAGAGCGAGATTGTCTCAAAAAAAAAAAAAGAAAAATCATTTGTTCCATTTGGTGAGGTAGAGTGCTTTTATATGTTTGTTCTTCATGTTTATTTTTCCTCTTAACTGTATAAAGTTTCTGTAACAGAAACAATGTAGGGTTGCCTTGGTATTTTTCTTATGTATATGTAACAATAGTAGAATGCTGTAAGACAGCATAGAAAACTCTCTCTCTGAAGGTAAAATCTCTCTGAAGGGAAAGGAATGCTTACTCTTTTGGTCTGTTTTACATTTATTTTTTGATTGTTAATAGTTGCTTTTTCTGTATGTTTAAATTATCAGCTAAAAAAAAACTGTTAAAACACTGATTCTCTTGTTTCTTATTCCTGAAATTGTAAGTAATGATTGCTGAATTGGACATGAATATGGTATGGATAATTTTTACTTTTGTTCAAACAATCAGTTGAATAAAACAAGCAGTGAAAATACGTGGAAATGTTTAAAAGAATGGATGTTTCTCAAAACTTTTTTTTTCTTTAGAAGAATCATCCTGGCCGGGCGCAGTGGCTCACGCCTGTAATCCCAGCACTTTGGGAGGCCAAGGCAGGTGGATTGCTTGAGGTAAGGAGTTCGAGACCAGCCTGGCCAACATGGTGAAACCCCGTCTCTACTAAAAATACAAAATTTAGCTGGGTGTGGTAGTGCATGCCTGTAATCCCAGCTGCTTGGGAAGCTGAGGCAGGAATCATTTGAACCCGGGAGCCAAAGGTTGCAGTGAGCCGAGATTGTGCCGCTGCATTCCAGCCTGGGCAACAAGGAGAGACTTCGTCTCAAAAAAAAAAAAATAATAAAAATAAATCATCCTTTTCTTCCAAAAACTTTAGCACATATTTTCATATCATGTTAGTATGTAGATCAACTCAAATAATAGATACAACAAAGATTGTAATATGCTGTGTACCTTTTAATTATTCCAGCTGTATTGCAGAAATATTTTATTAATAGGGCTGGGCAGTTTTCTTTGGAAATGTTTGATCATTTGCAAGTACTACATGCTCTTGAATAATATATTTCCATTTTTAGAAACATTTAGAATATTTAGTGTACAACCCCTGTCTCCCAGTAATTCTGCTGCCCAAGCAAATCAATTACTTTTATTTTTTATTTTTTTTCATTTCTTAGCTATATTCTTTAAAAAAAAAAAAAAAGGCCTCTGAGGTGTTGCATAATTTGACTTTTGCCTACTTCTCATTTCGTCTCTTGCTTTTGTGTCTTTCCTCTTTCAGCCTTGAATACTTTAGCCCTTTTTTGCTTTGGTGTCAGTGATCATGCTCTTCCCTCAGGGCAGATGGCTTCTTTAGGTTAATTAATCAGCATTAAGTTTGGCTGCTAGTATCAGACAGATGCCAAATATTCATCTCTCTCACATTAGAGAAATCCAGGGTTGGCATGGCATTCATTTATTAAATGTTATTTCCAGGTGTGTATGTGTTCTGCTATTGTAAATTTTGCAATAAAGATCTTTGTATATAAGACTTTACTTTTTTTTTTTTCCTTTTGATTAATTCCTGTTGTGGATCCAACTAAAAAGCTTATCAATTTTTTTTTTTTTTTTTTTTTTGAGACGGAGTCTCGCTCTGTCGCCCAGGCTGGAGTGCAGTGGCGCAATCTCGGCTCACTGCAAGCTCCGCCTCCCGGGTTCACGCCATTCTCCTGCCTCAGCCTCCCGAGTAGCTGGGACTACAGGCGCCCACAACCGCGCCCGGCTAATTTTTTGTATTTTTAGTAGAGACGGGGTTTCACCGTGGTCTTGATCTCCTGACCTTGTGATCTGCCCGCCTCGGCCTCCCAAAGTGCTGGGATTACAGGCGTGAGCCACCGCGCCCGGCCAGCTTATCAATTTTTTAAGAAAAAATTGTTTAGTCTGGGCATGGTGGCTCATACTTGTAATCCTGCACTTTGGGAGGATAAGGTGGGAGAATGGCTTGAGGGTAGGAGTTAGAGAGCAGCCTGGGCGATAGAGCAAGAGACGGCCTCTACAAAAGTAAGAAAAAAATTTAGCCAGGTTTGGGTGTGAGCATCTGTAGTCCTAGCTACTTGCAAGGCTGGTGGGAGGATTGCTTGAGCCCAAGAGGTAAAGGCTGCAGTAAGCTGTGATCGTGCCACTGTACTCTAGGTTGGGGGACAGAGTGTGACACTGTCTAAAAAATAAAAAAATTAAAAAAAATTAAAAATTTGTTTAGAGAAGGTATCTTTAAATTTTTATTGAAAACTGCAAAATTTAAATGTATAGAATTTTCATATTTGTAGACATCTATGTAGTCATCACTCAAATCCAGATGTAGAACATTTTTAGTGTTTGAAAAGGCTCTCTTGGCCTCCTCCAGTCAGTGTCTCTTATCCTCTCAAAGTAATCACTATTCTGTCCTCTTATCACCATAAATTATTTTTGCCTGTTTTTGAACTTTATATAAACGTAACTGATACGGTTTGGCTGTGTCCCCACTCAGATCTCATCTTGAATTGTAACTCCCACAATTCCCATGTGTGGTTGGAGGAACCTGGTGGGAGGCCATTGAACCATGGGGGTGGGCCTTTCTCGTGCTATTCTTGTGATAGTGAATAAGTGTTGTGGGATATGATGGTTTTTAAAACGGGAGTTTCTCTGCACAAACTCTCTTCTCTTGTCTGCTGTCATGTGAGAAGACATGCCTTTCACCTCGTGCCATGATTGTGAGGCCTTCCCTGCCATGTGGAACTGTAAGCCCATTAAAACTCTTTATTTTGTAAATTGTCCAGTCTCAGGTATGTCTTTATCAGCAGCATGAAAATGGACTAATACAGTAAATTGATACCAGTAGACTAGAGCGCTCCTGAAAAGATACCCGAAAATGTGGAAGCAGCTTTGGAACTGGGTAACTGGCAGAGGTTGGAACAGTTTGAAGGGATCAGAAGAGGACAGGAAAATGTGGGAAAGTTTGGAACTTTCTAGACTTGTCGAATGAGTTTGCCCAAAATGCTGATTGCTGTATTGACAATAAAGTCAATATTGTCCAGGCTGAGGTGGTCTCAGATGGAGATGGGGAACTTGTTGGGAACCGGAGCAAAGGTGACTTGTTATGTTTTAGCAAAGAGACTGGCGACATTTTGCCCCTGCCCTAGAGATCTGTGGAACTTTGAACTTGAGAGAGATGATTTAGGCTATCTGGTAGAAAAAACTTCTAAGCAGCAAAGCATTCAAGAAGTGACTTGGGTGCTGTTAAAGACATTCAGTTTTACAAGAGAGGCAGAGCATAGAAGTTCAGAAAATTTGCAGCTTGATAGCACAATAGAAAAGAAAATCCCATTTTCTGAGGAGAAACTCAAGCTGGCTGCAGAAATGTGCATAAGTAACGAGGAGCTGAATGTTAATCCCCAAGACAATGGGGAAGATGTCTGCAGGCCTTATCAGAGGTCTTCATGGCAGCCCCTCCCATCACCGACCTGGAGGCTTTGGAGGAAAAAATTGTTTTGTGGGCCAGACCCAATGTCCCTGTGCTATGTGCAACCTAGGGACTTGGTGCCCTGCATTCCAGCTGCTCCAGCCGTGACTGAAAGGGGCCAGCATAGAGCTTGGGCTGTGGCTTCAGAGGGTGCAAGCCCCAAGCCTCAGTGGCTTCCATGTGGTGTGATGCTGCAAGTGCATAGAAGTCAAGAATTGGGGTTTGGGAACCTCCACCTGTGTTTCAGAAGATGTATGGAAATGCCTCAATGCCCAGGCAGAAGTTTGCTGCAGGGGTGGAGCATTCATGGAGAACTTCGCCTAGGGTAGTGCAGAAGGGAAATGTGGGGTCAGAGCCCCCACACAGAGTCCCTACTGGGGCACCACCTAGTGGAGCTGTGAGAAGAAGGCCACCATCCTCCAGACTCCAGAATGATAGATCCACTGACAGCCTGCACCACATGCCTAGAAAAGCTGCAGACACTCACTCACTGCAAGCCTGTGAAAGCAGCTGGGAGAGAGACTGTACTCTGCAAAGCCACAGGGTCAGAGGTGCCCAAGACCATGGAAACCCACCTCTTGGATCAGCATGACCTGGATGTGAGACATGGAGTCAAAGGAGATCATTCTGGAGCTTTAAGATTTGACTGCCCAGCTGGATTTCGGACTTGCAAGGGGCCTTTAGCCCCTTTGTTGTAGGCAATTTCTCCCATTTGGAATGGCTGTATTTACCCAATGCCTGTACTCCCATCTTGGAAGTAACTACCTTGCTTTTGATTTTACAGGCTCATAGGCAGAGAAGGGGCTTGCCTTGTTTCGGATGAGACTTTGGACTGTGAACTTCTGAGTTCTGAAATGAGTTCAGACTTTGGGAGACTATTGGGAAGGCATGATTGGTTATGAAATGTGAAGACATAATATTTGGACAGGGCAGGGGGTGAAATGATATGGTTTGGCTGTGTCCCCACCCACATTTCATCCTGAATTGTAGCTCCCACAATTCCCATGTGTGGTGGGAGGAACCTGGTGGGAGGTAATCGAATCGTGGGGATGGGCCTTTGCTGTGCTTTTCTTGTGATAGTAAGTCTCACGAGATCTGATGATTTTTAAAAATGGGAGTTTCCCTGCACAAGTGCTCTTGTCTGCCGCTACATGAGACATGCTTTTCACTTTGTGCCATGATTGTGAGGCCTCTCCAGCCACCTGGAACTGTGAGTCCATTGACCCTCTTTCTTTTGTAAATTGTTCAGTCTTCATCAGCAACATGAAAGTGGACTAATACAATAACCATATAGCATGTATACCTTCTTGTGGATGGCTACTTTTGCTTAACATTGTGTTTGTGAGATTCATTTATGATGTAGGGTGCAGCCATAGTTCCTTTTCAATGATGGTAGTATTCCATTGGATGAATATAATGTAATTTTAAAAAAATTGGACATTTGGTTTTCAGTTTTTGGCTATTGTGAATAAAGCTGTTGTCAGCATTCATTTACAGTTTTTAAAATTTTTAAAAAAATTTTTTTGAGATGGAGTCTTGCTCTGTCACCCAGGCTGGAGTGCAGTGGCGTGATCTCAGCTCACTGCAACTTCCACCTCCCAGGTTCAAGTGATTCTCCTGCCTCAGCCTCCCAAGTAGTTGGGATTACAGGCACTCGCCGCTACACCTGGCTAATTTTTGTATTTTTAGTAGAGACGGGATTTCACTATGTTGGCCAGGCAGACTGACCTTGAAGTCCTGACCTCAGGTGATCCACCCGCCTCGGCCTCCCAAAGTGCTGGGATTACAGGCATGAGTCACCACGCGTGGCCCATTTACAGGTCTTTAGTGAACATACGCACTCATTTCTTCTGGCTGGTATCATACATGCATTGGAGTAGAATTGTGCTGTCTTTAGCAGTTTTTGAACTTGCTTGATCTGGCCCTCTATGGCTGATACATAGTAGTTTCCTGGCATTTCTTCCTTTCTGATAAAACTAGCGACTCCCTTTGTCTTTCTGCTGTGTTAAATCTTTTTTTTCCCTTTCCATGAATCATGTAGTGTTTTTGTTTGTTTTGTTTTTTGTTTAACCCCTCCATTTGATGGAGTATATCATACAATAGATTCCTGTGGAAGACTGAGATCTTGCATTAATGAAAACTTTTTTTTTGTTTGTTTTCATGCTTGATTTGGTTGGCTAAGGATTCTAGGCTGGAAATAATTTGCCTTCAGAATTCTGAAGGCCTTGCTTCATTGTTTTCTAGCGTGTCATCCTTTTGAAAGTCTGAAGATATTCTAATTCTTGAGTATAAAAATGTTTTGCTTTTCTGGAATTTTGTGTTTCCTATATTCTGAAATTTCATAAGGTTGTAGCTTGGCGTTACGTCTATTTTTAACATTTTTTCCTGGATATTTGTGTACTTTCTGACTCTGTAAAATTCATTAGTTCTGGGACATTTTCTTTAATTATTTTATTGACAGGTGTATTAGTCTTTGAGCACTGTCATAACAATACCACAGACTGGGTTTTTTAAACAACAAATGTATTTTCTCACAGTTCTGAAGAGTAGAGTTCAAGAATAAGATGTAGCTGAGTGTGGTGACTCACGCCTGTAATCCCAGTACTTTTGGAGCCTGAGACGGGGAGATCACTTGAGGCCAGGAGTTTGAGACCAGCCTGGCCAACATGGTGAAATCCCATCTCAACTGAAAATACAAAAACAGCTGGGCTTGGTGTGAGTGCCTGTAGTCACAGCTACTTGGGAGGCTGAGGCAGGAGAATCACTTGAACCTGGGAGGCAGAGGTTGCAGTGAGCCAAGATCATGCCACTGCACTCCGGCCTGGGCGACAGAAGGAAATTCCATTTCAAACAAATAAACAAAAAAGAATAATTGGCTATCAGGGTTAGTTTCTGATGAGGCTTCTCTTTCTGACTTGTAAACCACTGTCTTCTTGCTGTGTCCTTACATGGGTTTTCAGTGGAGAGAGAGCTTTTTTTAATTGGATTAGGGCTCCATCCTATGACCTCATTTAGTCTTAATTATCTCCTAAAAGACCTTATTTCCAAATACAGTCACATTAGGTGTTAGGGCTTCAACCTAAGGATTTGGAGGGAGGGGAGAACAGACACAGTTCAGTCCATAACAATGGTTTTCTCCCTATTCTTTTTCCTGAAACTTTTGTCATTTATTTGGGTCTCTTAGGCTAGTTTTCTAATTTCTTTTTTTCTCCTATTTTCCACCTCCTAGTCTTTTGCTCTGTTTTATTTGGGACATTGCTTTATTTCCCAAGCCTTCTGTTGAATTTTTTATTTTTGTTGTCAAGATTTTGATTTCTCAAGAGATTTTTTGTTTTCTTAAATATTTCTTTTTATATAGCATCTGGTGTTTTTTCATGTTTCATGGATGCGATATGTTCTCTAATTTCTGAGCCTATAAATGACTTTTTAAGTTTTTTTGAGACAGAGTCTTGCTCTGTTGCCCATGTCAGAGTGCAGTGGTGTGATTGGGGCTCACTGCACCTCGACCTTCCAGGCTCAAGTGATCCTTCTGCCTTGGCTTCCTGAGTAGCTGGGACCATGGGTGCACTACCACACCTGGCTATTATTATTTTTTTTTCCAAGTAGAGACAAGGTCTTACTATGTTGCCCAGGCTGGTCTCAAACTCTTGAGCCCAAGTGATCCTCCTGCCGTGGCCTCCCAAAGTGTTGGGATTACAGGTGTGTGCCACCACATCTGGCCTAAGTGACTTCTGTAAAAATATTTTTTCTCCTTGCAGATTGTCTTGTTTTCTTGTTTTTTTTTTTTTTTTTTTTTTTTGAGAGAAGGTTTTACTCTGTCACCCAGGCTGGAGTGCAGTGGTGCAATCATGGCTCACTGCAGTCTTAGCCTCTCTAGTTTCAGCCTCCCAGCCTCAACCTCCCCAGGGGAGATAATCATCCCACGTCACCTTCCTCAGTAGCTGCGACCACAGGCAAGCACTGCCATGCCCAGCTAAGTTTCGTATTTTTTGTAGAGACAAGCTTTTGCTATGTTGCCCAGGCTGGTCTCAAGCTCCTGGGCTCAAGTGAACCTCTCGCCTTAGCTTCCCAAAGTGTTGGGATTACCGATGTGAACCACTGTGCCTGGCCGCAGACTGTTTTTTCTAAGTTGACTTTTCTCCATTTATTTGTTTTGGTCTCTAACTTGTATGTCAGTCTTACTTCAGGTATCAGTAATGCTTGGGTGATTGATAGCTGAAAACCCTGAATTGATTGGGATTTACAGACTTTGAATTTCATTATCCAAGTGAGCATTTTTTTATTTTGAGAAAACTCTGATGCCCAGATGTTTCCTATCAGGCCACGTTCATGAGGGAAAACTCAGTTTGCTTGAGGGTTGAAGGATGGCCACTAGTTTTTTGTTTCATTTTGGTGTGCAGGAGCAGACTGTCATTCCCCTATTTTTGATAGAGTACTTAGACCTTTAATTATACTGGTGATTCCTAGTTCAGGGACTCTGAATAAAACAAAAACAAGGCTGGGCATGGTCATTCACACCTGTTAATCCCAGCACTTTGGGAGACTGAGGCGGGCAGATTGTCCGGAGCCCAGTAATTCGAGACCAGCCTGAGCCACGTGGTGAAACCCCATCTCTATAACAAATACAAAATTTAGCTGGATATGGTGGTGTGCGCCTGCCTAGCCCAGATACTTGAGAGCCTGAGGTGGGAGGATTGCTTGATCTCAGGAGGCGGAGATTGCAGTGAGCCAAGATGGGGATTGTGCCATTGCACTCCAGCCTGGGTGACAGAGTGAGACCTTGTCTCAAAAAACAAAACCAAAACCAAAAAAGGCTTTCTGGAGAATAAACCAACAGACTTCTGTTACTGAGAGTGGGTAGCCAACCATCAGGTAGATTTGGGTAGCTTCTAAGGATGTGTCTGCTTCTCAGGCAGCTTTCACCCAGTCTTCCTTAATTTCCTCTTCCATCCAGTTCAGGCAGTACCACCTGGTGCTGCCAATTCCTGTATGTTTGGAGGATTCCAAGATATAAATTGGGGTTTTCAACTCAGGGTTTAGGCTTCACCTTTCTAGAATTTACTAAGTGAGTGAGTTACCAGTTGTCCATCTTTTAGCTTCTGAAATTTTGTTGCTACTGTTTGCTTGTCTGTATATTTTGCTCTTGTGGGTTTCTTTAAAGAAGACATTTATGTATTAAATCCAGTTTTAATTATCACCTCTCCAAAACAGTTATTTTTACTGCCCTAAGATAAGAATGGTTTTTACATTTTTAAAGGGCTGGGAAAAAAATGGATATGTGACAGAGACTCAAGCCCACAGAGACTAAAATATTTACTTTTCTTTTTAACAGAATGAGTTTGTTTACTCTATCCTTGTTATAAAGTTCCTGATTTCCTTTAATAAAGCTATTTTTAAACTACTACTACTTTTATTCCTATAAAGAAACTTCAATTTATAATCCTGAAACTTCCTGAAGCTCTCTGATTTAGTCTAATGCATATGATGGAAGTTACAAGTAAAAATTGCTAGGATATACTCTGCTCTTCAAGGGATGAGATACATTTTTTAAAAAATTTAAAAATATGGAACACTTCACGAATTTGTGTGTCCTCCTTCTGCAGGGGCCATGTTAATGTTCTCTGTATCATTCCAGTTTTAGTATATGTGCTGCTGAAGTGAGCACAAGATACTTCTTTAATAGAAAATCTTAAAGAGTAGGAAAAGCAAAATGTTGAAAAAAGAAATCACAGAACACATAATGTGTATACACATGCATTGTTCTTGTCATCTAAATGCAGAGCATAGGAGGCTCATATACTTTAAAGAGGGCTGATTTTTAAAAAAAGGCTCATTTAAAATATGATTTGAGCCTATTCTTTTGGGCCTACAACTGCCCGTTTCCCCATTCTTCATAGTTAGCATATCATAGCTGCGGGAATAAATTGGCTTTAGTTAAGAAGCTGAGGCAGTAATATACATATATTTATATATACATATATGTGTGTGTTGTCTGTATTTGTATATTTTCCCGTGATGTCAGAGGCGAGAGGGATAATTAATGTGGGTCATGTGTTATACTCAATTACATTGTTCAGGAAATAGAGTAAAATGTGTGTGGTTTTTTTTTTTTTTTTTTTTTTTTTTGAATCGGAGTCTCGCTCTGTCGCCCAGGCTGGAGTGCAGTGGCCGGGTCTCAGCTCACTGCAAGCTCCGCCTCCCGGGTTCGGGCCATTCTCCTGCCTCAGCCTCCTGAGTAGCTGGGACTACAGGCGCCCGCCACCTCGCCCGGCTAGTTTTTTGTATTTTTTAGTAGAGACGGGGTTTCACCGTGTTAGCCAGGATGGTCTCGATCTCCTGACCTAGTGATCCGCCCGTCTCGGCCTCCCAAAGTGCTGGGATTACAGGCTTGAGCCACCGCGCCCGGCCGTAAAATGTGTTTTTAAGTCTTGGCTTCCAGAAGGCTCAGGTATGTTTCATCTTAATAGTATGAGCAATCTAATTTCTAGTAATTATAAAAGGCTTCTTGTATAATTTTGTTTTTCTTTCCTCTAAATGATGTCTTTGTCATTTATTGTTTTTTTAGACTTTTGTTTGTTTTTGAGACAGGTTATGGCTCTGTCACTCAGTTGGAATGCAGTGGCGTGATCTTGGCTCACTGCAACCTCCACCTCCTGGGCTCAAGCAATCCTTCCACCTTAGCCTCCCAAGTAGCTGGACTATAGTCAGGTGCCACCATGACTGGCCAAGTTTTGTAATTTTTGTAGAGATGGGGTTTCACCATGTTACCCAGGGTGGCCTCTAATTTCTGGGGTCAATTGATTCACCTGCCTTGGCCTCCCAAAGTGCTGGGATTTACAGGTGTAGGCCACTGTGCCCGGCCAGTTTCTATGAACATGTAAATTCATGCACAATTGAAAAAAAATGGGATCACATGCCATACTTTGTTTTCTAGCTTGGCTTTTATAAACATCCTTCCGCATCAGCGTATGTATAAATTTAAAGGTGTTTTGTTTTGTTTTTTAAGCCAAAAAACTTTGCCTATTTTGTTTCTGTTATAAAGTTCCTGATTTTCTTTAATAAAGCTGTTTCTCCTTTTATTCCTACAAAGAATATACTTTTTTTTTTTCTGAGACGGAGTCTTACTCTGTCGCCCAGGTTGGAGTGCAGTGGTGCAATCTCGGCTCACTGCAAGCTCCCCCTCCCGGGTTCACGCCGTTCTCCTGCCTCAGCCTCCCGAGTAACTGGGACTACAGGCACCGCCACCACGCCCGGCTAATTTTTTGTATTTTTTAGTAGAGAAGGGGTTTCACCGTGTTAGCCAGGATGGTCTTGATCTCCTGACCTCGTGATCCTCCCATCTCGGCCTCCCAAAGTGCTGGCATTACAGGCGTGAGCCACCGCGCCTGGCCACGCATTTTTTTTTTTTTTTTTTTTTTTTTACGTGGCTGAAAACTTCATTTTTTTTCTCATCTCTAGTATGGGAATAATACTTAAAGGGTAGCTGTAAGGCTTCAGTTAGAATTTACAAATCAGTGTAACTGCTAAGCAGTGTTTGGTATCCATGAAGAGCCTGTCTGGATCTCCCTTCCTGCCTAAGATCAATTTCTAAATGTAAAATAACTGGTTTGGAAGATACAGATGTTTATTTAAAATGTTGCTGACTGTTGCCAAACTGCAATCTGGAAAAGACATTCCAATTTACACCTTTACCACAGAGTTTCTTTCTTTGTTTTTTTTTTTTGAGATGGAATCTCGCTTTGTCGCCCAGGCTGGAGTGCAGTGACGCGATCTCCGCTCACTGCAAGCTCCTCCTCTCGGGTTCATGCCATTCTCCTGCCTCAGCCTCCTGAGTAGCTGGGACTACAGGTACCTGCCACCACGCCCGGCTAATTTTTTGTATTTTTCAGTAGAGACGGGGTTTCACCATGTTAGCCAGGGTGGTCTTGATCTCCTGACCTCGTGATCCACCTGCCTCGGCCTCCCAAAGTACTGAGATTACAGGCGTGAGCCACTGCACCCGGCCACCACAGGGTTTCTTAACTGTGGTTTTTTTTTTTTTTTTTTTTTGAGACGGAGTCTTGCTCTGTTGCCCAAGCTGGAGTGCAGTGGCGCGATCCTGGCTCACTGCAAGCTCCGCCTCCTGGGTTCACGCCGTTCTCCTGCCCCAGCCTCCCGAGTAGCTGGGGCTACAGGCGCCCGCCACTGCGCCCGGCTCATTTTTGTATTTTTAGTAGAGACGGGGTTTCACCGTGGTCTCAATCTCCTGACCTTGTGATCCGCCCGCCTCGGCCTCCCAAAGTGCTGGGATTACAGGCGTGAGCCACCGCGCCCGGCCGGGTTTCTTAACTGTGTTACCATTCTTTCTAATCTTTGCCAGTATGGTAGGCAAAAAATGGACAAAACTAAAAGGAGAATTAGACAAATCGGTAAGCATAATATGAGATATTTCAGCATGCCTCTCTAATTAGAATAATGAGACAAAAATATATAAAAGATTTAAACACTAATTATCAAATGAATCTGATTGATATGCATTAAACATTTCACCTAATACCTACAGAATGCAAACTTTTTAAGTGCCTATGAAAGTTTTTCCCAAATTGACACATGCTGGACAATAAAAAAGTCAAAATGATCAATTCTTGTTGAGTATTTTCTGACATGTTGGAATTAAGCCAGAAATGGGTTACCAAAAAAACTAGAAAATTGTCAGCTGTTTGAAAATAAGCAATATATTCCTGAGTAATTCAGGTATTAGAGAAGAAATAACATTAAACTATTTTGAAAAGAACCATGAAAATATAGTATAGCTTAAAGAATGTGTATAGAGCCATGCTTAGAGGAAGAGTTACAGCCTTTAGATCTATACATGAGAAAGAATGAAGGCTACAAATAATTGAAAGGACTTCTAAGTAAAAATGTCTCAGTGAAAGATGCATTTACAGCCGGGAACGGTGCCTCACACCTGTAATCCCAGTACTTTTGGGAGACCGAGGCGGGCAGGTCACGAGGTCAGGAGATCCAGACCATCCTGGCTAACATGGTGAAACTCCGCCTCTACTAAAAATACAAAAAATTAACCAGATGTGGTGGCAGGTGCCTGTAGTCCTAGCTACTCTGGAGGCTGAGCCAGGAGAATGGCGTGAACCTGGGAGGTGGAGCTTGCAATGAGCCGAGATTGTGCCACTGCACTCCAGCCTGGGTGACAGAGCGAGACTCCATCTCAAAAAAAAAAAAAAAAAAAAAGACACATTTACTTTTACTCCCTTTGATAGCCCAGCAAGGTGACAGTAAAGGATACTTTTAGAAGATTTGAACTACACAAGTGGAGAGAATGAAGGAAGAGACAGTAACAATAAAATTTGGAAATTGGAAAGCAAGTGAACTGGTGATAAACTTCTTAGTAGACTTAAAAATGTTCAATCCTAACTGGCAGGAGCAAAAGTAGAAAATACTCCTCAGGCTCAGGAATTGGTAGCATCAGGTATTTTTGGCAGGGAGGAGGTGAGAGTGGTGCTAAAAATAGGAGGGTTTCTTGAAAATCTGTTTAAGAAGCAGCTCAATCATAATAGCCCCAAAGTAGAAGCAACTCAAGTTGTCCATCAGCTGATAAGGTTACATATAATGTGTATCTGCACAATTGAATACTATTTGGCAGTAAAAAGGAATACAGAACTGATACATGTTATAACATGATGAACCTTGAAAGCATTATGTCAAAGAAGCCAGTCACAGACAACCACAGAATTGTATGATACATGCTATAACACAAATAAACCTTTAAAACATGATAAGTGGGCCAGACACGGTGGCTCACACCTGTAATCCCAGCACTTTGGGAGGCCAAGGCGGGTAGATCACTTGAGGTCAGGAGTTTGAGACCAGCCTGGCCAACATGGTGAAACCCCGTCTCAGCTATAAACACACAAATTAGCTGGATTTGTGGTGGCGGGCACCTATAATCCCAGTTACACGAGAGGCTGAAGGAGGAGAATCATTTGAACCAGGGAGGTGGAGGTTGCAGTGAACCAAGATAGCAACACAGTACTCTAGCCAGAGTGACAGAGTGGGACTCTGTCTCAAAAACAAACAAACAAACATGCTAAGTATACTAAAGACCACATTGTATGATTCCATTTGTATGAAGTGTCCAGAAATTGTGTATTTGTAGAGATAGAGTGGTTGCGTAGGACTGGGAGTAAGGGAGGTTAGAGGGAAATGGGAAGTGACTCTAGGGTATGGAGTTTCTTTTTGGGGTGACAAAAATGTGCTAAAATTCATTGTGGTAATAGTTGCACAACTCTGGACAGACTAAAAACATTGAATTGTACTCTTTAAATGAGTTTTATGATATCTGAGTTATATCTCAATAAAGCTTTTTTTTTTTTTTTTTTTAAAGAAAGCTTGAATCTAGATTCCTTCGTTAGTTTGTATTGCCGAATGACTGCCTTCTTGAATACCCCAGCAGAAGACTGACGATTGTTTCTGACACTGAGGGTGGGCAGTAGACACAATTGGAGGTCAAGCGTTCTACAGAAAACACTGAATTAAGTTGAATTGCTCAGTATTGAGACCCTTACTGAGGCCTCTTCTCTTTGGCTTCTAGAATTCTGACAATCAAGTAGGAATTTGGAGGATGGTTCTCTTACTAGCCCAAGAAGAGAATCTATGTTATTTACAATAGCTTTTATGACCCTCCTTTTAAATATGAGGAGATAATCAAGTATCACCAGGCATATGAAGAAAACTTCTCATATAAGAAACCAAAAGAAATAGAAAAAAAAACTGGGAACGATCAGAACAACAAAAAAAAGGCTCAATAGAACACTCAATAGAAAGGTTGAAGTTAGAGTAAAGGAGTCCTTTCATAAAGTACAGGAAAAGATGGAAAATAAGTGAGAAAAGAAAAATAGTCAGAGGTCAACTTCCAAATAACAGAAGTACTAATAGACATCAGAGAAAAGAAGGAATTATCAGTAAAATATTCAAGAAAAATTCCCAGAATCAAGGAACATGATTTTGCAGAATGAGAGGCTCTCTGGGTACCCTGGAAAAATGAAAGAAAATAGATATACACTTTCAATTAAAGCCCAGTCAGGAAAATAGAGACCATACCAATTACTGTAACAGAATCTAAAATAAAGAGTTGTTTAGTCAGATATGGGTTGAGTTACATCTCCCTCAAAAAGATATGTTGAATTCCTAATCCCTAGTACTTAAGAATGTGACCTTATGTGCACTATTCACGATAGCAAATACTTGGAAACAACCCAAATGTCCATCAATAATAGAATGGATAAAGAAAATGTGGCACATATACACCATGGAATACTATGCAGCCATAAAAAAGGATGAGTTCATGTCCTTTGCAGGGACGTGGATGAAGCTGGAAACCACCATTCTCAGCAAAATACCACAAGGACAGAAAACCAAACACTGCATATTCTCACTCATAAGTGGGAGTTGAACAATGAGAACACATGGACCCAGGGTGGGGAACATCGCACATTGGGGCATGTTGGAGGGTGGGGGCTGGGGGAGGGATAGCATTAGGAGAAATACCTAATGTAAATGATGAGTTGATGGGTGCAGCGAACCAACATGGCACATGTATACCTATGTAACAAACCTGCACGTTGTGTACATGTACCCTAGAACTTATATATATGTGTGTGTATATATATTTATGTGTGTATATATGTGTATGTGTGTGTGTGTATATGTGTGTGTGTGTGTGTATATATGGCCGGGCGCAGTGACTTACACCTGTAATCCCAGCACTTTAGGAGGCCGAGGCAGGCAGATCACGAGGTCAGAAGATCGAGACTGCCCTGGCTAACGTCGTGAAACCCTGTCTCTACTAAAAATACAAAAAAATTAGCCGAGCGTCGTGGTGGGCGCCTGTAGTCCCAGCTACTCGGGAGGCTGAGGCAGGAGAATGGTGTGAACCCAGGAGGCGGAGCTTGCGGTGAGCTGAGATTGCTTCACTGCACTCCAGCCTGGGCGACAGAGTGAGATTCCGTCTCAAAAAAAAAACCAAAAACAAAACAAAAACAAAAAAAACCACCTTATTTCAAAATGGGATCTTTACAGAGGTAAACAAGAGGTTATTAGGGTGGACCCTAATCCAGCATGACTTCAGACCTTTTACAAAAGGGGGAGATTTTGACACACAGACAGAACACCAGGGAGAAGATGACTATCTACAAGCCAACTAGAAGGGAGCCTGGAGCAGATTCTTCCTAGCATCTTCAGAAAGAACATGTTCCTGCCTGAAGTACCTTGATTTCAAACTTCTGGCCTCCAGAACAGTGAGAATGTGTTTCCTTGATGCTGCCACTTGATATCTCATGGATATCTTGAACTTAAGACAATCAACAAACTTTTTTTTTTTTTTTTTTTTTTTGAGGTAGCGTCTTGCTCTGTGACCCATGCTAGAGTGCAGTGGTACAAACATGGCTCAGTGCAGCCTCAACCTCCTAAGTTGAAGGGATCCTCATGTTTCAGCTTCCCATGTAGCCAAGACCACCTAGGTGTGTGTGCCACCATACTAGCTAATTTTTAGACCCTTTGTGGTGATGGGGTTCTCACTTCTTTGCTCTAGCTGGTCTTGAACTCCTGGGCTCAAGCAGTCCTTCCACCTCAGCCTCCCAAAGTGTGGGGATTACGGGTGTTAGGCTACCACACCCAGCCAACAGACTGTTGATCCCTTCATTCTTAAACTGCACTCCAGGTCTGCTTTCTGCCCTCCACCCTACATTTGTTCATTCCTGTCTTTATCATTTCTTTAAATGGTATTGCCATCCACTCAGTAGCTAGAAGCCAGGTGTCATACTTGTTACCTTTCTCTTCCTCATTCTAACTCTCACATACTTCCAGTCCATCAGCAAATCCTATCTTTTCTACCTCCAAATACATCTTGAATTCTTCTGTTCTCTATCTGCATCACCACACCACTGAAGTCAAGCAACCATCATCTCTTCACTTACACTGTTGGCTTCTTATTTTATTTTATTTTTTGAGACAGAATCTCACTCTGTCACCCAGGCTGGAGTGCAGTGGTACAGTCTTGGCTTACTGCAACCTCTGCCTCCTGGATTCAAGCAGTTCTTCTGCCTCAGCCTCCTGAGTAGCTGGGACTACAGGTGCTCGCCACTATGCCCAGCTGATTTTTGTATTTTTAGTAGAGATGGGATTTCACCATATTGGCAGGCTGGTCTTAAACTCCTGACCTCATGATCTGCCCACCTCGGCCTCCCAAAGTGCTGGGATTACAGGCGTGAGTCACCATGTCCAGCTTCTATTTTTATTGTGGTAAACTGCATAAGCGTAAAGTTGAACTTCTTAACCATTTTAAGTAAACAGTTCAGTATTGTTAGGTATAATCGCATTGTTGTACAACCAGTCCCCAGAACTTTTTCATTTGTAAAACTGAAACTGTATGCATACTAACAACTCCCCAAGTCTCCCCTCCTCCTAGCCCCTGGTAACCACTGTTCTTTATGTTTCTCCTTTATGTTTGTGTAAATTTGTTTGCTCTAGGTATCTCATATAAATGCAGTCATATATTGTCTTTTCATGACTGGCTTATTTCACTTAATGTCCTGAAGGTTCATCCATTTTGTAGCACATGTCAAAAATTTTCTTCCTTGTTAAAGCTGAATAATATTCCATTGCTTATATATACCACATGTTGTTTATCCATTCATTTGTTGATTGAGCAGCTTGGGTTGCTTCCACATTTTAGCTGCTAAGAATAATGTTGCTATGAACATGGGTGTAGAAATACCTGTTCAGGTTCCTGCTTTCAGTTTTTCGATATACACTCAGAAGTTGAATTGCTGGATTATATGGTAAACTATTTTTTATTTTTTGAGGAACCACCATACCATTTTCCATAGCAGCTGCACCATTTTACATTATCGCTAACAGTGCACAAGAGTTCTAATATCATCACATTTTCACTAACACTTGTTTTCTGTGTTTTTTTTAAATAGTAGCTATCTTAATGGCGGTATCTCTGGTTTTGATTTGCGTTTCCATCATGGCTAGTGATAATGAGCATCTTTTCATGTGCTTGTTGGGTATTTGTATATATTTTGAGAAATGTCTATTTCGTTCGTTTGCCCATTTTTCATTTGGGTTATGTTTTTGTTGAGTCTGAACTGGTCTTTTTATTTTTACTTTTGTCTGTCCACTTAACTCATTCTTCACACAGCAGCACACAACAGCCAGAGAAATGTTTTTAAGATTTCTGCATTAACGATATAACAGTAAATCTTACATGGCAGCATAATACAATGAAAGTTTACATTGCTTTCTCACATCACAGGGGGTGTGTGTGTGTGTGTGTGTGTGTGTGTGTGTGTGTGTGTTGAGGGGCACCTTTGCTTCATGCAGTCACTTGGAACACAGGCACCTGTATCTTATGTCGCCACCATAATCAGCTTTGGCTTCTCAGATTGTTTTGGAAGGGGTAGTGTGTGTGGAGAAAGATTTTAGGGTCGAGACTAGAAGTGGCTTATATCACTTTTACCCTCTCAGTTCCATTGGTCAGAACTGAGTCATGTGATCTTATCTAATTGCAGGGTTGGCTGGGAAATGTAGTATAGCAGTGTTCTAATGAAGAGAACACAGTCATTAGTGAATACTAGTAGTCTCTGTCACAGCGTATATTGGATTATAATTTCCTTGCTTAAAACCCTTCTTATTACATGACTTTTTTAAAGACAGAGTCTCATTCTGTTGCCCAGGCTGGAGTGCAGTGGTGGGATCTCAGCTCACTGCAACCTCTGCCTCTCGGGTTCAAGCAATTCTTGTGCCTCAGCCTCCCAAGTAAATGGGATTACAGGCATGCGTCACCGCGCCCAACTAATTTTTTATGTTTTTCAGTAGACACAGCGTTTACCATGTTGGCCAAGGCTGGTCTCGTACTGCTGGCGTCAGGTGATCTGTCCACTTTGGCCTCCCAAAGCACTGGGATTACAGGCATGAGCCCCCATGCCTGGCCTACTTCTTATTACTTCTTATTACATGTAGAATAAAATTGGCCTGTCTCTCTCCCAACCTCACATTGTACCACTTTTGCCCTTGTTCTCTAGCCATGTTAGACTCGGTCATTTTCTATAATGTGAGTTTTTTTCCCCCTCCTGGAACCTATGTGCTTTGCAGTTTCTTTCGCTTGGAGCACTCTACTTTAAATATTTACATGACTGCCT
Source organism: Macaca fascicularis (assembly GCF_037993035.2). Lineage (NCBI taxonomy): Eukaryota > Metazoa > Chordata > Mammalia > Primates > Cercopithecidae > Macaca > Macaca fascicularis. The sequence goes on from NC_088376.1 coordinate 39,745,201, forward strand.
CCTCCTCATCCTTAAAATTTCCACTTAAATTTTTTATCTCTAACTGAAAGCTCTAATGAGAGTAGCACTCATATTCTCTGTCCTTTATGATAGCACTGCGTTAATCTTTGTCATAGCATTTTTTGCAACCTATAAAATATTTTATTTGAAAATATTTTATTTCCTCTGCTAGAAAGAGGTGTCTGTCTTGCTCACTGTTGTATCCCTGCATTAACTGGCCAATGCTTAGGATACATTAGTCATTCAGTAGATATGTTGTTGAAGGGAATCTGTTATATAGAACAGACTGAAATGGAGATAGTTGAATTTTAACCAAGGGCTCTTATGATAATTTAGGTGAGTTGCTGAGGGCTTGAGTTTTAGTGGTGTCAGTGTAAATGGAACAGAAAAGGATGGATGAGAGACATTTCAAGAGAAAAACCAACACAAATTGATGTGTGACTTAAGGAGCCTGGGTGAATTGGAAGATAATGATTTATAATTAACAGATTGGTAAAGAGGATAGAAGAGCTGGATTTTTGGAGATGATGCATATTCAATTTGAGGGGATGGCAAGATATTTAAGTAGAAATGTTGAGGAACAGTAGCTTGGATTAGAGAACACAATTGAAATTACAGAGCCTAGGCCAGAAGTGATACGATGAAGTTGTCATAAAAATGAACAAGCTATCTAGAGAGAGGGTATATGTGAGAAGAGCAGATGGCTCAGTGGAAGGAAAATGAGGAGCCAGAAATGGAAACCAGAAGCAGGTGGCACGGAGGGAGGGAAATCAATTTAATATAGGGGTAAGGAAACCAGTAGTTTCAAGAAAGAGGGATGATTAGGTTGGCTGCCTCCAGTATAGCTATTCCTTGTCATATGCATTTGAAAGTTGTGAAATGTTACCTTTTATTAAGTAGTTTGAGATCAGAGGGTACCATGGGTTTTATTTATTCTGTAAGAAAGTATAGTTTAACGAGAATGATAGAGTACAGCTTTGAGTTATTGTCTTGTCTTTTTTTTTGAAACAGGGTCCTTGCTCTGTGGCCCAAGCTGGAGTGCAGTGGCACAGCCTTGCTCACTGCAACCTCCATCTGCTGGGTTCAAGCGATTCTTGTGCCTCAGCCTCCCAAGTAGCTGGGATTACAGGCACCTGCCACAATGCCTGGCTAATTTTAGTATTTTTAGTAGAGACAGGTTTTCACCATGTTGGCCAGGATGATCTCGAACTCCTGACCTCAAGTGATCTGCCCACCTCGGCCTCCCAAAGTGTTGAGATTATAGGTGTGAGCCACTGCACCTGCCGAAGTTCTTATGTTTTAGAGATATTTACTTAAATATTTATGGATGAAAATGTTTATTTTTTAGAGATATACACAAATATTTACAGACAAATTTTTAGAGTTATACACTGAAATATTTACAGAAAAAAGTTTTTTGCTTCAAAATATTTCAGCAAGGAAACAGGAATGGGTGAAAATATGGATATTGTGGCCATGGACAAGTGACCATGAATTGATGATTTTAGCTACATAGTGGGTTTAAGGGGGGGTTTGTTCTCTTCTTTAATCTGTGTTTGAAATTTTGCATAATAGAAATTATGAAAGGAAGGAATTGTCTTTTCCAGCTATAACCTTGGGCACATTACTTAAACTTTTTTGAGACAGGGTCTTGCTCTGTCACCCAGGCTGGAGTGCAGTGGGTCGATACTCTTCAGCTCGTTAAGTAGCTGGGGCTACAGGTGCGTCCCACCATGACTGGTTAATTTTTGAGTTTTTTGTAGAGACGGGATTTTGTCATGTTGCCCAGGGTGGCCTCGAACTCCTGGGCTCAAGTGATTTCGCCTGCCTCGACCTCCGAAAGTGCTGGGATTACAAGTGTGAGCCACTGCGCCCAGCGTAGTTAAACCTTTGAAGCCTTAGTTTCTTCGGTTAAAAATGGTGATATTAATACTGATTTTATCAGTTTGCTGTGGTGATTAATGACAATGTGTTAAAACCACTTAGCATGCTTACTCGGTGCACTCATTGTCCAGTAAATATTTCTGAAGTGAAATACAGTGAGATAATACAGTTAGGCATCAAGGTTAAGGGGTTTGTAACAGGAGAAAAGGTTCTGCGCTCTTTATAGCAACCTTTCTTAAGAGATATGTTCTTTTTAGAATGCTGTAAAGTTGGAATGACTAACTTAAAAGCTTCCATAGACATTTGTTTATTTTGGCATGTTTTTAGTAGGAGTTTTCTCATCTGAACATGTACAAAAGCAGCAGTACAGTGGTATTTCATCTGTTCTAAACCACATCCTTTTACTGAATCTTATTCCGGAAGCATTTATAAGGCGGGTGTCCCTTTGAAAGACATTGTCCTTTAAAATAGTTTGAAAGTAAATTTTCAATTAACATTAAAATCAAATGAGGGAATACTTAAAATGGAAGCATGGGTTAATAAAATTGTATTAACACTAACTTCTTAGAGCACCTGACTTAAAGTATATGTTTTTTGGTAGTAACTTGGCTATAGGTAGTATATAGTTATCGTTTTATTTATTCTTTTGTGGTAAAACTTGGTTATGGATAGATTATACTTGTCCTTTGGTATCCATGAGGTATTGGTTCCAAGACTCCTTGCAGAGACCAAAATTTGAGGATGCTTGAGTGTCTTGTGTAAAATGGGGTAGTATTTACATATAACCTATGCACATTCTCCTGTATACTTGAACTCATCTTTAGGTTACCTAATACATTCCAAGACTCCTTGCAGAGACCAAAATTTGAGGATGCTTGAGTGTCTTGTGTAAAATGGGGTAGTATTTACATATAACCTATGCACATTCTCCTGTATACTTGAACTCATCTTTAGGTTACCTAATACATTGTAAGTGGTATTTAGGTAGTTAATACTGTATTGTTTAGGGAATAATGACAAGGAAAAAAAGCCTGTATACGTTTAGTACAGGCCCTTTTTTTTCCCTGAATGTTTTAAATCCACAGCTGATTGAATTCGTGGATGCGGAACCCATGGATACAGAGCCAGCTGTACTAAGAAATTGCTGTCACAGTCTGTAGATGTCATACAATTTTGTCTCCAGATAAGTAAGAGACCTGTGAACACAAAGGAAACTTTCCTTATGCCTTTTCATTCTCATGTTTTTAAAGTTTGTTCATTTTTTGTTTAGGGAACTTTAATGAGTCACTTAAGCAGAGTTTGGAACTGTCCTGTAGCTACATGATCAGTCATTTTTTTCCCTATCTTTCTTTTTCTTTTTTTCTGACATGGAGTTTTGCTCTTATTGCCCAGGCTGGAATGCAATGGCGCAATCTCAGCTCACTGCAACCTCCACCTCCCGGGTTCAAGCGATTCTTGTGCCTCAGCCTCCCAAGTAGCTGGGACTACAGGCGTGCGCCACCACACTCGGCTAATTTTTGTGTTATTAGTAGAGACGGGGTGTCACTATGTTGGCCAGGCTGGTCTCGAACTCCTGACCTCAGGTGATCCACCTGCCTCGGCCTCCCAAAGTGCTGAGATTACAAGCATGAGCCGCCGTGCCCAGCCCCTATGTTTTATATTGTATTTTATTTCTATAGAAATAAGGTTTCACTGTGTTTTCTGGACTGGAGTGCAGTGGCTATTCACAGGCACCATCATAGTGCACTGAGGCCTCCAACTCTTGGCCTCAAGTGATCTTCTCACCTTACTCAGGAGTGCACCGCCATGCTCAGCATTTGTTTTCTATCTTAACATAAAATGGAAAAAAGTTACTGTTGCCTTTTCTTCTGATAAATAGCAGCCTAAGTAAGACTGGTAGTTTGGAATAAAGGATAAGTTACAAAGGCAGGAAGGTGAGGAAAGAATTGTTTAAAAATGAAGGTAAGAAGGAGAAAAAGAAGTTGAGAGATAAAGTTTATATTTTCCTGTGCTTTAATATCATCTTGCAGTGAATTAGTTGAAAATTGCTTTGCCAGTTACATGTAATTGGTGACTTTTAAGTTATTTGCCACCTGGAACAGACATAACTTCTTTAACATAAAACTCAGATAACAACTGTCATTGAATTTGTGTTTCCACAAAATTGGTGGTGGAATTTTTAGCATTAGGTAGGAGAATAGGACAGGGAAAGACAGCTATGTCTCAGACACTGTACTGTTTTACCTATTTTGTTAAGTCCTCACAGCAATCCTGTAGGTAGGTGTTATACTGAGGCACAGAGTTTTGATAACTTCATCAGTGTTACACAGATAATAAATGACAGAGCAAGAATTCATACTGTAATGTTTCTGTTCTCGTTATCTTTTATTCATTGCCTTTGTTATTCTTTCCTTCTTCTCCTTCTCCTTCTCCTTCTCCTCCTCCTCCTCCTCCTCCTCCTTCTCCTTCTCCTCCTCCTTCTCTTTCTCCTCCTTCTCCTTCTCGTCTTTCTCCTCCTCCTCCTTCTCCTTCTCCTCCTCCTTCTCCTCCTTCTTCTTCTCCTCCTCCTCCTCCTTCTCCTCCTCCTTCTCCTTCCTCGTCCCCACTCCCCGCTTCTCCCCCCTTCTCCCCCCTCTCCCCTCCTCCTCCTCCTCCTCCTCCCCCTCCTCCTCCCCCTCCTGCTCCAATAGAGTCTTGCTCTTGTCGCCCAGGCTGCAGTGCAATGGCATGATCTCTGCTCACTGCAACCTCCTCCTCCTAGGTTCAAGCTATTCTCCTGCCTGAGCCTCCCAGGTTGCTGGAATTACAGGCACCTGCCACCACTCCCAGCTAATTTTTGTATTTTTAGTAGAGACGGGGTTTTGCCATGTTGGCCAGGCTGGTCACGAACTCCTGACCTCGTGATCTGCCTGCCTCAGCCTCCCAAAGTGCTGAGATTACAGGCGTGAGCCACCGCGCCCGGCCCCCCCTTGCTTTATTTTATGATTCCATTCAGTTATTAGTCTTGTTGGTTTTTAAAAAGAGTTTTATTGAGATATGATTCACATACTATACAGTTCACTCATTAAAAGTATACAATTCAGCTTTTAGTATATTCAGAGTTGTGCAACCATCACCACAATATTAGAACTTTTTTTTTGACACGGCGTTTCGCTGTGTCACCAGGCTGAAGTGCAGGGGCGAAATCTTGGCTCACTGCATCCTCTGCCTCCTGGGTTCAAGTGATTCTCCTGCCTCAGCCTCCTGAGTAACCAGGACTCCAGACGCCTGCCACCACGCCTGGCTAATTTTTTGTATTTTTAGTAGGGATAGGGTTTCACCATGTTGGCCAGGATGGTGTCAATCTCTTGATCTCGTGAGCCACTGCACCTGGCCTTATTAGAACATTTTAATCACCTCCCAAAACAATGCCATACTCATTAGTTGTCACCCCTAACCTTCCCTCTCTGCGTCCTAGGAAACCGTTAATCTGCCTTCTGTCTCTATACATTTGCTCATTCTGAACCTTACATATAAGTGGCATCATATAATATATGGTCCTTTGTGACTGCTTTCTTTCACTTAGCTCAGTGGGTTTTTTTTGTTTGTTTGTTTTGTTTTTTTCTTTTTTGAGGCAAGGTCTTGCTCTGTCGCTCAGACTGTAGTGCAGTGCTTGATCACGGCTCACTGCAACCTCTGTCATCCAGGCACAAGTGATCCTCCTGCCACAGTCTCCTGAGTAGCTGGGACTGCAGGCATGTGCCACCATGCCAGGCTAATTTTTTTTTTTTTTTTTTTGGTAGAGAGAGTCTCACTATGTTGCTCAGGCTGGTCTTGAACTCCTGGGCTCAAGTGATCCTCTCACCTCTGCCTCCCAAAGAGCTAGGATTATAGCATGAGCCACTGCACCCAGCAACTTGATGTTTTTAAGGTTCATCCATGTTACAGCACATACTATTACTTCATTCCTTTTTATTGCTGAATAATACGTAATTTTACAGTTAATACCACATTTTATCCATTCATCAGTTTACAGGCATTTGAGTTTTTTCTCCCTTATGGCTATTACAAATAATATGGCTACTGGCATTCGTGTACATGTTTTTAACAAGTTATTGTGGTAAGATATGTGTAACATAAAATTTACCATTTTAACCATTTTTAAGTGTACAGTATTAAGTATATTCACATTGTTACGCAACCATCACCACTACCAGTTTGCATAACTTTTTCATTTTTGCCACCTGAAACTCTGTACCCGTTAAACAACAACTCCCAAGTCTGCCATCCCCCCAGCCTCTGGCAACCACCATTCTACTTTCTGTCTCTATGAATTTGACAAGTCTTGGAACCGTGTATAAGTGAAATAAATCATACAGTATTTGTCCTTTATGACTGGCTTATTTCACCGAGTACAGTGTCTTCAAGGTTTATTCACATTGTAGCATGTGTCAAAGTTCCTCCTCCACCAAAGGCTGGTACTTTTCCACTGAATCTATATTTACCACATGTTATTTACTCATTCAACTGATGATGGACACTGAGGTGGAGTTTTGCTCTTGTTGTCCAGGCTGGAGTGCAGTGGCACGATCTCTGCTCATTTGCAACCTGCGCCTCCTGGGTTCAAGTAATTCTCCTGCCTCAGCCTCCCAAGTATCTGGGATTACAGGCATGGGCCACCACGCCTGGTTAATTTTGTATTTTTAATAGAAATGGGGGTTTTGCCATGTTGGTCAGGCTGGTCTTGAACTCTTGACCTCAGGTGATCCACCCGCCTCAGCCTTCGAAAGTGCTGAGCCATCATGCCCGGCCTGATGATGGACACTTCGGTTGCTTCCACTTTTTGGCTATTGTGAATAATGCTGTTACAAACATGGGTGTACAAATATCTATTTGAGTTCTCACTTTTACTTTTTTTGGGTTTATATCCAGAAGTGAAATTGCCTGGATCATATGGTAATTCTGTTTCTTATTTTTTGAAGAACTGCCATATGGGTTTCCACAGTGGCTGTACCATCTTATCTTCCCACCAGCAATGCACAAGGGTTCTAATTTTCTACATCTTTACCAACAATTGTTATTTTCTGTCATCGTCATCTTTTTTTAAATAGCCATGGTGATGGTTGTGAGGTGGTATTATCTCATTGTGGTTTTGATTTGGATTTTTCTAGTGGCTAGTGATATGATCATCTTTTCATGTGCTTATTCACTGTTTGCATATCTTCTTTGGAGAACTGTCTATTCAGTTCCTTCCCCATTTTTGTGTTGGACTTTTATTTTATTCTTTTTAGAGACAAAGTCTCACTGTATCACTCAGGCTGGAACGCAGTGACATAATCATGGCTCATTGCAATCTCATCCTTCTGGGCTCAAATGATCCTCCTGTCTCAGCCTCCTGAGTAGCTAGGACTATAGGTGTATGCCACTGCCTGGCACATTTATTTATTTTTTGTAGAGATGGGGGTCTCACTATGTTGCCCAGGTAGGTCTTGAACTTTTTAGCCTCAAGGGATCCTCCTATCTCAGCCTCCCAAAGTGCTGGGATTATAGGTGTGAGTCACCACACCCAGCTGGATTGTTTGTTGTTGTTGTTGACTTGTAAGAGTTCTTTATATATTCTGAATTTCAGTGTCCTGTCAGATGTGATTCCAAATATTCCTTTCTGTAGGTTGCCTTTTCACTGTATTAATTTAGTGTCCTTTCGTATACAAAGTATGTTAAAAGATCTTAATTTTGATGAAGTCCAGTTTCACTCTTTTCGGTCACCTGTGCTACTGATGTCCTGGATTATCTGAGTGGGTTCTGGTAATCACACGAGTCCTTATCAGAGGGAATCAGTTAGTCCAAGAAAGGGATGTGATGATGAAAGCAGAAATCTTGATGATGCGACCAAGAGCAAAGGAATGTAAGCAGCTTCTAGGAGCTAGAATAGACAAAGAACAGGTTCTTCTCTAGAGCCTCCTGAAGGAATGCAGGCTTTGATTGTAGCTTTGTAATCTACTCCATCCAGGCTGCTGCAAATGCCAAGCATGCCTGTAAGACCTGTTTTAGACTTAATGACCTGTAGAACTGTAATGACCTCTAGAACTGAGTAAGTTCTTTAGTGGTGATTTCTGAGATGGGTACAACTATCACTCAACAGCAATGTACACGGTACTCAATGTGTAGTCTTTTATCCCTCACGCCACCACCCTTATTCATATGCTTTTGCGTCCTCATAGCTTAGCTCCCACTTATGAATGGAGACTATATGACGTTTGGTTTTCCACTCCTGAGTTAATTCAGTTAGAATAATGGTCTCCAGTTCCATCCAGGTTGCTGCAATTGCCATTATTTTATTTCTTTTTATGGTTGAGTAATAGTCCATGGTATATATACACACCATATTTTCTTTACCCACTCGTTAATTGATGGACATTTGAGCTGGTTCCATATTTTGCAGTTGTGAATTGTGCTGCTGTAAACATGCATGTGCAAGTATCTTTTTCGTATAATGACTTCTTTTCCTCTGGGTAGATACACAGGAGTGGGATTGCTGGATCTACTTTCAGTTCTTTAAGGAATCTCCATACTAGTTTACATTCTCACAAACATTGTAAAAGTGTTCCCTTTTCACCATATCCATGCCAACATCTATTTTTTGATTTTTTTTTATTGTGGCCATTCTTGCAGGAGTAAGGTAGTACTGCATTGTGGTTTTGATTTGCATTTCCCTGATAATTAGTGATGTTGAACGTTTTTTCATATGTTTGTTGACCATTTGTGTATCTTCGTTTGAGAACTGTCTATTCATGTCCTGAGTCTGTTTTTTGATGGGATTGTTCTTCTTTTGCAGATTTGAATTCCTTGTAGAGTCTGGATGTTAGTCCTTTGTCAGATGTATAGATGGTGAAGATTTTCTTCCACTCTGTGGGTTGTTTACTCTGCTGATTGTGTCTTTTGCTGTGCAGAAGCCTTTTATTTTAATTAAGTCCCATCTCTTTATGTTTGTTTTTGAGGCATGAGACTGTTGATAGAATCTACATCTTGCTTTGCTCAGATTGGCTTAAACCCTACATAGATTCTAATCCATCACCAAGTGTTGACATCTTCCATGGAAATTTGAGAAGGGTTAGTGATATAAGCCAGTGGTACCTGTTGCTTCTACTGGTATTGAGGCAGGAATTACTATTCATCATTACCTTCTTTTACTACCTATTCTAGATTTCCTTTATGCTGGGCCAGCATTTAAGCTGGTTTAAGTTGCTTGTGTCCTTTAGGCTTCCATCCTTGTGGGACTTGAGCCTTTAGTTGCCTTGCCTGTTTTGAGCCATGGTTGCTGTAATTTCCTGTTTGCCCTATTACCAAGCGTGGAAATACCCTGCATTCCAGATTGCTCCCTAATCCCATTGTGTACAACAGGTCCTAATAATCAGGGTCTCTTATCACTGCTAGTATATTTATTCCTTTCTTTGCCTGCTTGTTCATCAGTGTGAGAAGCCCATAGTGACCAAGTGGTGGTTGTGGCTTTAGGCTCTGTGAACCCCTACTGTGGAAGCATTACCCTCAGGATCTCTAGTACAGCAGAGATTTTAAATTGTGGGGATAGGAAATCCACATGCTGTAAGTGCGTTACTGGGAGTGATGGTGAAGAGTCAATCTAACTTCTCTACACCTTGGTTTTAAGCCTAGCCATTGGTTCAGTGCATATGCTGCATCCCAAATGACCAGCAGAATGACTTCTTAATCGAGCTTTTAATTTAATGCACCACTTTATGATTTTGTTAGCCTCACAGTTTCTAGGTGATGTGGTATGTGGTGTAGGACCAGTGGATGCCATGGTCATGTGCTTAATGTTGTATCTTCTTGCCCATTAAACGAGTCCTTTGGTTTGAGGTGATGTTAAAGGGAATCCCAGATTGGCAAAGCAAACATTTTGAAGCCATTGAGGTACTGTAAATGTCCAGAGACACTCAGGGTTGGAAAGGCAAACTCATTTCTATAGTAAGTGTATATCCTACTTCCCCTGGAATGCAAAGGTTCCCGTTCCATCCTGCTACCTGCTCAGTTCTGTTCTGGTAAGTTGTTTCCTGCATTTTGCTGTGTTCCTAATTTTGCTAGATTTTCTTCTCTTATTAGTACTTTTAATTACATTTTTCAGAAATAAGCTGATGTTTTTGTTTTGTTTTTTTGAGATGGAGTTTTACTCTTGTTGCCCAGGCTGGAGTGCAGTGGCGCTACTATCTCGGCTCACCACAGCCTCCACCTCCCGGGTTCAGGCAATTCTCCTGCCTCAGCCTCCCAAGTAGCTGAGGTTACAGGCATATGCCACCACGCCCAGCTAATTTTGTATTTTTAGTAGAGACGGGGTTTCTCCATCTTGGTCAGGCTGGTCTTGAACTACTGACCTCAGGTGATCTGCCCGCTTCGGCCTCCCAAAGTGCCAGGATTATAGGCATGAGCTGCTGCGCCCGGCAAGCTGATTTTTTTGATAATGGGGATGTGCTGAACAGTTTTCACTTTAACATAGTCAACTATATGATTCCATTTGTATGGAATTCAAGAAAAGGCAAACTGATGACAGCCTATCAGTGCTTGCCAGTCTGGAGAGAAATGACTGTAAAGGGGCATAATATAACTTTTTTGGGTGATGCAAGTGTTTTAGATCTTGATTGTGGTGTGGGTTACACGACTGTATACATTTGTCAAAACTCATTAAACTGTACACTTAAAATTAGTTTTGTAGGTGAATTATATCTCAAAGCTGATTTTGAAGAAATAAGAGGAAATTAATGTACTTATCCTTTTCCATAATATCTTTTCCTTTGTGGTTTATGCTTTTTGATTCTTAAGTTTGAGAAACTCTTCTCTACTCTGGGTTTTTTTTCCCTTATTTTCCAATTCATTAATTACTGCTATTTATTTCCCTTCTTGTCTCAAAATAAGATATGGTAAGACCTACAGAGACCAAAAAGACTGTCATGGAAGAAGAGTTTTGTACTCACTGTTACCTAGAAACAGGAGACAGGCATGTTATCGAAGGCCCCATGGGAAAGCACCAAGGTTGGTCAGGAAGCAGAAGGAGTAGAAAAGCGTAGGCCAGAGCTTATATTGTGGTTTCTGTGGAAAAGAATGGGCGACTGGGCGCGGTGGCTCATGCCTGTAATCCCAGCACTTTGGGAGGCCGAGGTGGGTGGATCACGAGGGCTAGATATCGAGACCATTCTGGCCAACATGCTGAAACCCCATCTCTACTAAAAATACAAAAATTAACTGGGTGTGATGGGGTGTGCCTGTAGTTCCAGCTACTGGGGAGGCTGAGGCAGGAGAATCGCTTGAACTCAGGAGAAGTGGAGGTTGCATTGAGCAGGGATTGTGCCATTGCCCTCCAGCCTGGCGACAGAGCGAGACTCCGTCTCAAAAAAAAAAAAAAAAAAAAAAGAGCAAGACAGGGTAGACAAACTTGAGTAAATTTGGATCATTTGAAAATTTTGGTGGGTTCTGGGTTATAGGTATGGTCCCTGGTTGGCCGGTACCTGGCCCTGGGGTATATTAGGGCAGAAGGAATACTAGCCTGGTGTGTGAGAGTTATTTAAAGAAGATGGTTGTGGTATAGACTCTAGATTGCTTAGTTGCATATCGGAGGTGTGTTCAGAGGCAAGTTGCTTGCTATCTCTAGGAATTAACCCTGGGAGGTACAGTCGCTCCCGGGTTTGTAGGACCCAAGATGTCAAAACATCATAAAATGTAGAGAAAATTTAAGAAGATTAACATACTTATGTTTTCTTTAGGTTTACTCTTTTTTTTTTTTTCCTAGTTTCTTGATTGAGTATATTAGTTAAGCATATTCAGTCTTATTGTTTTGTTTCAAGAGCATTAAGACTGTAATTTTAGCTGAGCTGCACATTTTGATGGCATGGTATATTTATTGTCATTCAGTTCTGATTTTTATAGTTTATCATTTTAAATTTAGAAGTTCATTTCTAAGTTAACAAATATTTGAAAATGTTGATTTCAACATTATATCGTGGTTAGATATAATGTCTTAGATAAAAGTTCCTTGAACATTTTTTTGTTTTTCATTGTGACTTTATTTTGAAAATGTTTCACATGTACTTGAAAATAATTATATTTTTATTTTTTTGTTTGGTGGAGGGTTCTTTATATAACTTAGATCAAATTTACTAACTTTGTGGATCAAATATTATATCTACTTACTGGTGTTCAGACATTCTGATCTGTCTGTTTCTAATGTAAGTAAATTAGAGGCTCATGCAGTGATTGAAGATTAATTTTTTTCTTGGAACTTTCTTTTTGCCTTATTTTGATAGCTGTGTATAAGGCTTTGGTATGTTTTTAGTTTATTTTATTATTTTATATATATATATATATATCTCATGTCTCCATACCTTCTAATATTGCAATAAAATTGTTTTGTCTGATGTTAAAATTGCTATAACACCTTTTTTTAAAAATGGCCATACCACTTTTTTTAAAAAAAGGTTTGCCAGAATTTAGTTTTTTTCATCTTTTCTTTGTTAATGTTTTAGTTCACTTTTATAAACAGCTTTAGTTGAATTTGTGTGTTGTTTTTATTTTCTATTACTTTATTTTATTTTATTTTATTTATTTTTTGAGACCGAGTCCCACTCTGTTGCCCAGGCTGGAGTACAGTGGCACAGTCTCGACTCACTGCAACCTCTGCCTCCTGGGTTCAGGTGATTCTTGTGCCGCAGCCTCCCGAGTAGCTGGGATTACAGGCGCACACTCCCACACACCCCGTAAATTTTTGCATTTTTAGTAGAGATGGGGTTTTGCCATGTTGACCAGGCTGGTCTCTTAACTCCTGACCTCAGGTGATCCTCCCACCTTGGCCTCCCAAAGTGCTGGGATTACAGGCATGAGCCACTGTGCCCAGCCTGTATGTTATTTTTGTTATTTTCTGTTACAAATGAGTTAAATTCATTCACATCTATTTTGATTATGATATATCTAGATTTTTGTCATGTTGCTTTGTTTGCCATCCTTTTTCTTTGCTTCTCTTCTCCTTTCCTGTTGTTTTTTATTGATACATAATATTTTACATATTTATGAGGCACATGTGACATTTTGTTGCATAGGATGTGTAGTGATCAAGTCAGGGTATTTGGGATATCTATCACCTTGAGTATTTATAATTTCTATGTTTTGGCAACATTTAAAGTCCTCCTTTCTATCTACTTTGAAATACACAGTTTTGCTAACTGTAGTCACCCTACTCTGCTATAGAATATTAGAATTTTTATACTTTAACAATATGTTTGTGTACATTGACCAGCCTCTCTTCATTACCTACCACCCATGCACCCTTCTCAGACTTTGGTGTCTGTCATTCTACTGTCTACCTCTATGAGATCAATCTTTTAAACCCACTGAATGAGTGAGAACATACTTGTCTTTCTAGTCCTGACTTATTTCACTTAACATAATGACCTCCAGGTCCATCCATGTTGCTGCAGATGACATGATTTCATTCTTTTTTAATGACCGAATAGTATTCCATTGTGTATATATGCTGCCTATATCCATTAATCTGTTTTTGTTTGTTTGTTTGTTTTTAAAGACAGGGTCTCACTCTGTCGCCCAGGCTGGAGTGCAGTGGTGCAATCATGGCTCACTGCAGTGGGTAGCTGGGACCACAAGCATACCCACCACACCTGGCTAATTAAAAAAAACATTTTTTTGTAGAAATGGGGGTTTCACTATGTTGCCCAAACTGATCTCAAATTCCTGGGTTCAAGCAGTCCTCCTGCCTCGGCCTCCCAGAGTGCTAGGATTATAGACCTAGCACTGTACCTGGCCGTGTGTATCTGTTGATGAACACTTAGCTTAATTACATATATTTGCTATTGTGAATAGTGCTACAATAAACATGCAAGTGCACGTATCCCTTTGATACACTGATTTCTTTTCCTTTGGATAACTACCCAGTAGTGGGATTGCTGGATCGTGTGGTAGTTCTGTTTTTAGTTTTTTGAGAAATTTTCATACTGTTTTCCAGAAAGTATGTACTAATTTACATTCTTACTAACACTGTGTAAGAGTTCCCTTTTTTCTATCCTTACCAGTGTCTTTTTTGTCTTTTGTTTTCTTTTTATTTATTATTTCGAGACGGAATCTCACTGTTACCCAGGCTGGAGTGCAGTGGTACGATCTCAGCTCACTGCAACCTCTGCCTCCCAGGTTCAAGTGATTCTCCTGTCTCAGCCTCCCAAGTAGCTGGGACTACAGGTGTGTGCCACCATGCCTGGCTAATTTGTATTTTTAGTAGAGATGGGATTTTGCCATGTGTTGGCCAGGCTGGTCTCAAACTGCTGACCTCAGGTGATCTGCCTGCCTTGGCCTCCCAGAGTGCTGAGATTACAGACGTGAGCCACCACACCTGGCCTTTTTTGTTATTTAAATAATAGCCACTTTAACTTGGGTGAAATGATATTTCATGTGGTTTTCATTTGCATTTCCCTAATGATTAGTGATGTTGAGCATTTTTTCATATACTTGTTTGCCATTTGTATGCCGTTTTTTGAAAAATATCTATTCATGTCCTTAGCCTACTTTTAAATGGGATTATTGGTGGGGATTTTGTTTTTGTTGTTAGAGTTCCTTGTATATTCTAGATATTAGTCACTTGTTGAATAGTTTGCACATATTTTCTCCCATTCAGCAGATTGTCTCTTCACCCTTTTTTTTAGACAAATGCTCACTTTAATCACAATTCTAAATTATTATTTTCACATTAACACAGATGTTCCCATAAACTGAGAAGAATTAAGTATTATACATTTTTAAATGGTTAATATGATTTGAAAATTTTTTATAAAAATTGATCAGAAGCTAGTAGAAATTCCCACTGTAAATATAAAATATTGGTTACAATTGTTTTTCACAGTAAACTGAGATCTAAGCTTCCTAAGAAGCTGTATTATCTAATATCATAATAGGGATGGCTAAATACTTGACAACTACTTTCTGAAGAACTGGCTTAACAAAAAGTTAATATTTGAAGAAACAGCTTTTCCCTTGTTTATAAGAAAAAGGCTAACATTTTGGCAGAGCTCTCATTTTATAGTGTGGACAATCAGAAGCAGGTGGATGTTGGTGGGGCGCAGTGGCTCATGCCTGTAATCCCAGCATTTTGGGAGGCCAAGGCGGGCAGATCACTTGAGGCCAGGAGTTCAAGACCAGCCTGGCCAACATGGTGAAACCCTGTCTCTACTAAAAATACAAAAATTAGCTGGGTGTGGTGGTGGTTGCCTGTAATCCCACCTATTCGGGAGGCTGAGGCATGAGAATCACTTGAACGTGGGAGGTGGAGGTTCCAGTGAGCCGAGATTGCACCAGCCTGGGTGATAGAGCAAGATTCCCTCTCAAAAAAAAAAAAAAAAGAAAAAAAAAAGAAAAAAGGTGGCTGCAATGGTATCAAGAAAAAAGCATTTCAAAACATTTCCACTTTTATTAAAGGTTTTGACAATGAAAGTATCATTAAATGTCTTTAAATTCTATTTGCTATAGAATAACCATCTAAATAGGAGACACATGCCATAATACACCAACCATTTTAGTATGTAAAATACTTCTGAACTCTTACTATAAAAAGATTTGGCTAAAATACAAAGCATCTTTGCAGTAAAACTGATAATGTAGCTTAAGTAGCTTATGAGATTTCAGAAATGTCTTATGAAAGAAATGAGAATGTTTCCCTGTGTGAGATAAAACTGAACGGTTAACGTTAAGGTGCTATAAACTAGACAAAGCTAGAAAGGCACATCATGTAACCAGAAAAGAACGGCATGTGATGTGGACTTCCTCCATGTCAAACTGACAGGAAAATAGAATATGCTCTCCAGAAGGAAAGGCATGAGAAGATAATTCTTACAAACAAAGCTCTCATTGAGATATTGAAGAGCTTTACAGAGAACATAATCATAAAATGGCTAGAGATCATTTATAGGACATGGTAATGGAATCCTTTATATTACAATACCTGCCTCAGATATAAACACAAATCAAATACAAACACCCTTGTGAAGCTGTGCTGCTTTCAGCCAAACATTTCGCAGGTACCACAGTCAGCGTCTAGTAGCATTTGGATGCAAAGGTTTAACTTGTGCTGATCTGGACAAGCCACAGCAGAGACTCTGATTTGGAGACTTCATGGACACTCCTGCCAGTGGGCTGCTGCTATTGCTGCTATTTCCAGATGCTGGTGGAACCATTTAGGTCTCTTGCTTTCAGCTGAAGGACTGCATATTTGTAATGGTTTCCTAGTAGCATCTGAAGAAAGATCAATCTCTTTTGGCGAGGACTGAGATTCTGATTTGACAGCAGCCGGAGCAGTCTACCAAAGTCACTAAAGGATTACATTTGGATTTAGATTTCTTCTCTCTCTTTTCTACTGGGGATTTACCTTCACTACTACTACTACTACTTTTTTCTTTGGTTAATTTCTTTAACTTTACTTTTTCTCATAGAGAAGTCTGCGTCATTATCCACACTCTCACCAAAATCAGAATCAACCTCAGAATCTTCACCAGTTGCCAAGTCTGGTTCAGTGTCATTAGCACTATCGCCATCACTGCCTTCCAGAAGAATTTTCCTCTGTTGTACCGCAGCTTTAGATGCTGCTTTTCTTTTCCCTTGAATGCCACCATCGTCTTTCTCGGTAATCTTATCCAAATCTAAATAATCACTGGCTACACTGCAATTAGAGATATGAGGAGACTTATTCTGTGTTTCTGTTCTACTATTGCCATGTTTTTCAACTCTTTTATCTTGAGACTTCTGCACATTAGTGGTGACTGTTGGAAGTTCCTTCACTGATAAAGCTAGTGCAAACTTCTAAGTCTCTCTGGTAGAGCTTGTCATCTAAAGCCATTCTTTTTGTTAGGGGTTTTCTCTTCTAGTGGGACTTCTTTCTGGAGATCATTCAAATTAGGTTTTGGTTTATCTTGTTTTAACTCCTTTGATGTTCTGGATTTCTTGTTTAAAGGTACAGTTGCAAAAACAAAATCATCACTGTCAGAGTTGTCAAACTGTGAGTAATTGATTGGTTTCTTACATCTCACAGGCTGCAGCATGGTCCCTTTCAAGGCTTGATATTTATACTTCCCAAGTTCTTGTTGGCTGTAGTGGTTGTTTCAGTTCCCACCCAAAACCAGACATTGGTGCTCTCCCTTCACTCTCGATTGTTTCCTTTGTTGTGCAGAAGCTTTTTGTTTGTTTATTTAATATAATCAGTTGGCTTTAAATATGTGGATTTATTTCTGAATTTTCTGTTTTATTCTGTTAGTCTGCGTGTCTGTTTTATACCAGTACCATGCTGTTTTGGTTACTGTAACCTCGTAATGTGTTTTGAAGTCAGGTAGTTTTATTCTTTTTGCTCAAGATTGTTTTGGTTGTTTGGGCTTCTTTTTGGTTTCATATGAATTTTAAGATTGGTTTTTCTATTTCTGTGAAAAAAGACATTGGTGTTTTGATAGTAATTGCATTGAAAATGTAGATTGCTTATGGCAGTATGGTCATTTTAATGATGTTAATTCTTATCCTTGAGCATGGGATGTCTTTCCATTTGTTTGTGCCCTCTTT
Source organism: Macaca fascicularis (assembly GCF_037993035.2). NCBI lineage: Eukaryota > Metazoa > Chordata > Mammalia > Primates > Cercopithecidae > Macaca > Macaca fascicularis. Next base: position 39,762,667 of record NC_088376.1, read on the forward strand.
AATTTATTTTATCCAGTGTTTTGTAGTTTTTATAGCTATTGTAAAGAGGGAATGCCTTCTTGATTTCTTTCTCAGCTAGTTTGGTTTATTGGTGGATGGAAACAGGTTTTGTATGTTGATTTTTTTTTTTTTTTTTTAACATTCCCTACTTCACAGGTGGATGCATATTGATTTATGTGTGTTGATTTTGTATCCTGCAACTTTACTGAATTTATTTAGCAGAACTAAGAGCTTTTTGGTGGAGTCTAGGTTTTTCTAGATACAAGATCATATCAGCAGCAAAGAGGGACAGTTTGACTTCCTCTTTTCTAATTTGGATGCCTTTTCTTTTTTTTCCTCTTGCCTGATTGGTCTGGCTAGGACTTGCAGTACTGTGTTGAATAGGAGTGGTTAAAGTGGGCATCCAAGTCTTGTTCCAGTTCTTAGAGGAAAGGGTTTCAACTTTTCCCCATTCAGTATGATGTTAGCTGTGGGTTTGTCATATATGACCTTTGTTATGTTGAAGTATGTTTCTTTTATGCCTAGTTTGTTAAGAGTTTTTATCGTGAAGAGACACTGAATTTTATCATGTGCTTTTTCTGTGTCTGTTGAGCTGAACATATGGTTTTGTCCTGTATTCTGTTGATGTTATGAATCATATTTATTGATTTGTGTAACCATCCTTGCCTCTCTGGGATAAATCTCACTTCATTGTGGTGGTGTGTTTATTTTTTTTATTTTTTATTTTTATTTTTTAATGTTGTTGGATTCACTTTGCCAGTATTTTGAGAATTTTTATGTCTATGTTCATTAGGGATATTGGCCTGTAGTTTTCTGTATTTCTTTTTTTTATATTTTATATTTTTTATTGCATCCTTGTCTTGTTTTGGTGTTAAGGTAATGTTGGCCTTGTAGAATGAGTTGGGGAGAATTGGTGTTAGTTCTTCTATGAGTGTTTGGTAGAATTTGGCAGTGAAGCCATCCAGTCCCAGACTTCTCTTTGTTGGGAGACTTATTACTGATTAAATATCTTTACTTATTATTGATCTGTTGAAGTTTTGTATTTCTTCCTGATTCAATCTTGGTAGATTGTGTATGTCTATGTCTAGGAATGTATCAGTTTCCTCTCAGTTTTCCAGTATGTTAGTGTATCGTTGTTTGTAATAGTTTTTAATGATCTTTTGTATTTCTGTGGAATCAGTTGTAATGTCTCCGTTTTCATTTCTGATTTTATTTGGGTCCTCTCTTTTTATGTTGGTTAGTCTAGCAAGTGGTTTATTGATTTACCTTTTCAAAAAATCAGCTTTTTGTTGCTCCTTTGTGCTTTTTAAAAAAGTCGTTTCATTTAGTTCTGCTCTGATCTTTATTATTTCTTTCCTTCTACTAATTTGGGGTTTGGTTTGTTCTAGTTCCTTAAGGTGCATTGCTACATTGTTTCTTTAAAATCTTACTGCTTTTTTGATGTAGGCATTTGTTGCTATAAATTTCCCTCTTAGTACTGTTTTTGCTGTATCTCATAGATTTTTGGTATGTCGTATTAGATTTTCATTTGTTTCAATAATTTTTTGATTTCTTCCTTAATGTCTTCCTTGACCTAGTGGTCATTCAGAAGCATGTTGTTTAACTTCTATATATTATATAGTTTACAAAGTTCCTCTTACTCTTTTTTTATTTTTTTTTTCCTGAGACAGAGTTTTGTTTAGTCACCCAGGCTGGAGTGCAATGACACTATCTCAGCTCACTGCAACCTCCGCCTCCTGTGTTCAAGCAATTCTTGTGCCTCAGCCTCCTAAGTAGCTGGGACTACAGGTGCACGCCACCATGCCTGGCTGATTTTTGTATTTTAGTAAAAATGGGGTTTCACCATGCTGCCCAGGCTGATCTTGAGCTCCTGAGCTCAGGCAATCCACCCACCTTGGCCTCCTAGAGTGCTAGAATTACAGGCATGAGCTCCCCCACTCGGCCTATTATTCTTGATTTCTAGTTTTATTCCATTCTTATCTGAGGAGATAATGGATACAATTTCAAGTTTTAAAAATTTGTTGACATGTTTTGTGTCCTAACATGATCTGTCCTGGAGAAGTTCCATATGCTGATGAAAAGAATGTATATTCTGTAGATGTTAGATGAAATGTTCTGTAAATGTCTGTTAGGTCTGTTTGGTCTAATACGCAGTTTAAATCCAGTGTGGCTTTCTTAATTTTTTATCTACATGATCCATTTAATGCTCACAGTGGGGTCCTGATGTCCCTAACTATTATCATAGTGGAATCTATCTCTTCTTGCAGATCTAATAATACTTGCTTTATATATCTGGGTGCTCCAGTGTTGGGTGCCTTATATGTTTGGAATTGTTATATCCTCCTCCTGAATTTTTCCCTCTACTGTTATATAATGACCTTCTTTGTCTCTTTTTACAGTTTTTGACTTAGTTTGTTTTGTTCGATACTCACGCATAGCTACTTCTAGTCACTTTTGGTTTCTGTTTGCATGGAATATCTTTTTCCATCCCTTAATTTCAGCCTATATGTCTTTACAGGTGAGATGAGTTTCTTGTAGGTAGTATATAGTTGGGTCATGCTTTAAAAACATTTTAAAAAATCTATTCAATCAGTATCTATCTATCTATATTATTTATTTGAGATGGAGTTTTGCTCTTGTTGCCAGACTGGAGTACAATGGTGCGGTCTTGGCTCATTGCAACCTCTGTCTCCTGGGTTCAAGCGATTCTCCTGCCTCAGCCTCCTGAGTAGCTGGGATTACAGGCACCCACCCCTACGCCTGGCTAATTTTTGTATTTTTAGTGGAGATGGGGTTTCACCATGTTGACCAGCCTGGTCTTGAACCCCTGACCTTAGGTGATCCACCTGCCTTGGCCTCCCAAAGTGCTGGGATTATAGGTGTGAGCCATACCGCGCCCAGCCAAATTAGTCTATATCTTTTAAGTGGAAAGTTTGATCAGTTTACATTCAGAGTTATTGATATGTGAAGGCTTATTTCTGTCATTTTATTAATTGATTTATGGCTGTTTTGTATATCATCTGTTCCCTCTTTGTCTCTCATTAATTATTATTTTGGTTTGGTGGTTTTCTGTAGTTGTAAGTCTCTTCCTTGTTTGTGTTTGCTCTATCAGTGGTTTTTATATTTTTTTGTGTTTTCATGATGGTAGATAGTGTTCTTTTGCTTCTGGATGTAGGACTTTCTTAAGCATTTCTTTTAGGGCCAGTCTAGTGGTGATATATTCCCTCAGCTTTTGCTTGTTTGTGAAATACTTTATTTCTTATTCATTTAGGAAGGATAACTTTGCTGGGTATAGTATCCTTGACTGACAGTTTCTTTTATTCAGCCCTTTAAAAAAAAAACTATTTATTTTTTTAGATGGAGTCTTGCTCTGCCACCCAGACTGGAGTGCAGTGGTGCAATCTCAGCTCACTGCAGCCTCTGCCTCCAGGGTTCAAGTGATTCTCCTGCTTTGGCTTCCTGAATAGCTGGGATTACAGGCATGTATCACTGTGCCCAGCTACTTTTTGTATTTTTAGTAGAGATAGGGTTTCACCATGTTGGCCAGGCTGGTCTCGAACTCCTGGCCTCAAATGATCCACTTGCCTCAGTCTCCCAAAGTGCTGGGATTACAGGCTTGAGCCACCGTACCTGGCCTTCTTTCAGCACTTTGAATATATAATTTCATTCTCTACTGACCTATAAGGTTTCTGCTGAGAATTCCACTGTTAGTTTGATGGGCGTTCCTTTATAAGCGACTAGGTGCTTTTCTTGCCATTTTTAGAATTCTATGTATTTGATTTTTTGACAGTTTGAATATAATGTGCTGTGGAGAAGACCTTTTTGATTTGTATTTACTTATAGATCCCTGAACTTGGTGTATCTGATGTGTAAATCTCTTGCTAGACTTGGAAATATTTTACCTATTATTTTATTAAACAGGTTTTCTAACATTTTTGTTTTTTATTCTCCTAAGACACTGAAAATTTGAATATTTGGTTACTTAATGGTGTTCCATATGTCACATAGGCTTTTCTCATTCTTTTTTTTTTTAATTATTACTTTTTGTCTCACTGGCTTATTTCCAAGGGCCTTCCTTAATGTTGTGAGAATCTTTCGTGTGCTTAATCTAGTCTGTTGTTGACACGTTCAAATGTATTTTGTATTTCATTCAGTGAAATCTTCAGTCCCAGAATTCCTGTTTGGTTTTTCCTTTTTTTTTTTTTTTTTTTTTTTGAGATGGAGTCTCGCTCTGTTTCCCAGGCTAGAGTGCTGTGGCGCGATCTCAGTTAACTGCAACCTTCACCTCCCAGGTTCAAGTGATTCTTCTGCCTCAGCCTCCCGAGTAGCTGGGACTACAGGTGCCTGCCACCACACCTGGCTAATTTTTTTTGTATTTTTTGTAGAGACAGGGTTTCACCATGTTAGCCAGGCTTGTCTTGAATTCCTGACCTCAAGTGATTGGCCTGCCTTGGCCTCCCAAAGTGCTCGGATTGATTACAGGCGTTAGCCACTGTGCCCAACCTGGTTTTCCTTTGTAGTATCTAGTTTCTTTAGTAAATTTCTCCTTCATATCCTGAATTGTTTTTCTGAAGTTTTTGTATTGTTTTTCAGAATTCTCTTGTATCTTTTTTTTTTTTTTTTTTTTTTTTTTTGAGACAGAGATGGGGTTCTGCTAGGTTGGTCTTGAACTCCTGGCCTCAAGTGATCTGCCTGCCTCAGCCTTCCAAAGTGCTGGGATTACAGATGAGGACCACAGTGCCTGGCCTCAGAATTCTCTTGTATCTTACTGGACTTCTTTAAATCAGTATTTTGTGTTATTTTTCTGGGATTTCATAAATTTCTTTTTTCCCCCCCGGGACAGGGTCTCACTCTGTTGCCTAGATTGGAGTGCAATGGTGTGATTATGGCTCAGTGCAGCCTTGACCTCCCTGGGCTCAGGTAATCCCCTCACCTCAGCCTCTGAGTAGCTGGGACTTTAGGTTCATGCCACCACACGTGGCTAATTTTTGTATTTTTTGAGAGATGGGGTCTCACTATGTTGCCCTGGCTGGTCTTGAATCCCTAGGCTCAAGCAGTCTGCCTGCCTCAGTCTCCCAAAGTGCTAGAATTACAAGTCTGAGCTACCGCACTGGGCCAGATTTTTTTTGATTGGGATGTATTGCCCGTGAATTATTGTGGTCATTTGGAGGTGTCATATTTCCTTGCTTTTTCACGTTTCCTGTGTCCTTACACTGGTATCTGTGCCTCTCATGTGACAATTGCTTCTTCTAGTTTTTTGAATTTTCTTTCATAGGGGAGGACATTTTCCTGAAGATGTATCTGTGGTGTTGGTTGAGTATGGCACTTTGGCTTTGATTCTAGGTATGTGTCGTAGTGTAGTCTCTGTGTGATTTCTTTCAATGTGAATGGTGTCAGTGGTGTCTGTGATTTCTTACGTGGCTTAGATTGTGGTTGTTAGTGGAGGCTGTGATAAAGTTTTTTTATGAAATAAATTTTAACTTTCAATAAAAGAGGTCTCACTCTGTTGCCCAGGCTGGTCTTGAATTCCTGAGCTCAGGTGATCCTCGCACCTCAGCCTCCAAAGTGCTAGGATTACAGGTGTGAGCCACCATGCCTGGTCTGTGATAAAGTTTTGCTGAGGTCTGGGTTGCCAAGTAGGCCAGCCCTCAGACCCCAGTGGTGGCACCAGTGGGTTGAAATTGCCTGTCCTTGGGCTTCAGGGCAGTGTATGCTGGCACCAGTGTTAGCAGGTTCAGGTAAGCCAATTCTTGAGCCTCCAGGTATCTTGCTTGGGTACCAGGAATGGCACAGGTGAGCCAGACAGGTTGACAGGTTTTTAAGCCTCTGCGTAGTGGGCAGGGTGTGGATGATGGCATTAGCCGTGGTAGGATAACCTTTAGGACCCAAGCTGTCTGTGCTGGTGTAGGCAGTAGCTGTGACAGGCCATTCCCCTAGGCTTGCAGGTGGCACTTGTGGTTAGTTGCCAGCTGTGGTGGTAGAGGCAGGTTGAATAGGTTCAATCTCAGACTCTGGGAGGAGTGCTTAGGTGCCAACAGTGGTGATCCTAGGCTAGGTGATCCCCAGGCCCACGGATTGCATGCTTGGGTACTGAGGGGGATGGAGCCAGGTTGTAGGAGCCTGTCCTTAGGCTCCCCACCGGTACCCACAGGTACTGGCTGTGGTAGGCAGGGGAGAGTGATCCTCAGACTGCCATCAGAATGCTCTGGTGGCAACAGCAGGGCTTGTGATGTGGCCTTTGACCGGGAAGGGGGGGTTGCTGTCAGTGGAAGCATTCATAGGCAGGTGGCTTGCGGGGTCACATACTTTGCTTGTGCCTTGCTCCTGCTGCTGCAGCAGCTATTGCAGGCAGTGGAATTTTTCCTCAGTGCATGAAAATGCATGGGTCCCCCTCTGCTACTGTGTAGGGAGACAGTTGCTGCCAGTGGCTGTGGTCTTGGACCCTATGGAGCAGCTATAGGTGGAGAATGTCAGTGGGGGCTCCAGGGATGTGGAGATGCAGGGTCTGTTGGGTTCCTGGGCATGACAAATTCTGGTGGGGGCTGGGCTCTCAAAATGGAGGTACACTGTACCTGCTTAGGTTTGTGGGACTTAGCGTGAGCTCTCTCTGGAATAATGTTGTGTGGTTTCTAAGCACCTCTTTATGTTAGACTCAGGGCCTGCAGCAGTTGAGGGGTTCTCCCATGGCTAGGATTGTAAGAGTCTGGTGGGACTGTGGACCGCTGGAGGTCTCTCATCCTTTCCCCACATTAGGTAGTCTCTCCAGGCTCTCTGCTGATCCTGGTTGAGCAGGCTGCCTTGCCTCCTCCTCCTTTCTTGCTTTCAGTGCTTCTTGTCACCACCCTGCTGAATTCCAGTGTTCTCTCTTAGATGATCTATTTGAAGTGTGATTATCTCCTCACTATTTTGTTCCCTTTCCATGGAAGAGGCAAGTACCATATGCATGTAGTCAGCCATCTTGAAGCTCCTCCCTTTCCTGTGTTTTTGATGAATTGATAATTGAATACTGTCCATGACTCAGACTGTAACACAGTGAGAACACAGAATCTTACCTATTGTCCTCATTGCTACAGGTATTATATCCTTATATATGTGGCATCAGCCTCAGTCCCCAGATCTTTGTGTGCCTAGTAAGCTAGGAACCGGTAATATCATGGTCAGCAAGAGAGAGAACATCCTTAACCAAATATTTAATCTCTTACTCTCCTTGGGAATATTTTTTTCAATCTTAGTAGTGATTTTTCAATCTCCAGTTGTTAAAGGTAGAATTGAAAGTGTTTACCATTCAAAAGTACTTCAGTGTTTTAGTAAAAACATACATTATAGTAAACAATGATAAATATGATTTTCAGGGAGAAAAAAACCATGCAACTCTTTATAATAGCAAAATAGTCTGTTTACATTGGGTACATATGTCCACAACCGTATCACTTTGTCATATTAACATTCCTTCACCAATATTTGCAGGGACCCATATAGTCTTAATAATTAAAATATTTTTAATTAGTTTTTTAAAATATTAGAATGGATAATGTATGCCTGCTTTAAATACAAAGGAATGATAGGGAGTTTTAAAAGATAAAGCCTTGTTCAAAAATAAGGTAAATTTATCTGTAGAATCAGTGGACTAGATGTACAGCTTGCAAAGTGAGGGTGAGGCCACAATGCCAGCATTTGGATATGGAAACAGGGTTGAGGTGGTTCTGAATTCATGTCCTTATAAGATCATCAGGACTGAAAGAGTCACACATGAAACTGGAGACCAAATCTGTGGATACTGAGTAAAACAAGAAACAGGGATAGGTTGTCCCACCTGTTAAAGGAAGCAAACTGCAACTGATTACTGCCAGCGTGGTGACATCTGACTCCAAAGGAGACTGACAATACATATTTTTATTGTGGTTGCCACATCCCTTACTCAAAATTGGTAGCGCTTAGGAAGAAAAGAACAGATAATAAAAGTAGACAGCTAATGGTTTCTGCATGTGAAGGTACAAAAATTATAAGAACATTACAAGAGAATTTCAGATTCAGTGGGATATGTACAGTATAGTGCTGTGGTTTGAATGTGTTCCCCAAAGTTAATGTGTTGGAAAGTTGATGCAGTGGTGTTGGGAGGTGGGGCACAAAGGGAGGTGTTTGGGTCTTGGGGACACTGCACTCATGAATGAATTAATGCTGTTATCTTAGGAATGGGATCCATGACTCCCCCCGCCCCAGATATTTGATGCCTTCCTCCTTGTTATCATGTAGCAGGAAGGCCTTCACCAGATGCTGGTGTCTTGATCTTGAACTTCCCACCCTTCAGAACTATTAGGAAATAAATTCTATCCTTTATAAATCACCCAATCTCAGATATTCTGTTATAGCAGCACAAAATGGACTAAGACAGTAAGAGAGAGGTAGAAGTTAGGTAGAATCACAGAGAAGGGAGTGACTGACTGCTCAGAGATATCTAGGCAAATGATGCAAAGAAAACATGTGAATTGGGTCTTAAAAATACGTAGAAGTTTGCTGAGAGGGGAAGGGCATGCTAGACTTAGGAATGAAACACTATATGAAAGGAGCTGAAACTCATAATTTTGTAAATGCTGAAAACCACATGCATGATCTGTTGAGGTGCCAGGGATACAAAATGAAACAAGGCTGTTTCCTCTAAGAGCTTGCTATATTATAAATAAGAGAGACAATTATTTAAACAGCCAGTGTCAATGGCAGGATGTCGAGTTCTGTAGTAATCTAAATGTCCCATGTGCACTTGAGAAGAATATGATTTCTGCTGTTAGATAGTGTTCTCTGTTACAGCTAATTGGTTTATAGTGTTAAGTCCTCTTTCCTCTTTTGTCTGATTATTCTACCCATTATTGAGAATCAGGTATTGAAGTTTCCAGTGATTATTGCAGAACTGTCTTGTTTCTCCCTTAAATTCTGTTAGTTTTTGCTTTATATATTTTGATGGGCTGTCATTACATGTTAAATGTTTATCATAGTATCTTCTTGCTATATTAAACTTTATTAATGTATAGTATCCTTCCTTGTCTCTTATACTTTCTTGTTTTATAGTCTATGTTGTCTGATGTTAATACAGCCCACCTCACTTCTCTTATGGTTCCTATGTGCATGGACTAGCCTTTCCCTCCTTACACGTTTTACCTATTTGTGTCTTTGGATCTAAAGTGAGTCTTTTACGGATAGCATGTATTTAGAATATTTTTTTCTATTCATCTTGCCAATCTGTGTCTTTTGATTGGAGAGTTTATTTATATTAGAGTAATTACTGGTAAGGAGAGACTGCTGTTATTTTGCTATTTGTTTTCTTTATGCCTTACAGCTTTCTTGTCACTCATTTGCTGCATTACAGTCTTTTGTGCTGTATTTAATAGAATAATTCCATTCTAATTTCCTTTTGTGTCTATTCATTAGCTATTTTTTGTAGTTACCATGGGGATTGCATTTAACATTCTGAAGATAAAACACTCCAGTTTAAATCTATACCAGCTTAACTTCAATAACATACGGTAACTTCCTGTACAGCTCAATTCCTACCCCCTTTTGGTTATTTTATGCATTTGTCTCTTATGTAGATAATAAAATGTGGAGTAACAAACTAAAGTTACAATTATACTAGCTTTTAGAGTAGTGTTTTTGTTGTGTAGTAAAGTTGTGTTTAAAAAATTACAAACCGAATAAACCTCAGAGTTACAAACCAAAGTTACAGTAATACTAGCTTTTATACTTGCCCATGCATTTACTTTTACTTTATATAGCTTCAAATTACTATCATCCTTTTATTTCAACCTGTTTGACTTCTCTTAGCATTTCATTATTCCAGTTTTAAATTTAATATTGTTAATTGGCAAATCATAATTTTATACTTTTCTGGAGTACAATGGGATGTTCTGACGCATGTATACAATGTGAAATAACATATCCATCACCTTGTTTACATATCATTTTCATAACAAGACATTTAAAATGTACTCTTAGTTATTTGAAATATATGATACATTAATACGGCCTCAAAACTTAGTCCTCCTCTCTGAAACTTGATATCCTTTGATCAGCAGCTTCCCATCCTGGCTTCTCTGTGGTCTCTGGTAACCATCATTCTACTCTCTACTTCTATGAGTTCAGCTTTTTTAGATTCCACATATACGTGAGACCATGTCTTTCTGTGCTGGCTTATTAAATTTAGCATAAAGTTCTCCAGGTTCATTTCTGTTGTTGCAAATGAAAGAATTTCCTTCTTTTTTAAGGCTGAATTTCACTGTGTATATACACCACATTTTTTGTTCATTAATCCATTGATGGACACTTAAGTTGATTACATATCCTGGCTATTGTGAATAATGCTGCAATGAACATGGGGATATAGATAGCCCTTTGCCATACTGATTTTAGTTCCTTTTGGATATATACCCAGAAGTGGAATTGCTGGATCATATTGTAACTCTGATTTAGTTTTTTGAGGACCCTCCATACTCTTTCATAATGGCTATACTAATTCACATCCCCACCAGCAATGTGCAAGTGTTCGCTTTTCTCTGCATCCTCATCAACCCTTTTATTGTTCTTTTTGATAAAAGCCATTCTAATGGATCTTAGTGTTTTGAATTGCATTTCCCTAATGATTAGTGATGCTGAGCATTTTCTTATGTATCTGTTGCCATTTGCACATCTTTTTTTGAGAAATGTTTGTTCAAGTCTTTTGCCTATTCTGAAACCAGGTTGTTTTCTTGCACTGAGTTGTCTGGGGTTCCTTGTATATTTTGGATATAACCCCTTATCAGTTGTATGGTTTGCCAATATTTTCTCCCATTCTGTGTGCTGTCTCTTCGCTTTTTTTTTTTTAGATGGAGTCTCACTCTGTCGTCCAGGCTGGAGTGCAGTGGCGCAATCTTGGCTCACTGCAAACTCCACCTCCCAGGTTCATGCCATTCTTCTGCCAGTACAGGATTCTTAGCTGACAGGTTATTTTTTTTTCTTCTTCTTCTCCCCTTTAGTAATTAGACCATTAGACTATATTAGCCCACTGTGTTTTGGCCTTCAGAGTTGCTGATGAGAAATCTGCTTATAATATCATTGAGGATCCCTCATATGTGACAGATTACTCTTACTCCTTTCAAGAGTCTGTTTGTTTTTGGATAGATTATAATGTGTCTTGCTATGTGTCTCCTTGCAGTCATGCTACTTGGAGTCTGTTGTGCTTATTGAATATGTATATTCATGTCCTTCATCAAATTTGGGAAGTTTTTAGCTGTTATTTTTTCTTTCTTTCTTTTTTTTTTTTTTTTGAGACCAAATCTCACTCTGTCACCCAGGCTGGAGTGCAGTGATGTGATCTCAGCTCACTGCAACCTCCGCCTCCCAGGTTCAAGCAATTCTCCTGCCTCAGCCTCCCAAGTAGCTGGGACTACAGGCACGTGCCACCACGCCTGGCTAATTTTTGTTTTTAGTAGAGATAGCGTTTTACCATGTTTGGCCAGGCTGGTAGCCATTAGTTTTTCAAATAATCTCTTTGCCCCTCTTCTTTTGGCACTCCCATAATGTATATGTTGGTTCTCTTGACAGTGTGTGTTTGCCTCTGTTCACTTTTCTTCAGTCTTTTTTTTTTTTATGTTGCCCTATCATCACACTTGCTGATTCTTTCTTCTGCCTGCTCAAATCTTTATTTGAATCCCTGCAGTGAATTTCCCATTTTAGTTATTGCCCTCAGGAGCTCCGCAGTTTCTTTTTAGTTTCCTTTGAGATTTTTTCCCTCCTCTCTTTTTTTTTTTTTTTTTTTTTTTTTTTTTTTTTTTTTAAAAGACAGGGTCTCAGTTTGTCACCCAGGTTGGAGTTTGGTTGTGTGATCATAGTTCATGGGCTCACTGCAGCCTCAAACTCCTGGGCTCAAGCAGTCCCCCTACTTAAGCTTCCTGAGTAGCTGGAAATACTTTTGCTGCTATGCTTGGCTAATTTTTATTTTTATTTTTATTTTTTGTAGAAGCAGGGTCTTGCTGTTTACCACACTGGTCTTGAACTCCTGGGCTCAAGTGATCCTTCTGCCTCAACCTCCCAAAATACAAGGATTACAGGTGTGAGCCACTGCACCCAGCCTCCTTCGAGGTTTTCTATCTCTTTACTCATCTTCCTACTTTCTTTGTACATTATTTGCTTGCCTTTCTCTGTGTCTTCTTTTAGTTCTTTGCATACCTTTAAGGTAGCTTTTTTAAAGTCATTGTCTGTTAGGCCCATCTTCTGATCTTTCTCTGGGAAGTTTTCTGTTGGTTTATTTTTTTCCTTCATATAGGCCATACTTTCCCATTTCTTTGTGTCCCTTTTTGTTGTTGAAAACTGGACATTTGAATCTGCTAATGTGGTAACTCTGGAAATCAGATTGTCTCCTTTCCTCAGGATTTGCTGGGGTTTTTTTTTTGGTGCGCTTGCTTTTGTTTTTTGGGAGTCTCATTTTGTCACCCAGGCTGGAGTGCAGTGGCATGATCTTGGCTCACTGTAGCCTTGACCTCCTGGGCTCAAAGGATCCTCCTGCCTCAGCTTCCTGAGTAGCTGGGACTGTAAGTATGTGCCAGTATGCCTGCCTAATTTTTTATTTTTTGTAGAAACAGGGTCTCACTATGTTGCCCAAGCTTGTCTAGAACTCCTAGGCTCAAGCAGTCCTCCCCCTGTGGCCTCTCAAAGTCTTGCAATTACAAGTTTGAGCAACTGCACCCAGCCCTTTTTGTTTTTTGATTGTCGTAGGCTATCTCAGATCTTCAAGCCTTTGGTTTTTCCTGGACATGCACAGTGATTTTCTAAATTCCCGTTTATATGGCTGCTTCTGAATGTCCTAGTCCTTTAATGTCTGGCTTCCAAAAAGGGAGAAAGAGAAAAATGAAGAAAGAACAATAAAAGGCACTGGTCTTTTAAATCCCCTTCAGCCTGGCTGCGGGGAGCAGTGGCCTCTAACTATTGGGAGGGAGGTGAATCAGTAGTTGCCTGCTTCTGTGTATGTATCTCAGTAATCAGAAAGCACATTTAGCTGTCAGAGCATAGATACCTGATAGTTGGAGGACAGGCCTTATTGCCCTAAAGCTGTGGAACACATGCATGTCTGCCTGGGGATTGGGGAATGGGTAGTCACTGCTGAACTAAGAGGTGAAATTGACTAAAAGTAACAGCAGTTTATTTCTAACCCTTTCCCTGGAAATTGCAAGCCTTAGAATGTGCTCCAAAGTTCCAAAATATTTACATAAGACAGATTATACTAGTACAATTGTTGTCTAGGTAGAGAGGAGATTCTTGTTGCTTCCTACTCTGCTTTCTCCCCAGAATCCTCTAATACATTTTTTAAAAGTTTCATTAGAGTTAGAAGAGTTCTTTTTCTCCTTAATTTTGAGGAACTCAAGAATAGTAAATTCATTATCACTCAAAATCCGTTTGAGACCTTTTATTTAGCTTTCATCTTCAGTTAGCAAACATTTATAGGAGGAATTTGTGTTTCAGATCTTTCTTGCCCCCTAATGTGACAACTAAATGCTTCCAGCTAGAATATACTGGGACTTGAAACTGGGAGATCACTTGCTATGGTTTGAATGTTCTCTCCAAATCTCATGTTGAAATTTGATCCCCATGTTGGAAGTAGTGCCTGTTGGGAGGTGTTTGGGTCGTGGGAGTGGATCCCTCATGAATACATTACTGCCATCCCTCTTAAGTAAGTGAGTTCTCACTATGTTAGTTCCTGTGGGAGCCAGTTGTTAAAAAGAGCCTGATACCTCCCCGTTCTCTCTCTTGCTTCATCTCTCATCATGTGATCTGTGTACATGCTGGCTTGTCTTTGCCATCTCTCATGAGTGGAAGCCTTCTGAGCTCCTCACCAGATGTAGATGCCCAATCTTGAACTTTCTAGCCATGATAATTGTGAGCCAAATATGCCTTTTTTCTTTATAGATTAGCCTCAAGCATTCCTTTGTAGCAACACAAACGGACTAATACACACCTTAAGGAGGCTCCACCAAGTAGGTCGCATTACTACTAAGGTGTAGTAGTAGTGAGAATGGAGATACATGGATTCATTTGAGTCCTGTTAAGAAGATAAAAGGGACATGATTGGGTCTGTGGGGGGTTGACGTAGTAGCATTAACTAATCCAGACTACTGGATTTATGGTGGTACTTTTTCTTGAATTATAGATCACAGAAGCAGAAAGTATTGCAGGGAAAAGTGTATGAAGGTGTGTCTATGCAATAATATTGTAGAAGTTGCAAAGTTCTTGTATACCCAGGATTTTTAAGTAAGAATGTACGGAGTGTACTGGTTCCCTGTAACTCCAGTAGGTCTTATGGCATGCATAGGCCAAAATGACAATGGGAGACATGATAAACTTTAATAGGGCTGTATTAGTCTACTCTTATGTTGCTATAAAGAACTACATGAGACTGGGTAATTTATAAAGAAAAGAGGTTTAAAAGGCTCACAGTTTTCTCAGGCTGTATAGGAAGCATGGCCAGAGCAGAAGGAAGAGAGTGAAGGTGAAGGTGCCAAACACTTACTTTTTTTTTTTGTTTGAGATGGAATCTCACTCTGTCATCCAGGCTGGAGTGCAGTGGAGCCATCTTGGCTCACTGCAACCTCCGCCTCCCAGGTTCAAGCAATTCTCTTGCCTCAGCCTCCCGAGTAGCTGGGATTACAGGTGTGCACCACCATGCCTGGCTAACTTTTATATTATTAGTAGAGACAGGATTTCACCACATTGGCCATGCTGGTCTTGAACTCCTGACCCGAGGTGATCTGCCCGCCTCAGCCTCCCAAAGTGCTGGGATTACAGGCGTAAGCCACTGTGCCGGCCTAGCCAAATACTTTTAAACAACCAGGTCTCATGATAACTCATCGTGGAACAACTATCACGGAACAACAAGGGGAGAAATCTGCTCCCATGATCCAGTCATCTCACAGTCATCTCCAGTCACCTGGGGATTACAATTCGACATAAGATTTGGATGGAGACACAAATCCAAACCGTATCTAGGGCTAAGTGGTAGAGTCCTAAAACCATTTTATGATAAAAATGACATAAATTCATTTAAGGCATGAGGGGGAACTGGAATTAAGTGCAGCAATTAATATGAAAAATACTCAAATGTTATGATTAGTCATAAGTTAAATATGTCTGATATTTCGGGTTAACACAGGTTTTATGTATGTGAACTCACTCAAGAGGGATGGCAGTAATGTATTCATGAGGGATCCACTTCCACGACCCAGACACCTTCCATTGGGCCCCACTTCCAAGATGGAGATTAAATTTCAACATGAGATTTGGAGAGAACATTGAAGTAAGCATATTCAGGTTTTATGAATATGCTTACTAGAAGAGATGACACAATCTAAACCTTAATAATAATGTAAAGCATGGGGAAATTATAGTCTTAGGGTCCTCTATGTTAGTTTGTGTATATTCTTTTGGAAATATGTATAACTTGGAGTGACACTGAAATATGATAATTAGATTAGAAGAGTAAGGATCAGAATAATGAGGGTTTAATGTAATGAAAAACTTAGAAAACAAAACTAAGTTTGTTTAGTTCAAAAAATTGAAATTGTAATTTTAACAGTAAAAGAGACTTTTTTTATATTATCCAGTTCAATTCCCTTATGTTGTAGATAAGGAAATGGAGTTTCTGGGAGGTTGGTATGACAGGCCCTGAGTGATAACTAATGGCAGAGCAGTGGCTACAACCCGAGTGTGTGGCTAGGAGGGAAACTGAATTTATTATAAGCATATTTTGCTTATAGGGGCAGCCAAACAGGGCTGAAAACTAGGGTAAGATAAACAAGTTGCCTAAGGTGAAAAATTGTACATTTGTAATTTCATATGTAATTTCAAATGTAAATTCATATGTAATAGGTAAACATAGTATAAAATGTCAAATAATACTGAGACATTTAGGGATAGTCTGAAGGAGCTAGATGGGGTGTTACAGAAGAAGAATTTTCCCTTATGAATTAGTCCCTGTGTGTGCAGTAATCAACAGTTTGCAGGCACCTGTGGAGCATTGCTTCAGTTTATGTGAGAACAATGTGACATGTTCTATGTCAAGCTTGTCCAACCTATGGGCAGCATGCGGCCCATGACAGCTTTGAATGTGGCCCAACACAAATTTGTAAACTTTCTTAAAATATTATGAGCCCTTCCCCCCGCCCCCGAATCAGCTATCATTAGTGTATTTTATGTGTGGCCCAAGATAATTCTTCTTCCAGTGTGATCCAAGGAAACCAAAAGATTGGACACCCCTGTCTATGTTAAGCCTCATAGATCCTTCTCAGGCTTGGCCTGGTTCCTATTCTTATTTTTTCCTTGAATCATATCTCAGAGACTATATTTTACTTTGCATCTTTAAAGTTGTTTTAACCTTCACAATCCTTTGGGGGGGGGAGTCTTCTCCAGCTTTTGGAAAATTGGAGAATCTAGACAGTCTTCCTAGTGCCCTCTACCTTACAGCCCATGTAACCAAATATGGAAGCAATTTAGAGATAATAGTAAAAGGGAAATAAAGGATAGCTCATCTCTTACACTTTTCCCATCATGCCTCTGGTTTCTAGTTTGTGACTCCTGTTTTATTTTTGAGGGTCGAGTTACTTAGGTCAGTTCTCCTTAGGTAAACCGTCATGTTTCTTTATTTATAACAGTTCTTTCCCACAGCACTTACGAGTTAGAGGTGGTTTAGGTTGAATAAAATCTCTGCTTCCATGCCTCAGGAAGGTAATTCCCAGAACCTTCACAATGGATGACAAATACATCAGTAAGCTCTCCCCCAATATTAGTGCTTCCCTTTTTGGCATCACCCTTTGTGAGGAGAATAAAACCAGAATCCACAGTCTGTATCTTACAACCAGTGGGTATAAATTTCTTATGCTGCTTCTCTGGATCTGTCCTGTTTTATACCTGACACCTGGCCTGTCCCCAGGATCATTATTCTTTTTGTTGTTTACACCTTTAGAGTTCAAGGCAGGCCATTTGTTTTTACATTACATTTAAAAATAAATTGTTTATATGGAGGATTCTGGGAGCTAAGAGTTTATAAAGTGAAAAGATGGGTGGTTTTATTGATCCAGCCAGAGTTGGCTAAATGTATGAACAGGTAGCTGCACATTGGACCTAATTTACAAATGTGCAGTTGGCATAGTTTATGATGCTGATGGAATCAGGATAAGTTTAAAGTCAGTTAGCAGTATAGATAAAATAATATTAACAAGGAATACAGAACTTTTCCCACAAGCCTGAAAGCTTTTCCAGGATAGACACTATACTTGATTTAGCTTTGTAAGCTATATAGCTCATACTGTACCTGGCACATATTAGTAGGACCTCAAAAATAACTGGTAAATATGGTAAAATCAGTAGTTTGGTTGTTTATAAGCTCCATATAGCATTCATTCTTAGCTTTCATTAAGCCCAATCCAAAATGTAGACATACATGTTGTAAAACTGGGAATATCTGTTATTGCTAGTGTTAGGGTTTCCTTAATTCTCCCTCTGACGTTTTTATCCTTTTGTTCATTTTTCTCCATCTGGAATCTTTCATACAGAGTTTGGTTTTTTTTTTTTTTTTTTTTTCTCTTTTAAATTTGATACTCTTCAGTCCAGGTGCCTATTGTTCTGTATATTTTCCTTATTTGTTTTGTTTTAGCAGGCAGGTAATTTTTGGTTTACATAATGAAAACTTCACATAGAATCTGGATTGAGAATTTACTAGACTCGGGGCTCAAAAAATGGAATTTAATCCTCTCAGCTTCATTGTCAGGTTTTACATGGTGACATCTACTCTGAAGTTTTCATGCTGCCAAGTTAAGGCCATTGGGAAAAGAGAGTATCTTTCCAGTAGCTCCTACAGACATTCCAGGAGTCTTTCTGAGTGAATAACTTGGGTTTTAAGTTCATTCTTGAATTAGTCACAAGAATAAGGGAATTTAACATTCTGATTGATCATGCGGTGAGTTGCATATTCTGCTCCTGAGTTGATGGAACTCTACCTGAATAATTTAGAAATAGAATTGGGGGATGGGGTTGTGGAGAATAGTTAATCAGAAGAAAGTTGAGATATTGTTACAAAAAGAAGAGAGAATGGATGCTGGTATAGCTTAAAAGTAGCTTAATTTTCATTGACTTAATTTTGATTTTTAAGGAGTCATTGAGATTTTCTACATTATTTTTTAAAATTATCAAAGTAGTATATGAACATAAAGTCCCAAATAGTGCCACAGACATAGCTAGCGTTTCTTTGTTCTCCCCCTTGTTTATCCTCTGCCTTGACTCAATGGGTAATCGCTTTCAATTTTTTAAAGCTGTTTCTTCTGATACTCTTTATAGATAGGAGAGTTGACAATGTGCTAGCAGCCCTCACTCTCAGCACCTCCTCAACCTCGGCGTCCACTCTGGCGGCGCTTGAGGAGCCCTTTGGCCCGCCCTTCAGCCCTCCACGGCACTGTGGAAGCCCTTCTCTGGGCTGGCGGAGGCAGGGTTGCCTCCCTCTGCTTGCCAGGAGGTGTGGAGGAAGAGGCGCGGGCGGGAACCCGGGCTGCGCGCGTGGCGCTCACAGGCCAGGGCGAATTCTGGCGGGCGCGGGCTCAGCGGGCCCCGCACTCGGAGCAGCGGGCTCCGCCGGCCCCGGGCAGTAAGGGGCTTAGCACCCGGGCCAGCAGCTGCAGAGGTTGCGCCGCATTCCCCAGCAGTGCCGCCTGCCGGTGCTGCACTCAAATTCTTGCTGGGCCTTAGCTGCCTCCCCAGGGGGCAGGGCCCGGGACTTGCATCCCGCCCTGGCTGAGCTCCGCCCCTGCTGTGGGCTCCCGCTAGGCCAGAGCCTCCCCGACGGGCGCCGCCCCCAGCTCCGTGGAGCTCAGTCCTATCGACAGCCCAAGGGCTGAGGAGTGCAGGCACGGCTTGAGACTGGCTGGCAGCTCCGCCTGCAGCCCCGGTGCAGGATCCACTAGGTGAAGCCAGCTGGGCTCCTGAGCCGGTTGGGAACTTGGAGAACTTTTGTATCTAGCGGGAGGATTGTATGTGCACCAGTCAGCAGTCTGTATCTAGCTAATCTGGTGGGGACTTGGAGAACTTTTAGGTCTAGCTAGAGGATCATAAATACACCAATCAGCACTCTGTGTCTAGCTCAAGGATTGTAAACGCACCAATCAGCACTCTGTGTCTAGCTCAGGGTTTGTAAATACACCAATCAGTACTCTGTGTCTGACTCAAGGTTTGTAAATACACCAATTGGTACTCTGTGTCTAGCTAACTCTGGGTCTAGCTAACCTAGTGGGGACCTGGGGAACTTCTCTGTCTAGCACTGTGTCTAGCGCAAGGATTGTAAATGCACCAATCAGCACTCTGTCAAAACGGACCACTCAGCATTCTGTCAAAACGGACCAATCAACTCTCTGTAAAATGGACCGATAAGCAGGATGTGGGGGGCGGGGGGGGGGGGCGGGGGGGGCGGGGGGGTGGGGTTTGTCAGATAAGGAAATAAAAGCAGGCTGCCTGAGCCAGCAGGGGCAACCAGGTTCTCTTCCACACTGTGGAAGCCTTGTTCTTTCCCTCTTTGCAGTAAATCTTGCTGCTGCTCACTGTTTGGGTCCATGCTGCTTTTATGAGCTGTAACACTCACCAGGACGGTCTGCAGCTTCACTGCTGTCAGGAAGACCATGAACCCACCAGAAGGAAGAAGCTCCAGACGCATCTGAACGTCTGAAGGCACAAACTCTGGACATATCACCTTTAAAACCTGTAACACTTGGGAGGCCGAGGTGGGCGGATCACGAGATTAGGAGATCCAGACCATCCTGGATAACACGGTGAAACCCCATCTCTGCTAAAAATACAAAAAATTAGCCAGGCGTGGTGGCAGGTGCCTGTGGTCCCAGCTACTCAGGAGGCTGAGGCAGGAGAATGGCGTGAATCCAGGAGGCGGAGCTTGCAGTGAGCCAAGATCATGCTACAGCACTCCAGCCCGGGTGAGAGCCAGACTCCGTCTCAAAAAAAATATAAAGTAAAATAAAAAAATACTCACCGTGAGGGTCCGTGGCTTCATTCTTGAAGTCAGTGAGACCAAGAACCCACCAATTCCGGACACAGATACGTGTCTAAATAATATATATATATGTATTATCTTTTAGTTCATTTCTATTAAGATAGATGAAGATACAGTCAGCCCTCCATATATCTGGGTTCTGCATCCACAGATTCAACCAACCACAAGTAAAAAACATTCTGGAAAAAAAAAGAAACGCTAATTAAAATATACAAACAAAAAACCCAATACAGTGAAACAACTATTCACATTTTATTATATTAAGTATTATAAGTAATCTAGAGATGACAACGTATACATGAGGTTGTGCATAGGTTATGTACAAATACTAGGCCATTTTCATATAAGAGACTTAAGCATCTCTGGATTTTGGTATTGAAGAGGAGGAAACTGTAACTGATTTCCCTTAGATTAAGCTTACCCAACCTGTGGCCTGTGGGCTGCATGCAGCCCGGGATGGCTTTGAATGCAGCCCAACACAAAGTCATAAACGTTCTTAAAACATGATGAGATTTTTTGGTGATTATTTTAAGCTTATCAGCTATCGTTAGTTTAGTGTATGTTATGTGTGACCCAAGACAGTTATTCCAATGTGGCCCAGGAAAGCCAAAATATTGGACAGTCCTGCCTTAGATACTGAAGGCCAGCTGTATTAATTCATGTAACCTTTCTTGGCCTCATTTTCTTGATAAAATGATATATATTCAGTGTTTTCATTAATCACCATGTAACCATGTGAGTATTGTTTATTACTGGCTTACCTCATATGATTAAATTTCTTTTCTTGTTTAACTTAGTTTTTCTTGAAATTTATAAAATTCTCATTAAATAAATGATGGTTGATCCATACAATGGACTACTCAGTGCTAAAAAGGAATGACGTACTGATTTACACAACACCACAAATGAAGCAAATACATTATGTTAACTGGAAAAGCCAGACTCAGCAGCTACATATAACATTCTGGAAAAGGCAAAACTACATAGGGACAGAAAATAGATCAATAGTTGTCACAAACTGATGGTTGGGGATGGGTTTGAATACAAAGCAAGAAGCAATTCTTTTTTTTTTTCTTGAGAGGGAGTGATAGAACTGTTCTTATTTAGATTATGGCGGCGATTACATAACTCTTAAGTGTTTGTCAAATTTTATTCACACCAAACAGTATAAATGTCACTGTATGTAAAATAAACAGCAAAAAAAAATATGGCCCTATTTTTATCCATCTGTTATGTATCATTTCTCAATATATATTGACAGAGTTTTGCAGATCTTACAAATACTGACAATGTAATTGAATTTCATGTAGCCTCTGGAATCTCCAGTGAAAAAGGAAATTAACATCCTAGTATTATGAAAATAGTTTTGGCTCCATAGACTCCTTAAGAGATCCATTTTAGTAACCCTTTCTTAGAGAACTGCTAATGTAAATACATGAATAATGCTAGACAAAACATGTTTTTTCCCAAGCTACTTTTATAAATTCTGTAGGTATAGCTATATATTAATGATACCAAGTTTGTCAAATCATTTAGTCAGTCATATTGTGTATGATGTGTAAACTCTGAGGAGGGATACTGTTTGCTGTGTATATAGGTCATGATAAATAGGACCTTTTTTGGCAAGTCAGTAGTTATACTCTAAGGAAAATGTAAGGAACCAGCTAGCAATAAAATAAAATTCTAAAGGGAAATCTCTTGTTCAGTTTTGGATTCTGTTGTACTTTAACACATAACTTGACAATTTCCTGCTTCTGATAAGAATCAGCTAAGTAACAATACCCAAGTGACTAAGTCCGGAAGTTTGGTTGGGGTACAGATCTCGCAGTAAACAATGAAGGGGGAAAAAGTCCCCGATTAACTAACTTGGATATGCTGTAGGTAATGCAAAAAGACAAGGCAATTCATAAGATGATTTTATTCTCTTCAACTTTTTAAACCTTAGTATCTCATCAAGTAATTTATATTGGTAAATACTCTTACTAATGAAACAACTGATGAAACAGATCCCTCCACTGGGAAAACAAAAAATTACAGGCTAGTCAGAAATAAAGGCTACTTAAAAATTAGGTTTTTTTTTTTTCTAAAACAGTGTACGTCAAATAAAATTCCATCTAATTCTGTCGACTTTTGGAAATATCACTTTGAAATCATCCCCAGTATGAGAAGGCACAAAACAATGACAAAGGCAAAAGTACTGTGCATAGCACAATTTATTCACTTATTCACTCAACAAATGTTTACTGAGGTTAGTAGAGACTAGGAGACAGAGCCAAGGAATGAGAATAAAGAAAGATAGGCAAAAAGTTTGCTCTTTAAAAAAAACCTCAACTATAATTCTGTTTCTTCAACAAACTTATAAATGTCTTAGATATATGACATTACTCTCTATATGGTTATTTTGTTAGACATTACAAAATATTACTTTTATTACCCCTCTGAACTATAATAAACTGATCCAAGATCAGTATCATCCTATAATCTGAAGATTATTACATTTTATCTAAAGAAAGAAGCCATTATGTGACTACAAAAGTAAGAGCAATAAATAATCTTGCCAAATTATGGGCAAATTAGATATAAACCACCAATTATGAAAACATGTAACATAATGAATTTAATGTCATAATTAACATGTAAGTACATTAATTCTTACTGTACTATATGGGAATTACGCATAAATGGCCTTATAGTTTATTGTAATGATATTTTTAAATTTCTAAAAAATTGTGGTAAAAACAAATGTTATGAACTGAATTTTGTCCCTTCAAAAATTCACACACTGAAGTCCTAACCCCTAGTAGTTCATAATGTGACTATATTTGGATATAGTATCTTCAAAGAGGTAACTGAGGTAAAATGAGGTCGTTAGGATGGACCTTAATCCATTATGACTCCTTTTCCTGGTTCACCTGGCTGAAAATATTGGCATTAAGTATATTCACATTGTTGTACAACCGTCTATTTCTAGAATAATCTTCATCTTGCAGAACTTAAACTCTGTACCCATTAAACAATAAGTCCCCTGTATATAGATAGCCAAACTACCAATCATGTATGAGAGAACAAAATCATTTTCAGATACACATTCTAAAAAAATTTAATTCCAATATATTCTTAACTCAGGAAACAACTAGAGGACGTGCTCCAGCAAAACAAAGGGTAAAGCAAGAAAAAGTAAGACATAGGATCTAGGAAGCAGAGGAACTGTGGGCAGTAGTTCCAATAGTGGTTTCATTTTCTAAACTTTTGCTGTGGTGTTTGCGTCTTTGCTTTATGGAGGGATGCGTGGGGCTTCAGTGGTGTTTATATTGTACTTCATTTCTTAATGCCTTTGTGATGCTTCTTTGGATATTCCATGCATTTCCAATTTGGGAGAGCCCAGTACTTACGTTGGTCCATAACTAGAATTATAGATGTCAAAGGTAAACTGGACACTAGTTAAAATGGTAAGGATAGATTTTATTAACTAACTACTGCAGTAGGGAAGAGAGTCCAGTGTGAACTCAACTCACTTTGGCCAAAACAAAAGGGGAAGAGACTTTTTAAGGGTTGAGTGTACTAAGGGAAAGACATTGCTAAGGAAAAGAAAGGTGATTTTTTTGTTTTGTTTTTGTTTTTGTTTTGATATGGAGTCTGTCTCTGTCGCTAGGCTGGAGTGCAGTAGCGTGATCTCAGCTCACTGCAATCTCTGCCTCCCAGGCTCAAGCGATTCCCCTGCCTCAGCCTCCTGAGTAGCTGGGACTACAGGCACACACCACCACACCTGGCTAATTTTTTTGTATTTTAGTAGAGACTGGATTTCACCATGTTGGCCAGGATGGTCTCAATCTCCTGACCTTGTGATCCGCCCGCCTCGGCCTCCCAAAGTGCTGGGATTACAGGAGTGAGCCACCATGCCCGGCCAGTGAGTGGTTTTTAAGGGGAGTAGGTAGTCCATGTGAGTAGGCAATCTGGGTTTGTTATTGGCATTTATCTGGAAGAGAAACAAACTTGTATTTATGACAGGAGGCAGTGATGCAAATTAGGCCCACCAATGTTTGGCCCTTACCCACTCACCAGGGACTGGGAACAAAAGTGAAAGTTATCTTTTTGATTGTTTGCATTTCAAAGAGATAGTTCTCAGGTCCTTGAGAAGATAGTTCTCGATGGTAGAAGATTTATGTCACAAAGGGGCAGAGAAGGGATTTATAATTTCAAGCTTTCTAAGGTAACTGCTCTAAATGGGGGTTCAGGCAACCAGTCTGCCTATCACCAGATTTTGGCTGGAACAAATGGTAAATTCTGGCTGTGTGGAACCTTTTCAGGTAAGGAACTTTATGGAGTTGGAGTCATTATTCTAGGATATGGGGGAAAGATATGAACAAATAGTTCACACAGACAAAAGTAAATATCCCTTAAATATGGGAAAACATATCACTGTAATAAGAGAAATACAAATTACAACTCTGAAACACTATTTCTCCCCTATTAGATTGGCAAAAATCCAAAAGATTGACAACATAGTTTGTTGGCAAGGCTGTGGGGAAATAATCACTGATATATTGTATTAGGAATTTTAAAAAATAGTTTATGAATACAGAATTTAGCAATATCTCACAAAACTATACAAACCTTAGCTATAACTCAGCATTCTTCTATGATTCCAACCCAAAGGTACACTAACAAAATCAAAATGACATGTATATGAGGCTGTTCATTGCAGCATTATTTAATCCCAGAAAATTAGAAACAACCCATTAACCTTCAGTAAGGTCTAGTTGAAGAAAGTGCTATTTACATAATGATGAAGCACTCTGCAATTGTTAGAAGTAGTAGATATATTAGTAAAGGAAGTCTCATATGCTGCTGTGGAATGATCTTAAGGATATATAGTTAAACTAAAAATGAAAAGATTCAGACAGTATAGTCTATGCCTGTGTGTATGCGTGTGCATGCGCACCTGTGTGCATGTGTGTGTGTGTTTTGTTGTGGGGGTAGATAAAAATTAGAATTTTTAATTTTCTTATATATTTTCTTGAATGCTTTCCTTAAAATATTTTTTTAAAAAAATAGAAACATAAACCAAAACAAATAAATGACTGTCCAGTTGGGTGGATGGGAGAGGAGAGAGATAAGAGAAGGTATGGAAGAAGACCTCTAAGTGTTTTAAATATGTTTGATATTTAAACATATTTAATGTTTAAACATTAATATAAACACTATTAAACATAATGTTGAAACATGTTTGATATTTAAACCTCTACCTTGCTTGATAGTTTAGCTTTTAGAACCATCCAAATGTTTTACATAATTACGAAACAATTACATTTTAAAAGGGAAAATAAAGTGATCTTCAAAAAATGGAAACTAGTGAGCTTAACTCTACGTGCAGTTGGTGTCATAACCACACAGAAGTATGTATTCTACCTTTTCTGTAAGGTTGTATGTCTTAGGGTAATAGAACAATTAGGCAAAATTTTTCTTCGAGAATAATCACAGTTTCTGAAAGCAGGTAGAGCTAGCGTATCATCATTTTTGAAATAGTTGATCTAGGCAGTGATCAGTGGTAGGTAAAACCATTGGGTAGAGGTTTGATGGGGGAACTTTATAATGGATAAATCAGTTCAGTGCTACAAATCTACCATTCAGTCTTAACATCACAGAAAACGGTTCAGGCAGACATAATGTGCCTACTAATAAATGGCAGTAAGAAGTACACAAGAATACTTACGAATTATTCTTGCAACAATGACAAAACGACCTAGAAAAAGCAAAGCCTCTAGAAATAATTACGAGTTTATAGGGGATAGAGGGATAGAGGGATAGAGGAACACCATGAAAATACATATTAGCCAAACTCACGATGTGGGAAATGCTACAGGACAAATGAAGCCAGCTTCTTAAATAAATGACATAGAGTGGGGAAAGAGAATGGTGTCAGAGACTTAAAACATATCAGCTTAAGTACAGTATATCGACTTAGTTTGGATTCCAGTTCACACCAACTGTAAGAAATGTTTAAAAAAATACACTCAGCAAAAATTGAATATTAGCATTAGATGAAGTAAGTGTTGCAGGAGTTCTTAATAAAGAAACACCTTTTCAAAATGAGCTTTGGAAAATATACTGATAATTTAATTTTAGTATAATTGACTTATTTGCAATCTTGTGTATTTTTATGCATCAAAAACATTGTGAGTAGAGGTTCTGTGTTTCACCACACTGCTGGAAGGCAGGAGGAGGGGAGGTCCATGGCTTAACCCATTTCTGCCTAGTGTTCCATTATTGGAATGCTAAGCTTGTGAGAGTTATTTATATCCCACTCAAAGTCATTACCAAGGTCTGATTTTTCACACATACACACAAATTGCAATCTCTGGCATAAATGAGTTAGAAAGGGGAAAAGGTCAAGAGCCCTTGATTTGTTCATTTTTAAGGGGTATGGGTTTTTAATCTGTTAGTACTTAATGAAATCATGGGATTCCAGTTCCCCCACCAAAAATTAGGGGGATAGCTGAACCAACCACAAGTCATAATATTGATAAAGTTGGGTGATAGGTATAGGGTTCATTATACTATTGCTCTCTTCTGTATATGTTGAAAAGTGCCATAACTAAAAGACTTAAAAGCATTATATAAATTTTTAGTTATTATACCAGTAATGTAGAATGCTATTTTTGTACATTCTGGGGAGCACTAGATAATATTGGTGATACTTTTGTCACCCTGATAAAGTATGGTATTTCAGTTTAGTTTTCATTTCTTTAATTATAAAGATATTCAGGATATTTTGAATACTTTTTGACTATTTGTGTTTTCTCTTTCAGTTTTTACTTTAATAAAACTTTTTATTTTGAGATCATTATAGATCCACATGCAATTCTGAAAACTTTAGAACTTATTGTGAAATCCAGTGTTTGTTTTCCTCCACTGGTAATACATCTGGCAGAAGTATAGTACAATATCACAAGAATATTACAAAATTTCTTCATGTTGCCCTTTTATAGCCATACTTACTTCCCTCCTGTTCCCACTACCCCGTTAACCCTGGCAACTACTAATCTGTTTCTAATTTCCATATTTTGTCATTTTGAGGGTTTTATATAAATGGAGTCATATAGTTAACCTTTGAGATTGGCTTTTTTCACTGAGCAATTATAATTCCCTGGAGATTCATTCAGGTTTTGTGCATCAGTTGTTCCTTTTTGGTATGAACGTACCAGTTTAATTATTTGCCTGTTGAAGGACATCTGGGTGGTTTCTGGTGTTTGACTGTTAGAAATAAAGTTGCTGTTATTCATGTAAAATGTAAACATAAGTCTTCATTTCTCTGGGATAAATACCCAGGAGTACAGTTGCTGGGTTATATGGTAGTTGCATGTTTAGTTTTACGAGAAGCTGTTAGACAATTTTGCAGAGTATCTGTACCATTTTACACTCTCATCGGCAGTGTATGAGTGATCCAATTTTAGCTTACCCTTGTCAGCATTTGGTATTACCACTCTTAGCCATTCTGACAAGTGTGTGTAGTGACATCTCAATGTGGTTTTAATTTGCATTTCCTTAATACCTAATGATGATGATTACCTTTTCATCTGCTTATTTGCCATCTGTAAATCTTCAGTGAATGGCTCTTTGTGTTTTTTTGCTCATTTTCTAGTTGGATTTGTTTTTCTAATGTTTCTTTAACTTTTCTAACTGCTTAAGATAGATACTCAGTTCATTAATTTATTTTTAGCTCTTTTTAAATTTTGTTTTTTTATTTTATTTTTATTATTATTTTTTGAGACGGAGTCTCGCTCTGCTGCCCAGGCTGGAGTGCAGTGGCGCGATCTTGGCTCACTGCAAGCCCCGCCTCCTGGGTTTAAACCATTCTCCTGCCTCAGCCTCCCAAGTAGCTGGGTCTACAGGCACCTGCCACCACACCCGGCTGATTTTTTTTGTATTTTTAGTAGAGACAGGGTTTCACCGTGTTAGCCAGGATGGTGTCAATCTCCTCACCTTGTGATCCACCCACCTCAGCCTCCCAAAGTGCTGGGATTACAGGCATGAGCCACTGCGCCCGGCCACTCTTTTTATTTTTTAATGTTACTATTTAAAACTGAAAATCTGTCTATATACACTCCTCTTGCTGTATACCACAGGGTTAGATGTATAGTTTTTAAAATTATTTACTTCTAAGTATTTTTAAAATTCAATATGATTTCTTCTTAGATTCATTAGTTTTTAGAAGTTTCCAAATGTGGTATTTCAAAAGTTATCTTTTTGTTATGGTTGTTGGAGAATGTGGTTGTAGGATACCAGTTACATGAACGTTGAGACATTCTTTATGGCCTGGCATTTGATTAATTTTTGTATGTGTTTCATTTGTATTCTGTTTGGAAGCAATATTCTGTATATTAACCAGTAAGTCTGTAAATCAGACTTACTGGTTGTGATATCGGTTCTTCTCTAGCCTTAATAGTGTATTTATTTAGTTAGTTAGTTAGTCAGTTAGTTAGTCAGTTAGTTAGTTAGTTTTTTCAGACTGAGTTTGGCTCTGTCGCCCAGGCCTGGAGTGCAGTGGCACGATCTCAGCTAACTACAACCTCTGCCTCCTGGGTTCAAGGGATTCTCCTGCCTCAGCCTCCCGAGTAGCTGAGATTACAGGTGCCCGCCACCATGCCCAGCTAATTTTTTGTACCTTTAGTAGAGATGGGGTTTCACCATGTTGGCCAGGCTAGTCTTGAATTCCTGACCTCAGGTGATCCACCCCCCTTGGCCTCCCAAAGTGCTGGGATTACAGGCGTGAGCCACCAGGCCCGGCTGTTTTTACTTCCTTGATTGTTTTATTACTCTGATAATATGTTAAAAATTGTCCTCTGTGGTAATGGTTTTGTCAGTTTCTCCTTGTGGTTCTCTCAACATATTTTGGAACTATCTTGTTAGGTACATAAAAGTTTAGATATTACATACATTGAGTAGAATATTTTTCATTGGGTAGTGAACTTTTTTGCTAGTAATAGTTTTTGCCCTTAAAGTTTTGTTTGATACTAATAGAGCAGCACCAGTCTCTTTATTGATTGGTTGGTTGATTGATTGAGACAGATTCTCCCTCTGCTGCCAGGCTGGAGTGCAGTGGTGCGATCTTGACTCACTGCAACCTTCGCCTCCCAGATTCAAGCAATTCCCATGCCTCAGCCTCCTGAGTAGCTGGGACTGCGGGCGTGCACCATCACGCACAGCTAATTTTTGTATTTTAGTACAGATGAGGTTTCACCATGTTGGCCAAGCTGGTCTCAAACTCGACCTCAAGTGATCTGCCTGCCTTGGCCTCCTAAAGTCCTGGGATTACGGGCATGAGCCACCGTGCATGGCCACACCAGTCTCTTTAAGTTAGTATTTGCCTCATGTATTTTATTCCATGTTTTTTACTTTTCATCTTTATGTCTTTAGATTTTTAGATGTGTCTCTTTTGAAAAGCATGTGAACTAATACTACTTCAACCTTACATAAAAATATTTTCCGTGTGTTTACAGTGCTGAAGCTGCTGAAAGATGGCAGAAGAAGTGGTGGTAGTAGCCAAATTTGATTATGTGGCCCAACAAGAACAAGAGTTGGATATCAAGAAAAATGAGAGATTATGGCTTCTGGATGATTCTAAGTCCTGGTGGCGAGTTCGAAATTCCATGAATAAAACAGGTTTTGTGCCTTCTAACTATGTGGAAAGGAAAAATAGTGCTCGGAAAGCATCTATTGTAAAAAACCTAAAAGATACCTTAGGTAAGATATTTTTTATTAAAAGAAAAGCAGCTTTGTTTTAAATGAAACCTGGAACTTAGTTCTTTGTACATAATTCTGGCAGCAGTGTGCATAATTGACTTGAAAAGGCAAGGACTAGGTAAGTTTGACTCATAGCAGGTGTTCAATGCAGAAGACCAGTGAAGGTCATAAGTGTTAACATGCAGTTTCTGTAAATCTAGGCCCACACTCCAAGTCAAGGCAGAGTAGTGCCAATGAGTAGAACTAACTCTCACCTTCTAGCAGGGGCTCTTTGGACCATGAATGACTGTTGGAGTTTAGACTTATAGGCAGAATTGCCTCTTTGGCACCAAGGCAACTTATGTACATGGCACATAATGAATTTTAACATCTAATAACTTTATGTTTTGAACTTCACTTAAAACCCACCATTTTGTTTTTCTATTTGATAAGAGAACTGTGGATCATTACTGTACATTAGCACCTACAGAGCTCTTTTCTATTTTGTTTCTCTTTTTCCCTGTCTTTATTTCTCCAAAGTTTTTGTTTTTTATTTTTACTGGCCCTCCCTTAGGGCCTGAGACAGTGGAGCCCACTTCACACTGGACTTGGCTAAGCTGATAGGAAGGAAATATGCATGGGCAAGGAATGGCCTCTTCTTTAAAAAAGTAAAATAAAAAATTAAACTCTCCTTAGCTGACAGGAAGGAATTGGGAGGGACAGAATTTCATTTTTGGTGTTCAGGCAAACATGCTATTTGTGTAATGGTTCTTTGTCTACATGTAGAAGAAAAGTACAATTTCTCCTTGTACAGGCAGTTTGGGAGAAATATAGCATGACTGATAAATATGAAATACTGTTGACTCACTACTTTACATTAGTTTTTATTTATTTTTTTATGGTTTTTGTAGAGATGGAGTCTTGCTCTGTTGTCCAGGCCAAACTTGAACTCCTGGGCTCAAGCAACCCTCGCACCTCAGCCTCCTGAGTAGCTGGGACTACAGATGCTCACTACCATGCCCAACTTAGTTTTTGTTCTTATTCAACATTATTGTTATTCTTGAATGTTCTTCTAATAATGAAATACAAATATTTAATGTTTCTAACCATTGTAAAACTGCAAAAACTAAAATATAGTACAATTTGGAGTAAGGTATAAAATAATAGATTATCAGTTTCTGAGATAAAAATGTTTCCAGTGTTCTAAAGGTAATAATTAAGTAGATATAATAATGGTGATGTTTAACTGCTGAGGTAACTTTTTTAATACTTTCAAGTTTTGCAATTAAAACCATTATTTTTAGTTTTTCGATGGAAGACAAATCAGAAAGAGATTTTCCTTCAGTAGCAGAGGAGAACAGGGTTAGAATCAAGAATACTGGTTTTGTAAATACTGGCCATTTATTTAAAGCATGATGATTAGAGATATTGGGAGAAATTAAGGTAATTTCTTTCAAGAAAGTGTGCCTCATAGTGGTAAGTGCACAGGGTACTAACATATACCCAGATAGACTTTTTGTTCCATTTTAAAAGGACACTGGTATCTTGGGATTAGAGTGAATGTGACAGTAATTAACAAAACATAGTGAAAAAACTAATAGAGCAAAGGGGGGAAGCATTCCAGTATTAGATATTACTGTATATAAATCTAAAAGCCCATTTAGATATAATTTTTATTATTTGTTAATACCCCAGGGATGCCTTCCATAGTACATTCTGATGTTACTGAGACAGTTTTATCAAAGTTTTATCTCTAAGTCTTAGGAAATCTCTGTTAACTTTATTACTGTATTACAGTTATTACTACCTATATTCCAGGGTGCTTGGAAACATTGAGTTAGTAATCTGTAGTTAGCCTGTAAAGAGATGTAAGTCCAGCTTTTGCATTAGGTAGCCTTTTCCTTTTTCTCATAATTTCTGTGCCCCTTTTTGGTAACTTAAATGTCCAGTGTAATTAATGTATTTGTTTCACAATGATTGTGCTGGTGGAGACATTGTTTGAAAGTTGAGAAGGAAAAGGAGAAAACAAAAGGATTAATGCATGAATGTATTTTAACTATAAAAAATACATGTGCTTTAAAGCTTCTTCCAAAATAAGTCTGAATAATAAGGTCGTATTTTTGGCCATGATTATTTACTTGTTATACAGGCTGTGTTATAATTTAGAGGAAAAAAAGTTTTGTAAAGAGAAGCCTCAAATTTTCTATTGCCTGGATGTGGGCCAGGTCACATGGATTGGGTGTGGGAAGTTTCAGTGTTGCAGAACAGACCAGGAAGCTCACTGAGAATTATCCTGAGCTGTGTTAACAAACTGACAAAATAGAACACGGAATTTTTACTCAAAATGGATTGGTTAAACGTCTTTAAAGATTTTTTCAGTAAGTTAATCTGTTTATTAAATCCATTGTTTTCTTGAAGTTGTGAATTAGATTTTCTGCTTTTGTAAATTTAAAGGAAAGCTCTTATTTGGTGGGTTTATGTAAGCTACTATATTATGTTTATGTAATATAAACCAGATGATTGGTGATATATCCAAAAATTGTAGTTTGGACTTGGTAAGTAAAATAATTTTAAAATGTTTTAGCATGAATGTTTTAACAAGTAGAGAAAGGATATAAACCTTTGGTTTGAGTTTGATGCAGTTCTAATTCAGTAATTTTCAACTTAGCACAGACATTTGAAATGAATTAAATAAATTGTAAACATTAAAATCATTAGAAAAAAAGGATTAGGTGAACAAATTTCTTCATCCTCAACTTCTGAATTAACTTTTTAAAAACTACTTTTTACTTACTTTTTTTAGAGGAACAGTGTAAACATAATCTTTAATTAAAACACTAGTAAACAGAATATTTTTATTTAATGTAGTATTGCTAGAAATTGATGTTTTGATGAATGTGAGATTTGATATTTTGATATGAGTTATGAGAACAGCTGTACAACAAAGAGGAAAATACATAGTGAATTATTGACTGTTACTGAGTTTGGGTCATGAAGTAGTACTAATAATAATTTATAAGAGCCTAATTCTGCTGGTTCTGCTGGTAGCCTCCTTATGATCTTATAGTGAACTTGATTTGATCTCCTTGAACATTTGCTTGGTGTTTCTAGAAAAATGAACAGAGGAATTATTATAGAAGTCTCTTACGCACAACAAGCCTAAGGAAACAAAGAGTAACCTGACAAGACATTCCAGAGAAAAGGGCAAAAGAGAAAAGGAATAAGCACTTTGTTGAAAAAGAATGTTGTAATTGTAATGTGAAGACTCATTTGTTAGCTTTAATGACTCCCTCTGGAATATGTCTCTTCCGTTTACTTTTTGCGGAGTTACTAAAATTTCAGATCTTTGCATTTTCATTTTTTGAGTAAGTTTTACCTTGGAAGAACTTACTTATTTGCTCATTAGTTTATCAACACCTTCTTATTGAGAGCCTACTCCAAGCCAGGCAGAAATCATAGGGTGAAAAACTAATACTAACTTAAGCAGATCTTACATTCTGGTGGAGAGGTATATGATGATTGTTTTTAATAATACAGTGGATTTCACATCTAGGTTAAGTCATAAGTGATGTTGACCATAAATCAACCAGAAATGACATAAAAATAATCCATTGTGGCCAGGCGTGGCAGCTCACGCCTGTAATCCCAGCACTTTGGGAGGCTGAGCACTTGAGGTCAGGAGTTTGAGACCAGCCTGGTCAACATGTTGAAACACTGTCTCTACTAAAAATGCAAAAATTAGCTGGGCATGGTGGCGGGCACCTGTAATCCCAGCTACTTGGGAAGCTGATGCAGGAGAATCGCTTGAACTCAGAGATGGGGGCTGCAGTGAGCCAAGATTGTGCCTCTGCACTCCAGTGTGGGCGACAGAGCAAGACTACATTGCAAAAAAAAAAAAAAAAAAAAAAGAAGAATCCATTGTATCATTGATATAGTGATTCAATATATATCATCAATACAGTGGTAAAATTATTCTTTCTACTGAGTCTTAGGAAGTTGATAGTTAATGCATTTGCAGACTGAGAGTCAGGATTTGAAATCTGTAACCAAAATGTTTCTTTGCTCAATCCCTGCAACAACCCCAGATTTTATTTATTTTGCCAGGCAGTTTGTCAGAGTAGAGACAGGCTGTTCATCTACTTCCTCCCTGAATGGGCTTACAAAGTAGAAGAAACAGAGCATTATGTGCTTCTTGTGTGGTAGCCAGAATATCTTTGAAAACAAAAATTGCACAATGTTTTAAATAAAACAGAATAAAAAATAATTTATTTCGTGTGGATGAAATGAGCAGATGAACATATAAAAATTTAAATAAAAACCCGTAATAGAAAGAATACCATATATTTATATTTAGTATTTCTTAGTTCTGTTCCCAGATATCACTTACATGCCATGTGGCCTGCAAAATATAACTGAACTTTTGTGATTTTCTGTTCCTTGTAAAGGAGAGAGTTGGGCAAGACTAAATGATCCTGGAAAGTCCCTTCTAACTCTAAAAGTCTTACATCCTTGTAAACAACTAAGCAGTCTTAGGTGTGTCATAGGAATTGAGGGAAAGCAATGAGGGAGAAATTGGTTTTGAAGAAGTAGAAACATGGGAATGGAATTGTAGTTCACTAAGGAATTAGAAGCAGCAGGAAAACTTTCTTTGGCCCAATTCTCAACACTTACTCAGTGATACAGATGAAGGAAAAACGACGTGCTTAAACTAAGGAATACTGCAATCGCTAACTAATAAGTACACTAGGTTCAGAAATATATTTGGAAACTAAAATTAAGATAGAAATAAGATGAATAAGAACAGACAGTATTGTAAAACTCTACATTAAAATTTTAAAAGGGATTGTATAGATTGGTGAGAACCTAGCCTGGCAGCAGCTTACATGAGTAAAAATCTTAGTAAGAGCTGCTGTGGTAATGTAGGTACTAAAAGTCTCAACACAGTCCATGGTGACACTGATAGGAGTATGAGAGGTGCTTAGGTGGAGGTATACTCCCTTATGTGTGTGTTGGCCATATAAAACATGATGTAATTAATCCACTTTTGATAGATATTCTTTAACAATGGTATTGAGAAACTTGGATGCTTCCAAATACTGGCGTCCAGTATATCAAGGATTTGGAAACCAGGTCACATAAGGAATACTTATGGACACAGAGACTTGCCTCAGGGAGCACAGCTGTCATATGAAGAAGGAATGTTCACAGTGCTTAACCAGGTTCTTAAAAATTCTTGGGGAGTTTATAATACATTGTTCTGGTTAAGAAACAGTGCTATAGGAAGAGAGAAGACCAGTGGGTCGTAGTGAGGGAAAGGTCAGAAATTATCCCTAAACTTTTTTTTTTTTTTAATTTAAGCGAAGCTAACAATAAAAAACTGCCTCAGAATTGTGCACTTCCTCAGTGCTTAGATCTGAGCAATTTCCTTCCAACTACAGCCAGGTCCAGCTATATAATGCAAGAATAAAGATTTAAGTAATTTTTTTTTTCTTGAGGTGGTATCACTCTGCCACCCAGGCTGGAGTGCACCAGTGCCATCTCAGCTCACTGCCACCTCTGCCTCTCAGGTTCAAACGATTCTCGTCCCTCAGCCTCCCAAGCAGCTGGGGCTACAGGCGTATGCCACCACGCCTGGCTAATTTTTTGTATTTTTAGTAGAGATGGGGTTTCCCCATGTTGACCAGGCTGGTCTCGAGCTCCTGGCCTCAAGTGATCTGCCTGTCTCAGCCTCCGAAAGTGCTGGGATTACAAGCCTGAGCCACCTTGCCCGACCAAGTTTAAGTAATTTTGAAAATTAAACACCAGAAGCACTAGAAGGTAGGAAAATAGTAACCACCATTGATGGAGTTCCTGCTATGTACTGTAAGTGCTTTACATATAGATTAAAAAAAAATTTTTACAAGCATTTTATGAATTTATTTTTTTACACACCACCATTGTACAAACAAGGAGACTGGAGTTTTCTTTTTTAAACTTTTAGGATTGGGGGTACATGTGAAGGTTTGTTACATAGGTAAATACATGTCATGGGGGTTTGTTCATATTATTTCTTTCTTTCTTTTTTTCCCCTCCACCCCGGGACCGAGTCTCATTCTGTTGCCCAGGCTGGAGTGCAGTGGCGTGATCTCAGCTCACTGCAACCTCCGCCTCCCAGGTTAAAGTGATTCTCCTGCCTAGGCCTCCCGAGTAGCTGGGATTACAGGTGCCCACCACCACGCCTGGCTAATTTTTGTATTTTTAGTAGAAATGGGGTTTCACCATGTTGGCCAGGCTGGTCTCGAACTCCCAGCGTCACGTGATCCATCCACCTTGGTCTCCCAAAGTGCTGGGATTACAGGCGTGCATCACCGCGCCTGGCCTGTTGTACATATTATTTCATCACCCAGGTATCAAGCCCAGTACCCAATCATTATCTTTTCTCTTACTCTCCTTTGGCCACCCTTCCCCCTCAAGGGGGAAGTATTTGGTTTTCTGTTCTTGTGTTAGAAATTGGAGTTTAAAAAAGATTAAATAATTTGACCAAGATCACAGAGCCAGGAGCAGAACTAAAATTTAAACTTGTATCTCCTATTAAAGTTCTCATAGTGGATCTTTTATTACTAAAGAGTAGAGAATTGGAGTCAAGCAGTGGGTTAGAAAGGTTTGATGCAAAAAGGACTAGTGAAGGTTAAGAGAATTGTGGTGAACTGTGAGGTCAGGAAGTGCTATGACCTGAGTGTTTGTGTCCCCCAAAATTCGGCACCATCTCAGCTTACTGTAGCCTCCGCCTCCTGGGTTCAAATGATACTCATGCCACAGCCACCCGAGTAGCTGGAATTACAGGTGTGCGCCACCATGACCGGCTAATTTTTGTATTTTTAGTAGTGACGGAGTTTCACCATGTTGGTCAGGCTGGTCTTGAACTCCTGACCTCCAAGTGATCTGCCTGCCTCGGCCTCCCAAAGTGCTGGGATTACAGGTGTGAGCCCCCGCACCAGGCCATTCTTTTTTTGACATTGTGTAATTAGTCTTAGACATAATGTTTTTAAATATAAGCTTCCAGAGAGGATCATTCTAGGTTTTACTGATCTTTTGCACTTCTTATACCATACAAAGCTGTGCAAATTCTGAATTTTCAAAAAAATCATTTGAAACTTAATCTGTATTTTCAGGTTTAACATTTTTTAAAAAAATTTTCCTCATATCATTATTCAGTTTTACTCAATTTAACATTTATTGAGAATCTGCTATGTGAAACAGCCACTGTTGGCTTTTGAATAGTGATGTCATGTGATTGCAGCTTTATAGGAAGATTAGACTGGTTGATATGAACGATGGGTTGACTGAGGGAGAAATTGAATTAATAAGGAAACTAGTTTAGTGGGGTCACGAAAGCTCTGGTACAACATAATAGGCCTGAAGAAGAGTGACCATAGTGAGAAGAGAAAGTGTTGCTTGTAAGGAGATATGATTGTGAGGATTTGATGTAAAACTCTTAAAAATTTTTGTGAGGTAAAATTTATATAACATAAAATTAACCATTTTAAAGTATGTAATTCAGTAGTATTGAGTACATTAACAATGTTGTGCAGCCATCACTTCTGCTTCCAAAATGTTTCCATCACCTCAAAAATAGTCATTCTCAATCAGTCCCTGGCAATTACGAATCTGCTTTCTGTCTCTATGGATTTACTTTTTCTGGATAATTTATATAAATGGAATCATACAGTATGTGACCTTTTGTGTCTGACTTTTTTCATTTAGTATAATATTTTCAAGGTTTATCCACGTTGTAGCATGTATCAGTAATTCATCCCTTTTATGGCCGAATAACCTTTTTTTTTTTTTTTTTCTGAGACAGAGTCTCGCCCTGTCACTCAGGCTGGAGTGCAGTGGCGCAATCTCAGCTCACTGCAATCTTTGCCGCTTGGATTCAAGTGATTCTCCTGCCTCAGCCTCCTAAGTAGCTGGGATTACAGACACATGCCACCACACCCGGCTAATTTGTGTATTTTTAGTAGAGACAGGATTTCACCATGTTGGCCAGGCTGGTCATGAACTCCTGACCTCAAGTCGTCTGCCCACCTCGGCCTCCCGAAGTGCTGGGATTACAGATGTGAGCCACTGCGCCCGGCTGGCTGAATAACTATTACATGTATATATCACATTTTGGTTATTGTGAACAGCTTTGTGATAAACATTCATGTACAGTTATTATTTGAATATCTATTTTCAGTTAAACCTAAAATTGGAATTGCTGGATCATATGGTAATTCTGTTTTGCTTTTTGAGAAACCATCTGTTTTTCACATGGTGGCACCGTTTTACATTCCAACCAGTATTGTGAGGGAGATTCCAGTTTCTCCACATCCCTGCCAACACCTATTTTCTTTTTTTGTTTGCTTATAGCCATTGTAGTAGGTGTGAGGTAGGATCATTGTGGTTTTGATTTACATTTCTCTAATGACTAATGATATTGAGGATCTTTTCTTGTGCCTGTTGGCCATTTGTATACTTTAGTTGGAACAATGTTTATTCAAGTCCTTTGCCCATTTTTGAAGTAGTTGTTTTTGTTGTTGGGCTCTAAGAGTTGTTTATATGTTCTGGATACTAGACCATTATCAGAATTATGATTTGCAAATATTCTCTTCTAATTCTGTAGATTGTCTTTTCACTTTCTTGATAGTGTCTTATAGACAAATGTTTTTAATTTTAATGAAGCATAATGGATCTTGTTTTTTTGGTTGCTTATGCTTTTAGTGTCAGTATCTAAGAATCCATTGCTAAATCCAAGGTCACATATATTTACTCCTATGTTTTCTTCTAAGAGTTTTATAGTTTTAGCTCTGACATTTGGTCATTTTGAGTTAATTTTTATATATGACGGGAAGTTGGAGTCCAGTTTCATTCTTTTGTTTATGGATATGCATTTGTTCCAGTACCCTTTGTTGAAGAAACTATTCTTTCTTCCCATTGAGTGGTCTTGGCACCATTGATGAAAATCAATTGACCGTAGATGCATGGGTTTATTTGAGGACTCCCAATTCTGTTTAATTGCTGTATATGTCTGTCCTTATTCCAATACCACACTATTTTGATTACTGTGGCTTTGTAGTAAGTTTTGAAATCAGAAAGGGAGAGTCTTCCCACTTGATTTTCCTTTTTCAAGATTGTTTTGGCTGCTTAGGGTCCACCTTGCAGTTCTGTGTGAATATTAGAATCAACCTTTTCATTTCTTTGGAAGAAAAACAAAACACGATGGTTGAACTTTAGTAAGAATTGCATTGAATCTGTGGATTGCTTTGGATACTATTGCCATCTTACACAGAATATCTTTCCATTTATTTAGGTCTTCTTTAATTTCTTTCAGTGGTGTTTTGCAGTGTTTAGTTTATGAGTCTGATACTTAGTTAAAATTATTCCTATGTATCTTATTCTTCTTAATGCTATTATAAATGGATTGTTTTCTTAATTTTGGCTTTGAATTGTTCATTGCTAACATATAGAAATACAACTGATTTTGTGTGTTGATCTTGCAACTTTGCTGAATTTGTTTATTCTCACTCTGAGTGTATGTGTGTGTGTATTCTTTCGGATTTTCTGTTTATAAGATCATGTCATCTGTGGATACTTTTTCCCCTCCCTAATTGCTTTGACTAGCACTT
Organism: Macaca fascicularis; assembly: GCF_037993035.2. NCBI lineage: Eukaryota > Metazoa > Chordata > Mammalia > Primates > Cercopithecidae > Macaca > Macaca fascicularis. The sequence goes on from NC_088376.1 coordinate 39,802,096, forward strand.
CCAATACAATGTTAAATAGAAGTAGTGGAAGAGAGCATCCTTGTTCTTGTCTTGTTCCTGTTCTTAGGGTGGAAAACTTTGTCTTTCACCATTGAGTGTGATGTCAGCTCCACAGTTTTTTGCAGATGCCCTTTATCATATTGAGGAAATTCCCTTCTAATCCTAGTTTGCTGAGCATTGTTATCATGAAATGGTTTTGGATTTTGTCCAATGCTTTTTCTACATCAATTGAGATAATCGTTTGTTTTTTCCCCTTTATTTTACTAGTATGAAGTGTATTATATTGATTTTCATATGTTGAACCACCCTTGCATAAATCCCATTTACTCATATACAGTCCTTTTAATATGCTTGCTGGATTTGGTTTTCCTAGTACAAATGATCCTTATTTTTCACAGATTCTGTATTTGTGAATTCACTTATTGGCTAAAATTTATTTATAAGCCCAAAGTTGATACTTGCAGTGTTTTGTGGACATGTGCAGTGTGGCAAAAATGTGAGTCATTTGATGTGCACATTCCGAGTCGAGGCGATATTCCGCCTTCTTATTTCAACTTTCATACTATAAACAAGTGTCCTTTGCACAGTCTATTTAGTGCCACATTTTTTGCATTTTTGTACTTGTTGATGATTTTGCTGTTTAAAATGGCCCCCAAGCATAGTGATGAAGTGTGGTCTAGAGTTCATAAACACAAGAAAGCTGTGAATTTGCCTTACGGAAAAAATGTGTGTTAGATAAGCTTCATTTAGGCATGAGTTACAGTGATGTTGTGAATTCAATGTTAATCACAATTTATATTAAACAAAGTGTCTTTAAAAAGAAACACACATAAAACAAGGTTATGTAGTGATTGGTTAGCAAAAACATGACTGGAGCCTAACCCTGTTTTTCCCTTAGGAGCTGTGGTTCAGTATTTGCTAATTCAGTATTTATGGTAACTTTATAGAATGTAACTATTGCAAATAATGAAAATCAACTGAATTTTGTTGAGGATTTTTGCATCTATATTTCTAAGTGATATTAGCCTGTTTTCTTGTGATAGCTTTGGTATTCTGGGTAATGTTGGCCTCACAGAATGAGTTAATAAGTATTCTCTCCCTTTTTCTTTTTAGAGATGTTTTAGAAGTATTGATGTTAATTCTTCTTTAAACATTGGGTAAAATCCACTAGTGAAACCATCCGGTCCAGAGCACATTATGTGCGAGATGTTTTGTTACTGACTGAATATTTTACTTGTTATATGTCTGTTCACATTTTCTATTTTTTCCTGAGTCAGCTTTGTGGTAGTTTGTGTGTCTCTTGGAATTGATCTTGTTTTCTAGGTTTATTAATTTATTGGCGTACAGTTGTTCATAGTACTCGTTTATAATCCTTTTAAAAATATCTGTAAGGCCTGTAGAAATGTTATTATTTTATTTATTTGAGTGTCTCTCATTGGTCTAGCTAAAGAGTTTTTAATTTTGCTGATATTTTCAAATAACCGCATTTTGGTTTTGTTGATTTCCTTTCTTTTTCTGTTCTCTTTTGTGTATATCCCTGCTCTAATTTTTATTATTTCCTTCTTTTAGCTTTGAGTTTAGTTTTCCTTTTCCAGTTCCTTATGATTAAGTTGGTAATTCGAGATCTTTCTTCTTCTTTATGCAAGCTTCTAGGGCTATAAATTTCCCTCTGAGCATTGCTTTTGCTGCCTCCCATAGGTTTTCGTATGTTATGTTTTCATTTTCATTTGTCTCACAGTGATGTCCAATCTTGTGAAATTTCTTGGTGACCTATTGGTTTAAGAGAGTGTTAGTTGCCACACACTTGTTAATTTTCCAGTTTTCCTTTCTGTTATCGATTTATAGGTTCATTCCATTGTGATCAGAAAAGATATTTTGTATGACTTCAATTTCAGATTTATTGAGGCTCTTTTTTTTTTTTTAAATAGAGACAGGGTCTCTCTTTGTTACCTAGGCTGGAGTGCAGTAGCATGATCATGGCTCACTGTAGCCTTTGAACTCCTGGGCTCAAGCAGTCTTCCCAACTCAGCCTCCTGAGTAGCTGGAACTACAGGTATGCACCACCACACCTGGCTAATTATTTTGTTTTATTTTTTCTTTTTATAGAGACAAATTCTCACCATCTTGCCCAGGCTGCTCTCAGGCTCCTGGGCTCAAGTGATTCCCCCCACCTTGGCCTCCCAAAGCATTGCAATTACAGGCTTGAGCCACTGTGCCTGGCCTACTGAGCCTTGTTTTGTGTCCTAACATATGGTCTGTCTTGCAGAATATTCAGTGTACACTTGAGAAAAATGTGTACTATATTCTGCTTTTGTTTGATGGAATATTCTCTATATGTCTGTTAGGTCTAGTTGGTTTATAGTACTGCTCAAGGCCTCTATTTCCTTAAAGATCTTTCATTTAGTTCTGTCCCTTACAGAAAGTGGGGTATTGATGTCTCCAAGTATATTGAACTATTTTTCTCCCTCAATTCTGTCATTTTTTGCTTTATATGCCTTGAGGCTCTCTTGTTAGGTATGCATATATTTGTAACTGTTACAATTCTTGATGGACTGATTCTTTTATCAATATTTACTGTCCTTTGTCTTTAAGTCTGTGTTGTGTGATATGTATTTATTTATTTTTAGACAGAGTCTTGCTCTGTTGCGCAGGCTGGAGTGCAGTGGCATGACCTCGGCTCACTGCAACCTCTGCTTCCCAGGTTCAAGCAATTCTTCTGTCTCAGCCTCCCGAGTAGCTGGGATTACAGGCACCCGCCATCATGCCTGACTAGTTTTTCTATTTTTGGTAGAGACAGGGTTTCACCATGTTGGCCAGGCTGGTCTTGAACTCCTGACCTCAAGTGATCCACCCACCTCGGCTTCCTAAAGTGCTGGGATTACAGGCATGAGCCACCGCACCCGGCCTATGCTGTGTGATATTTATATAGCCACCCCACTCTCTTAGTTATCTTTTACATGGGATATCTTCTTCCATCCTTTCATTTTCAGACCTAGTTGCATCTTTGTTTGGATCTAAAGTGAGTGTCTTACAGATAACAGAGTTGCATCATGTTATTTTTAATCTATTTATATTTAAAGTCATATCTGATAAGGAAGGATTTCTGCTATTTTGCTGTTTTCATTTGCTCTTTTTTTTCTTTCAATTCTTCTATTACTGTCTTCTCTGGTGATTTCTTTTTCTTTTTTTTTTTTTTGGAGGGTGGGGGTTAAGGTCTTACTCTGTCACCCAGGCTGGAGTGCAGTGGTGTAATCTCTGCTCACTGCAACCTCTGCCTCCCAGGTTCAAGCGACACTTATGCCTCAGCCTCTCAAGTAGCTGGGACTACAGGTGCATGCCATGATGCCTGGCTAATTTTTTGGTATTTTTTGGTAGAGTCGAGGTCTCAGCATGTTGGCCAGGCTGATCTTGAACTTCTGACCTCAAGTGATCTGCCCACCTCTGCCTCCCAAAGTGCTGGGATTACAGGTGTGGGCCACTGTGACTGGCCTATTTTTTCTGATATATTGTTTTATTATCCTTCTCATTTTTCTTTCTGTATTGTTTTTGTTTTTGTTTTTCCTTAGTTGTTACCCTGGGGATTAACATCTTAGGTTTTTAACAGTCATGTTTGAATTAATACCAACTTAGTTTCAGTACTATGCATAACTCTGCTCCTTTGCAGCTATATCTTTGTATGTTACATCTTTACACATTAAAATATATGTCCATTAACCTAGAATTGAAATTTTTGTTTTATGCATTTGTATTTTAAATTATGAAGGAAAGAAAAGGAGAATTTACAAACAAAAACTGCAATACTACTGACTTTCATATTTACCTATGTAGCTACCTTTGCTGTTGCTCTTTATATCTTCATATGACTTCAAATTACTGTCTATGTTTTTTCATTTTAGCCTGGAGGATTCTGTTTAGCATTTCTTTTCTTTCTTTCTTTCTTTTTTTTTTTTTTGAGACAGAGTCTTGCTCTGTCTCCCAGGCTGGAGTGCAGTGGTGCAGTCTCAGCTCACTACAACCTCCACCTCCCGGGTTCAAGCAATTCTTCTGCCTCAACCTCCCGAGTAGCTGGGACTACAGGTGCGTGCCACCACGCCCGGCTAATTTTTTTGTATTTTTAGTAGAGACAGGGTTTCACCATGTTGGCCAGGCTGGTCTCAATCTCCTGACCTTGTGATCTGCCCACCTCGGCCTCCCAAAGTGCTGGGATTACAGGTGTGAGCCACTGCTCCCAGCCTCTCTTCAGCATTTCTTAGCACAGGTCTGGTAGTGATGAATTCCTTTAGTTTTTGTTTATCTGGGAATGTCTTATGTTCTCCTTCATTTTTGAAGGACAGTTTTGCTAAATGTAGAATTCTTGGTTGGCTCCTCTGCTTTCAGCATCAGATTCTATCCCCTCCCCAGGGCTTATTATTGCTGCTTATTGTGAGTGGTTTTTGTTTGCTTGTTTAGTGACTTTTCTAAGCTATTTTTATAAGGTCTATGGTTCTGGTCATGTGGGGCCACTGAAGTTGATTCCATTTGCTTGGTAATCAGCTAGTGTTTTTGACAGTTTCATTAAAACACCTGGAGCCAAAAGAAAAAAACAAAACAAAAAAAACCTCTCCCCATCTTTACAGATGGATTTATGTTGGGGCACTATTTGACCACTTAGTGATGCCATTTATAATTCTGCCTTAGCCTTTCTCTTACTGTTTGTTCAAGGCCTGAAGATCAGCCAGGGTGAAAGCTTAGGGTCTTCTTGGGTCTTTCCTGGGCCTTTCGTGAGTGTGCGTCCAGCCCTGGCCTTGTGCACGTCCTTCTTGATTGGCATACACACCCCTTATTACCCATGAATATCCTTTCCCATTCCCTTTCTGTCCAGGCTTTTCCATCTGTCTGTTTCTTGTCCCAGTTGTTGTCCCTTGCCCCAGGCTGCTGCATCAATTAAATGATTTTTGCAAAAACCACCCAGGAAGACTCCCTATACCTGGGAATGATGCAAGTCAGGCAAAGCCAAGGCAAGCCATTGCTCAGGTCCTTCAGGGAGCTGCCAGACAAGTTGAAACCCACAATCATAATTGTTTAAAAATGAGATCTGTATTGCTTCCTCTGGCATTAGGAGTGCAGGTTACTATCCACACACCCATCACTGACTTGGGGTGTGGGGGATAGTGGGCAGGCAACTTAGGATGCTGTAGCACTCTCTTTACCACAGAGCAGCAACTTCTTTCTTCACCAAGCCTTGCCCTAGATTTTATACGTTGTTTTTTTTTTTTTTTTTACTAGATTCCAGAATTCTGCAGAAGTTGAGTCTGACAGTATTTACCAGCTCATTAATTGCATTCATTGCTTTTTGCAGTGACAGTGCCATTTTTGGTGGTATCACCCCAAATGTAGGGATTTCTCAGAAGGTTATCATTAACCAGAAGTAAGAAAATTAGGAAGGAAGAAGTTGATTTATGGGTACAGACTGGACTATTTGTATTTGGACATGAATGTTGGGTTTGAGGTACTGATGGCACAATCTGTGGGTGTCTAGTGACAGTTAGAATTGTAGTGCCTGAATTCCAGAAAGGTCTTAGAGCTGCAAAGAGATCTGGGAACCTTCTGCACAGAAATTATAGAAAATGAAAGTGTATGATTTCCTCGGAATAGAGAGGAAGGTCAAGTATGGCATCTTGTGAAACACTTTCAGCTAAGAAATTCTTCATTTATTCATTCAGCATGTTCGCTGACTGCTGAATAAATAATTTTGTTTTTCCTTTGTTCCTACTACTGATGTATGTACTGCTAAGCATTGGAGATAGAAAGGAATAAGATCTCGTTTTCTGCCCTCAGGAAGTTCACTCATATTGAGGAAGACAGACAAGTAAACAAGTACAATGCAATGTGATAATAACAAGGTTAGAGGAGCCCAGACAGAGGTAAACAAGAATATGTAAACAGGTCGGAAGGGAAAATAAGAAATTCAGGGAAGTCAAAGAAGGAGAGAACATAATGGAGAGAGTGGGCTGTGATCTTGGTTGCTGCATAGAGTTTGAGAAGGCTGAGGACTTTAAAAGTTACTGATTTGACAGTAAGGAGAGATGACATAATGTATTCATAAGAATGGTTTTAATTGAGTAGTTTTGTTAGAATGCTGGAGACAAAGGATCAGATAATAAAGAGTTGGGAGTGTGAGTAGTGAAAAAGTTGAGGGAAAAGGAAAAGACAACTTTTTTTTTTTTTTTTGAGACATTCTCGCTCTGTCGCCAGGCTGGAGTGTAGTGGCATGATCTTGACTCACTGCAACCTCCACCTTCCAGGTTCAAGCAATTCTCCTGCGTAGCTGGGACTACAGGCGTGCACCACCACGCCCAGCTAAGTTTTGTATTTTTAGTAGAGACGGGGTTTCACCATGTTTGGCCAGGATGGTCTTGATCTCTTGACCTTGTGATCCGCCTGCCTCGGCCTCCCAAAATGCTGGGATTACTGGCATGAGCCACCATGCCCAGCTGGGAAAGACAACTTTTAAAAGAGTGGTATAAGTTTATTCTATGGGAAAATTGGACCAGTTAGAGAAAAAAAATAAATTAGCAAAATGTTACAGTTTAAAAGTTGTAGCAGAGTTAAAAATAACTTCATTTTGAATTAGAAAAGATTTGAGTGTGTTTTTAGATAATTGAAGGGACTGAATAGGAAGGAAAATAAGGATGTCGAGTCCCAAGAGAGTCCGGAAAGATAGTATTAAGATCCTAGAAGGATCAGGATTTGGAGACTTGAGTGAAGAGAGAGAGTGAGAATAATGAGAGTTTTGAGACAAAAGGAATTTGAGAAGTTTTACCTAGGGAGGCCTGTTTTCTAGGTAAAGTAGAACATAAAATCACACGCTAAGAAATGGGCAGCAGTGAAAATGCCTGACTGAAGTTGATGTAGCATACATTTGTATTGATAGTACCATTTGGTGATTTTCTCATTGCTTTCAACACATATGTATTTATTAAGCATTTACTGTGTACTAAGCACTGTACAAGATCCTTGGGATTCTATCTGTAAACAAACAAAACTCCCTGCCCTTGTGGTGGTTACATGTGACTGGGGTAAGGGGAGAAAAACAAATAAATAATATTTTAAAATAAACATATGAGGTAAATAACGCTACCTGGGTCTGGGAACCAAGAAAGCAAATGGGAAGATTAGCCAGACATAACTGCAATTTTATATTGCATATCATATTATAATTTAAGATAGAAATAATTTTATTTTTATACAGCTCATTGTAGAATCTAGCTTGCTTTAAACTAAGACAAGAAGAGTATGGGTATGGTGGAGCCTTTGTGTACCTAGATTGTAGCTATGAAAGAAATCTATATTTACATTTAAGAGAGAATTCATCAATTTAGGACAACTTTATAATTATGTTATAAAGTTATTTCAGGGCCTTTGACAAGAAAAAAGATGGTGAACTGTCATATAATAACTGAAATTAAATATTTATTTGGTTAGAAAAAGATAATTTGCATCTTATTTCCAAAAAGATGATTTTTAACTACATAGAAATTTGTTATGTTTAAAGGCTTTAAAGATCTATATAGAGTTGAAGATCCCTTTTTAATAATGAATAAATTGGTTCTTTTGGCAATCATTTTTTTATATTCTCCTCTCATGGCCCTTTTTAATTTCAACAGGCATTGGAAAAGTGAAAAGAAAACCTAGTGTGCCAGATTCTGCATCTCCTGCTGATGATAGTTTTGTTGACCCAGGGGAACGTCTCTATGACCTCAACATGCCCGCTTATGTGAAATTTAACTACATGGCTGAGAGAGAGGATGAATTGTCATTGATAAAGGGGACAAAGGTGATCGTCATGGAGAAATGCAGTGATGGGTGGTGGCGTGGTAGCTACAATGGACAAGTTGGATGGTTCCCTTCAAACTATGTAACTGAAGAAGGTGACAGTCCTTTGGGTGACCATGTGGGTTCTCTGTCAGAGAAATTAGCAGCAGTCGTCAATAACCTAAATACCGGGCAAGTGTTGCATGTGGTACAGGCTCTTTACCCATTCAGCTCATCTAACGATGAAGAACTTAATTTCGAGAAAGGAGATGTAATGGATGTTATTGAAAAACCTGAAAATGACCCAGAATGGTGGAAATGCAGGAAGATCAATGGTATGGTTGGTCTAGTACCAAAAAACTATGTTACCGTTATGCAGAATAATCCATTAACCTCAGGTTTGGAGCCATCACCTCCACAGTGTGATTACATTAGGCCTTCACTCACGGGAAAGTTTGCTGGCAATCCTTGGTATTATGGCAAAGTCACCAGGCATCAAGCAGAAATGGCATTAAACGAAAGAGGACACGAAGGGGATTTCCTCATTCGAGATAGTGAATCTTCGGTAAGTTGATTTTCAGATGTAAATACAAATAGAGCTCTATGTATTAAAATGAAAAAGAGAAATGGAGAGGTTAAGTGGCTTCCCTAAAGTTAACCAGGTAACAAGCTGGGACATAACATAAGCATAAATGTTCCAAAGCTAAAGTCAGCATTCTTTCTAGCTATCTATTTTCAATGAAAAGAGAGTTGTGGCAGTGATGCTACATGCTGAGTTATTTGGTCTTTTCTAGTTCTGTTGATTTTGCATTCCTGATATATTTTCTGTTGCATTAAACTAAATGGAGAAAATGGAACATTGACTTCTTCATTGAATGTAGAATAATACTGTAGATTAAATTGGGAAACATTTTAAAAATTGCTATTGGATACAATGTGTAAGAAGATAGTCACTGTAGTCCTTATGACATAGGAAATCCCTGAATTTAAAAAATTGATACTAAGTTTCTTCATAAATTGGTTACTTGGAAATTGGAATACACTTTTTATTGTAATCTCAAAAAACCTATTTTAACACTGTGTTTGAAATGCATTTGCAATAAAAGGTAAATTATATTGCAATACTAGTAAACAATAAAACTATAAAACCATAAAAGTTGAAAAATAGTATGGTTTCATGGTCTCTTAGATACTGTTTAGGATATTAGAATTTGATGACACTCATTTTCCTTAAAAATGCCCTTTTCCTTGATAAAAGATATCATTACTTTTCCATTTATTAAATCATGATTAATCTTGGCTTTGCGTGAGTATATTTGTACAAAAGGGAATGTGTAATTGCACAAAATTTTGAAAGAAAATGTGTGGAAGTGGGGTGTGGTGGGGAGAGAGATTAATTGAACTTCTAATATGAAGTTCAGGAAAATGGGGCCTGTGCCTAATCCCTCAGAAAAGCAGTTGGTTGGCAGTAGGGAAGAGTGATGACATCCATTTTCTGTTAGTTGCCTGATCTGGCTCACTGTTTGAAACTTTGGGAGTAACTGTAGAAAAAGAGGCTTTTGGGGGTTGATATAGACTGTAACAACAACAACAACAACAAAACACCTAATTAAAAAGAAAATAGCTTGAATGCAGAATTGTGTGTATTTTCTTGTGGGTAATTGAGCATAAATATAAGACAAAATACAATATATACCATTATTTTTAGCAGTATACTTTTTAAGGTTAGGTCTCAAGTAGGCATATTTTGTTTAGCCTTCACAGTGTTTTTTAAACGTTTAAATTCATTGCCCATATTTAAATATTAGGATATTTATTGTAAAAATTCAGACTTTGGACCATTTAAAATTGAAAGAACTACCAACATTGAGACCCTATTCCTGCGGGGCAACAATCACAGCTGAGAAGTCACCACTTCTTTAGATTGGTGATGCACTGTCATTTTCTCTGCCCATCTACCCTTCCACTCTGACACTTGTTTACGTTATTCTTTTGGCTCTTGTAGGCATTTGAGTTTGTGGCCTTTCCTTAAAGTTTAGATTAATTCTCATTTGTGTGTTCTTCATTTTTGGGAATTCAGCGTGTTATCCCTAAGACAGCTACTGTTAGCTACACATTGAAAAGGGGTTGGGTGGGTATCTTAGACTTTCTCATGTGTTTCTCTGACTGGAGAGAAGATAGCTCTTGTTCTTCAAATATGTAAGGGATTTGCTGTGGGTGTCTACTGGTGGAGCTGTGGGTGTTAAGAGACTTTTGATTACACAGGTTTGAATCCTGGCTCTGTTGTTAACTAGATGGATGATACTGGCCAATTTATTAATAGCTTCCCTGAGACTCAGTTTTCACATCTGTAAAAAGGGTTTTGTTTTAGGGAGTAAAGGAGATAAATCTATGTAAATAATTTACCATGGTACCTAGGACTTAGTGCTTAAATTTTAGCTTTTAGTTTAATATAAAAATACTGATAGAGGGCTTTCAAAATGTTTACTGTATTTTTTTTTCTCTTTTAGCCAAATGATTTCTCAGTATCACTAAAAGCACAAGGGAAGAACAAGCATTTTAAAGTCCAACTAAAAGAGACTGTCTACTGCATTGGGCAGCGTAAATTCAGCACCATGGAAGAACTTGTAGAACATTACAAAAAGGCACCAATTTTTACAAGTGAACAAGGAGAAAAATTATATCTTGTCAAGCATTTATCATGATACTGCTGACCAGAAGTGACTGCTGCATAGCTGTAATTTGTCATGTAATTGAAGACTGAGAAAATGTTGGGTCCATCGTGCTTGATTGGAAATGGCTGTTTCTAAACCTTTATGAGAATTGACAATAAGTATTTTTATTATAATTCAGCCCATACATATATACTATGTATGCAGTGCATCTGCATAGAACAGTTCCTTATCCTTGGCCTTCTGTTTTATTGTTTTTTTTCTTTGCTGTTTTCCCTTTGCTTCTAATATTACAGTTTTGTATTTTGAAAAAAAAAATCAAATAATGCTTATCAGAATCTTTATATGGAAGAAATCCTTTATTGCCTATCCTTTGTTTCCTTGTAAAGGCGCCCTGTTCTGTTATGGTTTTTCATTATATAAAATTATTATATCTATATATGACATATGCTAAAATAAATTTCTTGGAGAGTGTTAATCTTTTCTGTGACTAAATAGCAATAATAAATGAAAAATTAGAAATTATTTCCAGGTATTATATTTGTCACAGGCCATTGTAAATACCAAGTATATTGTGTCTGCCTTAATTTTAAAAAATGCATTCATTGTCTTCAGTCGTACAGAAAGACACATGAGACATAGATTAGAAAACATGTTGTACAATTTTAATTTACAACTGTTGGAAACAAAAATCACTTTCTTAATTTTTTTTCCAGTGCTTCTCCCTTATCTGGTTATTCAAGAAAGCCAAATTGTCTCTGAGATATTTAGCTTTTCAAACTATAAATAGATGCTCTAGTGTTATTTATTTTTTTTAATCCCACTTACTTTACCAGGGCATCTTGTATTAGGATATGTTATATTTATGCCAGTGGGAAACAAGTTATGGCCAAGTTTTGCAAAAATAGGAAGCAGTGAGATACTTGGTTTTTTCTCCTCACTAAATATCAGTAATTATCAGGAATGGTATTACCTATTTTCATTTCCTCTTTTCAGCTTTAAATTTTGTTGATTGGGACGCTAAAACTGATGTATACCTGAGGAAAAAATAGAATGTGCTCATGGTTAGGGAAAATTATATTATTTTTAATTTTTTCTTTTTTTTTTTTTAGCCAAGTAGGAATTTGGGTGTATGGATGAGAGGTTAATCTACTTCTGTAGGCTATAGAAGAAAACCAGTTGTATTTTATGGTCATAATTTGTCCCCCTGTTATTGTGGAAATTTAAATTTAGGTAAAGTAGCCGTCAATATTTTAATTGAAAAATACTAAAGCCACATAACTGAGTGGGATGTCATATGATACTTTCATCAAATTCCCTAATGCTGCCTAAGCATATGGATGTTTTAATTCTTTGCTATGTTATAAACAGATATCTAATACACCAGAATTATTGATGGTAAAATGGAAGTTGTGTAACTTGTGAATTTTTTTATCAATGTTTTAAATATTTTATTATTTAAATCTTAAAATCATTTAAAGACTTACGTTGCCACTGGGTGGCAGCCATGGCTTCTCCCACTAAGCAGCAGAAGTGACCAAATATAATAAGACAAATTTTCATCTCTATTACATCTGCTTTTAAAACATTTTAGTTCATATTCTATTATTTTTCTAACTCAGTGCTCCTTTGTTAAAGGTAATTATTAATAGTTAAGTTTTTAATGGAAGTAAAACTCATGTATGCTTATCTTCTTTGCTGTAAAATCACATGAATATAAATTGAGGAAAACTGTTTAAATGGTTGTAGGATGACTAGTAGTAAACATCGTCTTAATTTTTAACATATATATGATGAGGCTTTCCTTTTATTTGCTGTACGTTTCTGGGTTTTTCCCCAGTCTTCCTTATGAAAAAAATGTATGTTTGTAAAACAGGAACAATTAATGCTTTGCATCACAGACATAAACTACTCACAGTAAACTGCACTGAGCTGACATTAATAGAGCAGACTTTTGAGAAAGTAGGAATGTAGTAGCACTGGAAACAAAATGCAAATTTCTGTTCCATATTTAGGTTTATCATAGCTATGGAGCTCCCAGATAACCCATGTGTGCCAGTAATATCTATTGTGTGCTCTTAATACGGTATAAAAACCTCGCTGGAAGCTACTTATTTTGTACTTACACATTTTACCAGTTTTTAAAAAGTCTTAACACAATGCTTACACCAGTGACTGTTTTTATAATACTTGAAGTAACTTTAAGAACTGAAACAATCCTGGAAAACATCTACATAGCTAGATAGTAACAATACTTGTATTAGAAACCAAGTTTCCTTATTCCCAGCCTGGTGTGTGTATCATGACACACTACTCTGTGTATGTTTGGTTTTAGACTAGGAGGAGAGTCCTGGGAAGAGCAGTATGACAGAAGTTTTCTTCCACATGAGGAGAATGCGTAGTTTCAAATTTAAATACACGTAACAGATGGAACCCTGCCTAACTCCTACAAATGACTTCCCCAAAATCTTAGTAGAAGGTTTTTTAGAACATTATATAAGCTTTGTAACAAAAATAATTGCCATTGTGTCCCTTATTTAGTCATAAATCCTTAGGATTCAGCTGAATATATATTCACACGTATATTACACATATATCACTATACAGTTAACACATGCACCCTGCACTATTTAGTGACAAATAATATTGCTAAACAAAACAGGAAGGCTTCATGCAATCTATTGCCATTGCTAGAAGAATAAATAGGCCTAGAAGATGAGCAACTTGGGTGGTTAGAATAAGGTCATTCTTGCAGAATATGGCACTTAAATTACCTCCAGCTGTAATGTCCTACCTTATAATCCAGAGGTTGCATAGAAGCAGGGTTGTCACAGTCTATGTAGTACCTTTGTGAGAATTAGGAAAAGGCATCTTTTTCTCTAGGCAGGCCCAGCCCTTCTCTAGAAGTTTGAATTTCACTCCCACCTTGTTGCTGGGGTACCTTCCTCAGGGTACATCTGAACGCAGTGGCCTTATACAGAAATGTTGTTCAACCCACACAGTGCTTTAAAAAATTAATTGCCAACATTTAAAAATTAGGGAGTTTCACATAAAATTTTGAAGTCAAAATATAGAGACGAATCTCTGAAACGTTTTATTTGGGAAGCAAGAATTGTAATTCAGGGCATATACACAGATAGTAGTTTTTGGTATGTCCAAAGAACAGAGAAGATTGGGAGTTTTATTATAAAGAGAAATGTTACGTATGTTTTGAAAGAAAACTCTGGCTCTAGAGAAGTTTTTGGGAGCTGGCAAACTGGTGTGTGACAGTGATAGGTAAAACCAATCTTGGAGTCACAGCAGGTCATTTCAGCAGCTACTAGGTAAAACTGATCTGAGGGTTTGCAGTTGGCTGTTTCAGTAGCTGGGCTTGTGGAAAACAGTTCGTGGAGCAGCTGCTGTGCCCTTCGAGTACTTTTTCCCCTTAGCGCATTGAATCTGATTTTGTTGGGTATGACAAGAATTACCCAATTTGTATAATTAACTTTCACACTCCCAACCCTTTTCTCCCTAGTTGAGATCTCCACATGCAGTTTACTCTCCCTATTTTTCCTGTAACATGGAAAGTTTTGGGTTTGGAATCTGGAAATTACCATTTTTTTCAGAAACACTCAGTTACATTGTCCAAATCAAGAAATTAGGAGTGTGGCATTACAGTACTCCCTAAGTTTTCCATTTTAACACTTTGCTAGAAGATAAGAGGTCCTTTATAATCTTGCATTTATAGAACTTTTAACTTTCCAAATGGCTTCACAATCAAGGTCACTTTTTTCTTAAAGGACTTTTGATATAGAATAGATGCTATCTTAATTTTGTGGTTTGAACACTACCCTTTTTAAAAAAAATGACAGATGTACTGTTTCTGGAGAAACATTATTAGAAGCATTGGCTTGCTACTCGATTCTGATAGGCTGGTTTTGTTAGTGTTTAGCAAGTTTTTGTGACTCAATTCTCTGCTATCTTTTTAACACTTGACAGACCAGCATGATATGCATGCCCCACACCCTAATTTCTTGCTGTAACATGACCTAAACTAAATGACTTAGGAACTGAAATGTTTATTTCTACTCTACTAATGATGTGCACCTTTTATCTGAAAGTATACATAGTTTGCTGAGATTTGTTTAATGAGTAGAACTGGCGTTACGCTTGGTGGGGTTTTGAACAGAGGAGGAGTTTGAGCTGTCAGCCGCCATGTTCACAGAGGGAAGTGTTTTAAATTAGTGTCTTTGAGAATATTTCCTGGTGAGTTAAAGTAGATTTCTAAGGTAGTTGCTTTAAATAAATTTCTGTGCTCAGATAATTTATATCTTAGACTATGGAGAAACTTTTCAGATAGCCTTCATGAAATTACTGAGACGAAAAGGTGAATTCCAGAATGAGACTGTTAAGTGTTGTCTATTTTAGGCTAAACACAGGAATGGTTATAAACTGATATTTTTTTAGTCCTTTTGAAGGAAACTTAGTAATCGAATAAGGATGGCTTATCTAGGAGAAGTAATGTCAAACTTGATATTTTCTCAAGGGGGATGTTATGGAGAACAAATTCATCAGGGCATATGATGATGTCAAGATGAAAATATTTTTTTAATGGTTACATCTCTCTATGTGTGATTTTATGTTTAAATATCTTTTGGAGATACTCATAATCAATTTATCCAACCAGCTCACCTCAAATATTGCTGAGCTGAGACTGTTCTAGCAATGTAATAATGAAGAAAATGGACAAAGTTTTTATAAAACTTATGTTTTAGTGATGTAATACATAATGGAGAAGAGCTCTGAATTAAAATAGAGCAGGGTGAGGGTTGAGTGAGGGTGAGGGTGTTAATTTATATAGGATGATAAAAAGAGGCCTCTGATAAAATTGACCTTTGAGTATACTGTGTGCTTCACTTAATAGAATCACTGATGACTATGAACAACCCGTGACTGAATAAAATACAGCAACCAAAATCATCTGAAAATTATGTGGAACTTCACTATTACAGAGCATTGTTTCTGGTTTTCAGATTTTAAATTTGACCAAAATGGTATTTTATTGAAATGCGGAGCATTTAACTACAGAAGGCTATTCTGAATAAACCCTGATTCTCCATTTTAAGAGGAGTTTTTTGGGGGGATGTCAGAAAAAGCTAACTACAGAAAGGACAGTTTGGCCGACTTAAGGGTTCTAATTGAGCACACTCTAAGGAAACCGTGGAGGTTGAATTCCTGATGACCAGACAGTAAACATTTGGGAGGAAATTGAAAAATGGAAGTGTTTCAGAAGTGAAAAAGGAATGCAGGAGCCCTGAAAATTAGGTTCTAAAAATGTGTAGAAATTCTACCTGGGGCTGGGCACAGTGACTCACACCTGTAATCCCAGCACTTTGGGAGGCCGAGGCAGGCGGATCATCTGAGGTCGGGAGTTCAAGACCAGCCTGACCAATGTGGAGAAACAGAGTCTCTACTAAAAATACAAAATCAGCTAGGCGTGGTGGCACATGCTTGTAATCCCAGCCATTGAGAGGCTGAGGCAGGAGAATCGCTTGAACCCGGGAGGCAAAGGTTGTGGTGAACTGAGATCACGCTGTTGCACTCCAGCCTGGGCAACAAGAGTGAAACTCCACCTGGAACAGACTTGGTGGAAGCATGAATTAGAAGAGTCTAAGACAAATGGAATTCCGCTATTTAAATTCCCTATGTTACTTCTAGAAAGAAAAAATTGAGACAGTGAGTTCCAACTAAATGTCAGAAGTGCTAAAACACAGTATGTAGATATCTAAGAATCTTAATGCAAAGGGAAGGAACTATTCTGTGTTAAGTAGGGGAAAGGAAGATTACTGGAAAGTAGTAGTTGACCACATAGTTCATTGAAGGACACAGGGCCTATCCTGGACTTGCATAACCCTAAGAGTGAGTGCCTCCGATTTTGCACCCTAGGTGCTTCCCTTAATTTTAGTCTTGGCCCTGCAGGGCACAGATAGCTTAGGGTTCTCTTCCTTGGCCACAAAACTTCCCATCCCTCCCCACTGCCTCAACCTTTTCATAAAAACCTTTTCTCTGCTGCTTTTCCTTCCATAATTAAATATCAGAGATTTAAGTGGCAAATAGTGTAATAGAAAAAAAAAATCCTATTTCTGAACTGTACCTACTTACAGGAAATAGGTCTATTCTTCCAGCAGTTTATCTTCTGACGTGGATGATCCTCCATGGAAGGCACCAGAAATTAACCTGAGAAGTGCAGGAAACAGGATAGAGAATAGTTTCGTTGTGCATGTTGCATAGACAAGACATTACAACTTCTCTTTCTATAGAGGGGCACCCCAAAGCCAGAAGAGAAAGGCAAAATCAGGGTCAGGGATCATCCAGGAATGTTAGGGGTTAGCAGGTGAGGCACAGCCCTCCAGAAGTCCTCACCCAGTGATACAGCCCAGGTAGAGGTGGGTGGTCTGAGTTACTTGCTGGGTCATGACCCAGGCTTGAAACGGATTATTGTTCAAAAAATATGACAGGCAGATGGCATTATCTCTCAGTGCCCCTTGAGGTGTGCTGAGCCCAGGGCAGACTCTGTGCAATGGCTTACGAACGACTGGCAGGCAGTACTGTCTTGCCAGAGTATGGTAGTGCTGGACAGGAGTGTCTTGACAGGGACCCATGAGCAGTTGGAGCTAACTATCCATCGTAACACTTCAAAGTTTGGTGAACAACTCTTCTTCTCCGACAGCATAGCTACATGATTCTTATTCTTTCTTCCATTTTCTCTGTTTACTTTCCTTTTCATCCTCTTAATTCAGTCATGTTCCCCTCTACCTTTCCATCCTTGCTCATATCATTCTCCCAAAAGGAATGATGAACAGTGTGCCTCTCTTCCCCTCCTACCCCTATCTAATTGGTACATCCGGAACCTCATATTGAGGTCTGCCTATTCCCTAAAGCCTTTGCTGATCTCTTGGATCACTCCTCTGTCCCGCAGACACATTGAAGCATTCCTTTGATGCTAACTGGGAGGCAATTAAGGTGAGTGAAAAAAGCTTGGAGTTACGCAGACCTCAGTTGGAATTCCTGTTTCCATCCCTGACGAGCTGTGATCTACAGTAAGTTAATTTCCCTGAGCCCTGTCTTCTCACCTGAAAAGTGGAGAATCAAATCATATCTTACCTTGCAAGTCTGTTGTGTAATATATGGACATGTATATAGTGTGTAGAAACCCTTTAGGACAAATCCTGGCAGATAATAGATAACCAGTACACATTGGCTTATATTGTTAACTTTTGACATGCTGGAACTGTGAGCAGAAGTGAACTTAGAAGAGAGGAATCAGGAAGCCAAGATGGAGAACAAAGGTAAGATTGGGGACAGACGTTGAGGCCATGTATGAAGCACTCTTACGAGGAGCAGTGAGAGACTGTACAGCAGCTAGTGACCAGAGGTCAAAGCACAGATGTGACTACTGACTCACAGTGCTGGGATCAAGGAAAATATGCACCAAGTTTTCTTGGCTATGGTGTGGTAAAAAGATATACAGCAATGTTTATTGTATACTTTTTTTTGTGCCAGATCCTGTTCTAAGTCTCACTTAGTCCTCACAACAGCCCTGAGTCAGATACTAATACTTGTTCCCAATTTTCAGATGAGAACCATAAAGCAGATAGTTTAAATGACTTGCCTGAAGAAACACAACTAAAAAGTTGACACCAATCAACCGGAAACAAAGATGATTTATATACTGGAGACTCCCCTGCCCATATAAGCATCTAAGTTCAAATTTCTCAAGCTGAACATGTGCAGCCTTTTTCTATAGCACCCCCAATCCTGCCTGTCCTGACCACACTCCACCCACTTCATTATTTCACTTGAGGTGCTGCCATCCACCCAGTTACCCAAACTCAGAACCTGAAAGTTGTGTTTGGCTCCTCCTCCCCAGCCCTCTTAATCCACTCAATATCCAGAAGCTTTCAGTTCTACCTTCTTTATCTTTTGAATTTGGTCATTTCTCTCTACAGACATGAGAAACCTAGTGGAAGCCAACAGTGTCTGTCGCCTAGATCACTACCGTAGCTCCCTCATGGCCCTCCTGCCTTCAATCTGGCCCCCTGTGCTGTTTTCTCCACCCTAGTTACAAACTTTTTAAAGCTCAAATGCAGGGAATGACATAGTCATATTTGAGCTTTGAACCCTTCCTTTGGCATTCATTCCTCTCAGGATAAATTCCAAGCTCCTCAGTAAGGCATTCAAAACTCTCTAGAATCCTGTTTCTGTCTGTCATTAAGCCCCATTTCTCGCCGTTTCAACCTTGTTCTCGTGTTGCACCAAACTTCTTCTTGTTTCCTAACAACAACATTCCTGGCTGATTTTTTTTTTTTTTCTGGAGTTTAACACCCAGTCCTGGAGACACCTCCTTCAGGAAGCTTTCTGTGATCCTACAAACTGGGTTAGATGTTTCTTTTTAGTGATCCTATATTCCCTTATGAATATTGTTGTCACTTCATTTTAAAAATGAACTTATGATTATTCCTGCGTCCATCTTCTCCACTAGTTGGGAAATTCTTGTTGAGGGAATGGACTGTTGAATTCCTAAGAACTAGCACATAGTAGGCCTTCAGTGAATGTTTCTTGAATGAATAAATAAATGACCAACTTTCCCAAGGTTACATTATAAGTTCTGAAACTTGAACCAAAAGACATTATACTCTAGAACCCATGTTTATTCCACTATTGTATTTGCACATTAGGATGGTTAAAGTCCTTCAAGGGCTAAATTTTAAGGGGCTAAATACTATCATAAGGTTTTTCTTCCACCTCTTGAAATTGGTTTTAATTTTTCAGTAGTACATTCACATGACTCAGTAATCAAACGATATACAAAGATATTCAGTCAGAAGTCTTGTTCCCATTTTTCTCTTCCACCTTTCCAATTCCTACTTTCTCTGCCTCAAGGTAACCAATCTTGTTCATTTCTTACATCTTCTTTCAGTTTTTCTTTTTGCAAATGCATGCACATATGAAGCTATATATTCTTCTTTACCCTCCTGACTTTTAGAAAGGTATTTTAAATTTTTTCAAATATCTCTAGTTTTTCTGAAGTGGGCATGTATTAGAAAAAAGAGCTGCTCAGTACCCAGCTTGAATGAATTCACAGAGAAATTTAGAAGAGAACAGCTATTTAATGAGGGAGGGAGATAATCCTGCCGGCTCATTGGCTCCTAGGGATGTGCAGGGTCCTCTAGGACAGAGCCTGTGGTGCGGGTATTGCTCATAGGCAGATTCTCAAGCTCCCCAAAGTTACATTTTCTCTGGAACTCTCCTAGGCCACTCCCCGCTGATGCAATATCTGGGTTTGGGCAGAAAGGAGGGTGCTTCCGAGCCCGCCCTCTCTGAGTTTCCTGGGCCGGCTCTAGAACAATTCAGGCTTCGCTGCAACTCAGACCTCAGCTCCAACATATGCATTCTGAAGAAAGATGGCTGAGATGGACAGAATGCTTCATTCTGGAAAGAAACAATGTTCTAGGTCAAACTGAGTCTACCAAATGCAGACTTTCACAATGGTTCTACAAGAAATCTGGACAAGTCTTTTCATGTGGTTTTTCTACGCATTGATTCCATGTTTGCTCACAGGTAAGTATAAATTAGACTACATCCAATAGTTTGGGCCTTGAATATTGGTTAAGGCGGCAAAAAATACTTTCCCAGGGCCTGGGGTTGAAATATGTGTATAGAATATCTTATGTCTGTTTTATAAAAGATTTATCACCTCCTAAATCTCTATTCCCACATCCCAAGAAAAAGGCGTTCATTCTGTTTGGAAATCTCTCTTCTTAATGTCCACAGAACAATCTAGAAAGAGAAATCATCAAAATAAATAAAAGCAGAGCTCTGTGCACTTTGTTATTTATCTTACCGTATGGTTTTAAAGAGTGCAACATAGTTCTGTCAGACTTTCTGTGTGTGTCTTGGAGATGTTAACTATACGAATAGATTAAAACAAAGATTCTAGCAAAATACACATGAATAAAAAGACAATTTGTGAGCTTAACATTGGATACAAGACTTAAAAAAATTGGATTTCTCTCCTGGTCATTGAAGAAAAGGTACTCCATAGCGTTCTAAAAAGTATTTGGTTTGGGATGTTTTCCCTGCCAGTGAGATTACGTGATTTTCTCTGCTCCGCTCCTGGTTGCTTGTATCTACCTGCTTTAATGTCTTAAACTTGGAACTCTTTAGCCTTTGATGTTTGTTCATGTCAAATCATGTTTAAGGAAAACTTTTCATTTTGATACTCCAAGACACTAGGCACTTTGCAGTGTTGATGGGAGCCTTGAGTACTTTCTCTCTCTCTCTGTCTCTCTCTCTCTCTCTCTCTCTCTGTGTGTGTGTGTGTGTGTGTTTTACACAGAACTAATTTAATTATTCTAGTTAGTTTAAATCAGGCAACAAGTCAGTACTAAGACAATTTGCAAAGGTGTAAAACTGGCTTAAACATCAAATTTATGGTGTTTTTTTCTTAAAAACCTTCACAGCTCCCAGTTGTTCAGCACATGGTGTCCACATTCTGTTGTTTGTCTCTCATCACCCAGCATATTCAGGCCCCACCCTATATTTATTTAACCCTATTTCTCACTACTCCTTGAAAACAAATATGGACTACAAGCAGCTGCTGGCTTAACAGTCATCATATTATACCTTCATTTCCTCCTTCTGGCCTTTATTGTTATAATTTCCCACCAGAAGCACCATCTTCAGTTTTTCCTTCTACATCTTTTCAAGACCTCTCCCTTCTTTGACCCCAGGTACTTTAGCTTCGGGTGGTTACTTCTCTTTCCAGCACTGGCCTGGAGGGCCTGGGCCTGGGCATCTTTTCTGGTGTCGCCACATCCCCTAGCACAGGCTAAGCATGCTGGTTGTTTGGTTAGTTAGTTGGTTGGTTATTTAGTTGTTGGAACAAAACTGTTGCCAAGAAAACATCCCTCCACTAAGCTGAGATGAGAAGGTGGGAGGGTGAACGAGAAGAGGAAAGCCCAGCATTTTTTGACTTGACATTTTCTTCAATGGCGCCAGTCTTATAAGTCTTTTCTTAAAAACTCCTGTTTTAAACAGATCTGGAGGTGAGTGTGCACTTCTGACACTTACACACTTACATAGAAAACACACACACACCAAAAAACCTCAGTGGCGAAATCACAAGGAGGTCAGCGCCAGAAAGACCTGTGTGTGAGTTTTGGCTCTGTCACTCACTAGCTCAGGACTCAATCATGTAACGTCAGTTTCCCTACCTGTGAAATGGTCATAATAGCCACTTTCAGGTTATGAGGGGTTAAATAAGATGACACAAACAAAAGCACTTTGAAGACTTCAACATTTCCCCACCCCCAAATGTTAGTTATTGTTATCTGTTGGTTATACAGATGATGGTATCAATAGATAATTGCTTTAGCTGAGGTTGCCTTTATGCAGTTTTGACCATTTTCTCTGGATTGTGTAGGTGCCTGTGATGAATTCTGCAAATTCTGAATGAACTTCTGTTGGTTACTAGATCACTGGACAGATGGGTAGAGTTGTGGATGTGTTTTTTGTTTGTTTGTTTGTTTGTCTTGTTTTGTTTTGTTTTTGAGACGGAGTCTCACTCTGTTGCCAGGCTGGAGCGCAGTGGTGCGATCTTGGCTCACTGCAACCTCCACCTCCCGGGTTCAAGCAATTATCCTACCTCAGCCTCCCGAGTAGCTGGGACTACAGGCACATGCCACCACGCCCAGCTAATTTTTGTATTTTTAGTAAAGACAGGGTTTCACTGTGTTGGCCAGGATGGTCTCAATCTCTTGACCTCGTGATTTGTCTGCCTTGGCCTCCCAAAATGCTGGGATTACAAGCGTGAGCCACCACACCCGGCCATGGCTGTCTTTCATAGAAATCATTTGCCTTGTCCTGTCCCTCCCAAATAATAGTGTGTGATTCAGAAAGCTGATTCTGCTACCAATAGTAATAATAACAATGACAATCACAACTGCTATTTCTGAGTACACATTTTGCCTTAGGTGAGCAAAAATGTTCTTTTGACTTCTCACATGAATCCTGCAAGGCAGGTGTTATCCCCACTCCACACATTAGGGATAGAGACTAAGAGAGGTTCAGTTATTTGTCCAAGTACATATATCTAGTAAGTGGGGGAATTGGGATTTGATGATGGTTTGGTCTGCTCCAGAGCCTGTGCCCTTTACACTTCTCTGCAGAAGAAGCTGAGACATTAAAACAAGGTAGAAGAAGGGAGGAGGGACAAAGGAAAGGAAATAAAGAAAATGGTGCTACCTTTTCTAATGCATTAGCCTTAAAGGCTGTTAGAGGTAAAGGTGACAGAAGATAGAGGTAAAGGTGGCAGAAGAAGAAGATAAAGGGAGTGGACATCAGACCCACTGAGCGTGCTTCAGAGAAGAGATGCAAAGATTTTTGCCTGGAAAGGTTGCCCCAGGGCTTTATGGTGGGTAGGCTTCACGCTACTTCCCTTGGACTGACTCACTCAAGGTTTTGTGAAATAGGTGTTCAGCAGCAAAAAGGGTCTGATTTAAAGACGAATGAGAGTTAAAAGAGTTAGACCTAGGCTAATTTCCCCAAGGAAGCCAAAGCTTAGTTTACTTGTTCAACTTTCATTCTTTTAACACCGTTTATATACCAGGTTCTGGGATGTGTGCTGATTGCAGAGATTTAAAAAATTTGTCTTCAGGGAGCCTAAGAGCCTGCTGAGAAGTACACTAAAGTCTTTGACATTTGGGAATTTAACAAAATTTTAACTATTCTTTAGCCACCAGAAGTAAAGTCTAGATCTGTGGTTCCCAATCTCAAATGCACATTGGAATTACCTGGGGAACTTTTTAAAAGCTAAATTCCGTGACTTCACAGCTAGAGATTCTGAGTTAATCTAGGGTGCTGTCTGGATGTTGGGACTTTTTCAAAACTCCATGGGTGGGGCTCCTTAGAGAAGTGATTGATTCCAGGACTGGGCAGGGAAAAAACAAGATGAGACAAGAGCATTTTGTGGTAAGTAATGAAGTGATTATAAAAGGATGAGGGCCTAAGTTTAACAGTTAACATAGTATCCTGGATTGGATCCTGGGATAGAAGAAAGACCTTAGTGGAAAAACTAGTGAAATTGAAATAAACTCTGGAGTTTAGTTAACAATAATGTCCCAATATTGGCTTTTTAGTTTTGACAAATGTTTTACGGTTACATAAGATGTTAGCATTCAGGAAGTTGGGTGAAGGATATATAGGAACATTGTGTACTATCTCTGCAATTATTCTGTAAATCTAAAAGTATTCCAAAAATTTAAATATCTATTAATAAAAATAACATGAGTAAAAGGGGTGAGAACAAGTTAAAAGGACACTGGCAACTTGAAAGTATTCCCATTGGCCAAAAGCTAGAACAATTTGAATAACAAAATAACAATAGTGTTGGACTTTACAGAATAAATTAAAATATCCATGAGTCCATACTGGTAAAAATAAATAATTGAATAAATAAATAAATGGTGGAGAAGGAACAGCTCTTCTTCACAAAAGAATACAATGAAATAAAATATCACTACTAGAACATCACAGCAATAATTGTTACAAGAAATATCCATCAGTAGATGTTAAAATTAATAGGTGAAAGTTTAAGGAGAAATGGAAGATTTGCACAGTCTCAAAGTATCTCCCCCAAGGTATTTATTAACTATACAGGGGAAAACGGTAGCTTTACAGTAGAGACTTTCTTAACCAAGTGATCAGGGCAATTAACATCACCGGTAACAAAATGTATTGATATCATGTACTCCCTGTGAGTGTCTGGAAAAAATGTGTAACCTCAATCAAATCATGTGAAAATATCAGACAAAACCGAACTGAGATATGTTCTACAAAACAACTGATGAGTACTCCTAAAAAATGTCAAGGTCGGCTAGGTGTGACTGTAATCCCAGCACTTTGGAAGGCCAAGGCAGGCGGATCACGAGGTCAGGAGATCGAGACCATCCTGGCCAACATGGTGAAACCCTGTCTTTACTAAAAATACAAAAATTAGCCAAGTGTGGTGACATGTGCCTGTAGTCCCAGCTACTTGGGAGGCTGAGGCAGGAGAATCACTTGAACCTGGGAGGCAGAGGTTGCAGTGAGACAAGATTGCACCACTGCACTCCAGTCTGGCAACAGAACAAGACTTTGTCTCAAAAAAAAAAAAAAAAAAAAGGTCAAGATCATTAAAAAAGACAAAGGCAGACTGAGAACAGGTTGGAGGAGACTAACTAGACATGACAGTTAAATGAAAATCCTGAATTGGATTTTGACAAAAAAAAAAGAAAGAAAGAAAGAAAAGCATTAGGGAAAAAACTGATGAAATTTGATTAAATACTGAAGCTTAGTTAATAATATTGCATTAATATTAATATCTTAATTTTCTATAATTGTGCTATGGTTATGTACATACGGAGGGCTGAGTGAAGAGTATATGAGAACTCTCTGTATTATTTTGCAACTCTTCTGAAAGTCTGAAATTATTTCAAAATGCAGTTAATCTGTTCATTATTCCACTGGGCTAACATCAAGGTATGGGCAGGACTACATTCCTTCTGGAGGTTTCAGAGAATCTGTTCCCCTCTTCCATGGTATGAATGTACTACAGTTTGTCTAACCATTCACCTGTTGAAGGACATCTGGGCCGATTCTAGCTTGACTACGAATATTTGTGTGCAGGTCTTATGTGATGTAAAGTTTTCATTTCTCTGAGATAAATGCCGAAGAGTGTAATTGCTAGATCATATAGTAACTACATGTTTAGTTTTACAAGAAACTGCCAAACTATTTTGAAAAAGAGTATCATTTTACATTCCTACCAACAATGTATAAGTGATCCACTTGCTCTGCATCCTTGCCAGCATTTGATTTTGTAACTTTAAAAACTTTTAGCCATTCTGATAACTGTGTAA